>NC_080671.1:221100172-221470172 GCF_030247195.1 Topomyia yanbarensis | reverse complement strand
GGCGTAGAGACCAACAAGAAACCGCAAATCGGGTTTCGAGAGAAATTCCGCCGCCGGGGAACTCTCCAACTGTGTAGACTAGGTCCACCGCCGGGGACCAGTTGAGTAGTGCGTGATGTAGCACCGAGTTGGGTCGTCGGGGCGCCTGGGAACCGGACGTCAAGCTTCACCGGAATCGCTGAACCGACCTCGACATCCTTCCGGGTAGCTCGTGAGTAGGCTATATCCACCGCCGGGGATTGGACCGAGTAGACCGCGTCGCAGAGCTAGCAGTGGGTCGTTGGGGCGCCGGTGAACCGGAAGTTACGCTCCAACCGGAATCGCCGGATAGACCTCAGCACCTACTGTATGGCCCGTTGAGTAGGCTAGATCCACCGCCGGGGACTAGATCGAGTAGATCGGGCGAAACGGAACGAGAGGAAGCCAAAGAGCTCATGAAATTGTGGTGCTAAAACAAAAGAAGAATCGGTACCGGGGGAGCCTCCTTCGCCGGGGAACTCTCCGTCGGCGTAAGCTAGATCCACCGCCGGGGACTAGACTGAGTAGACCGCGACGAAATACCACCAGTCGCAGATCGTCGGGGCATCAGCGAACCGGACGCTCTGCTCCACCGGAATCGCCGAACTGACCTCGACATCTGGTTGGTTGGCTCGGTTTCGGGAGAACTTCTCTCGCCGGGGAATTCTCCGTCGGAGTAGGCTAGGTCCATCGTCGGGGACTAGACCGAGTAGTTCGCGAACAAGTCTGGTGCTCAAAGAGCAAACGGCGTTGAATGGTGCGAGAAGGGAGTTGCGGTGCTAACCGGCACAAGCGAGCCGCAGGGCTCAGTGAATTAGACAGTCAGAAGTTTGCCGCTCAGACTGTACTCGTAGGGGAGGAGTACTAAGCCTCGACTCACAGCCAGCTTTCCGACTGCCATGCAGAGCTTGCCAGTCTGTGTGGATGGTAGAGAATTGGTGGTGTGTAGAGGAGTGGGGCTGTAACCCTACGGAAGAAACGAACTAGGAAGTAGTTGAATTAGAGTGCGTGCTATGCACATAAAAACCCCTCCCCGAAGTAATGCCGTAAGGTAGTGCCGGGGAGGAATCAGGTTCTGGGCAAGAGCAGTGGTTTTTAGCGGGTCGGGTGATGGCAGCCCAAACCCGTTCCCTGACAATGGGGTTTTTGTACATTTTTCCTCACTCAGGGTTTTTCTGAAAATTTTTTTACTGCTCTCAAAAAAAAAAAAAAAAAAAAAAAAAAAAACATACATACATACATACATACATACATACATACATACATACATACATACATACATACATACATACATACATACATACATACATACATACATACATACATACATACATACATACATACATACATACATACATACATACATACATACATACATACATACATACATACATACATACATACATACTTTCACATATACATACACACATACATACACACAGATATTTTGCGATGTCGGCGAACTGAGTCGAATGTTATATGAGACTCGGCCCTCCGGGCCTCGGTTAGAAAATCGGTTTTTGAAGCTATTGCATAACCTTTCTATATGAGAAAGGCAAAAGAATAATATTTAATTAGCTTAATAAGAATGAGTTCAATGTTATCTTCATGTGATTATAATTTGGAAAGGTTGGTGGAATGGGTTTAAAAGTGTAGGGAATGGGGGGTTAGTAGAGTGGGAGTGGAGGATGCGTCAGAAATCGTTAATCTTATTTCGGTATACGGGATGGATGAAGGAAATGCGGGCGTGAGGGTGGTCCAAGGGGAGGGGAGTGATGAAGGAGGGAGGTGTAAGGGCAAGACGGGGGGGGGGGGGCGGCGACGCAATACTCAACTGCATATTTTGCCTTCCATTTGAGAAAATCGGTTCAGTCATCACCGAAGAACCGATTTGATTTTAATTGCGGAATATGCCCGGAATTCCGGACTTCCGGAATCGTCGATAGTGGACAATGTATTCAAAGAATGTTTGATTGGCAATCAGTGATCTAGATCTGCGATTAGAAGTTATTTGGTGACCATTTCAATAGTTTTTAGCCTCTGAGGTATTACGATTGTACCGATTTATATGGGAAATTCCAGTGTATCCTTACTAACACCCCTGTAACTCCGGAAGCAAGAGTCAGAACCGAATGAAATTCAGCAGCAGTCAATGGCATTACTGTATCTTTCATTTGAAATCAAGTTTGTAAAAATCGGTAGAGAATTCGTTGGGGAATGGGTGTGATATTAGCTTAGGAACTTGGCGGGTTCCCCGGGGGCGTCATGAACCGTCATAGGTGGCCAATGTGGTCAAAGCTACTTTGATTGATCATTAGTGATCCAGACCCGCAAACTAGAGTAATGTTACATCAATTTTAATATGTTTTACATCATTTGAACATCATGGTGGTACCAGTTTATATGGGAATTTGCTGTGTGACCGCACTCTTCAACCCGTAACTCCGGAATCGGAAGTCGGATCAACTGAAAATTCAATAGCAGCTTATGGGAGCGTTATACCTTTCAGATGAAACTAAGTTTGCGAAAATCGGTTCAGCCATCTCTGAGAAAATTGTGTGAGTTTAAATGACACACACACACATACACACACATACATACACACACAGACATTTGCCGATCTCGACGAACTGAATCGAATGGTGTATGACACTCGGCCCTCCGGGCCTCGGTTAAAAAGTCGATTTTTACAGTGATTGCATAGCCTTTCTTTATATGAGAAAGGCAAAAATGTTTGCATTATATACGGGATTATTTTGTAGTGCACACATATAATCTATTAATGTGAAAAACTGATACTTCTGGAGAGAAGTCAGATCTTCCTCCAATTACAGCCCGTTGAAGATCTCCAATGGAACAACTTACACAAGTCCAACAGGCAGTGACACCAGACTACGAGAAACGAAAGCGCTGAAGAAAACACGGGGTCTATCGGTTCTTTTTTAGTATTTCCTCTTTTCTTTCTTAAATAAGCAGGAATTCAAGAAATATGGATGAGAGTCAAAGGAAACATAAATGGGAGATAGAACTGAAGGTAGAAAACTGCAGAAATGGTAAGTTTTCTAGTACACATATGTTCTAGTACACATATGAATGTTTAAATACATGCAAACATCTTTTTTCTGTAAATCACTACCCGCTAGTGGGAGATAGGATGGTTAACACACACACACACATACACACGAGATGATACCGAAACATTTTTGTAAAGGGGTCATACTGAAATAACGTAGCTTTTTTCGGCGATTTTCGACTACCAATTCCCCCTAGCAGGCCAGGGCCAGGGATGGAAAAAAATAAATACGTTTTACATTTTTTTCAAATACGACCTTTTATCAACATTTTCATTATAGCAGCGAATTGCGTACACATCAAGCCCCTTTCGTGACGAGTATAGTGTTAATAGTTTTGTTTTGAATTTTATATTTCATGGAGCATGATGAGAAGATCTCTCAGTTCACAATCCTGCAGCTGGCCAATGATTCTAAGAAGCATACGTTCAACTAAATTGCTAAAATGTGTTTGATTGATTTCGAAGAGAAAATTTAACTCTGCTACCAAATTAAATCAACTAGTTAGCAATGTTTTCGAAACCAGCGTAGCGTAGAATCCAACCAAAACCCGTATTCGAAATTTGATCCATGTTTCTCATTTTTTCCATTTTTTTATTCCTTCTTAGATTTTTTTATTTTGTTAAAATTTCATTGATCTATTTTTTCATGTTGTGGATTGTGTTGACCTTTTTCCTATACGTTAACATTGATTTTTTTTTAATTTTCCTAATAAAACATTTGATTTATCTTTTCTTGACTCTATGCGCACTTTTTCTTAATTTTACATTTAGTTCGTTGTTTGAATTTGTTTCAATTTCATTTCTAGTGCTTTTTCTATTCTTAATATCCATTTTATTCATTTTTTTCGTGTTAACCCTCTAGTGCCCAAATTTTTATTTGTCTTGAAAAAACTTTTGTAGGTGGGTTTCATGATGAGAAAAACGAAAATAATGTTGATAATTCATGTGAGCTATGGATTTTTCATTAAAGCCTTAAAATAAGTAGACCGCCTAGAGGCGGTGTTGAGCGCCTGGGCGAATAAAAAACAAAAACATTTTTTCTTCTAGTTACTTCAACATAAGCGAATTCAGATGGTTTATATTTTGGACTCGATCAGAACACAAATTACCCAAGCTAAGAAGAATTTATCTAGTGCTTTGGTTGTTTAATTATTGACTTCTAATTTATAGTAGAAGAAACCAGTGTCTGCTGGCGGTGGTTTCACTTATCATGTTTTATTTTTTAATTTAAGAAGATCGTGTAAAAAAGAATTTTCAAGATTCTTCAGGTGAAATTCCGAAGTAAACAAACAAAAAAGAACCAATTTTGTTTGTGGTTACTTATATTGTATATACGGCCACGGAAAGTTCTTTTCGCGCGCTATCGAAAAATCTAGTCATTCGTGGAATAACTTTGAACTAGCTTTAAATAAAAAAAAAAATGCTGAAATTTAAAAACTTCACCTAGGGTAATGAGCATATTTTCGCCCTTACCATGTGAAGGTGGTTAGAGCAGCGTTAGCCATCTTTGTTCAACGCATTGGAAAGCAAAGATACTAGTGCATTCATACGCATCGCATCAATTGTATTCCGAGTAATTAATGAAATGGTGAGGCACCCTCCCTAATACGACTAAGATGTGCTCTTCACTCTGATATGCTCGAAAAATTAAAGCTTAACGTGAACGAAACAGAATGTAATGCAACATAAGTACATGGGAGTATGTATTACAAGTGCAGGACTATAAACAGCGCCATATGTCTAATACAAAAGAAGAAAAAAAGATTCCGCCAACTTACTCCAGACACCCCTAAATATAATTAAACGATAAGGACATCCATATTCTAACAGCAGCATTCACCCAAAGATTTTAAAACATGCTTCTTTTCAGCTAAAATTGCACATAAATCTAGTTTCGGTACGATAAGTGACTACAAAAGACTGAATTTTTTTTTCGCCCAGGTGCCCAACACCGCCTTTAGGCGGGCAAAGTGTTTTACCAAAAAAGCTAAACTTCCGAATTATTCCACTAAACCAATTTACATCTATAGTAAAACGCTACTAACAGGCTACTCAAAAATATTTTTTTTAGTTATTAAAATTTCCAAAAAGAGTTAAAATTTGTTTAATAAAGATTACCACTAAACACAAAATAGTTTTTTTTCCAAGTTTTCATCGGATTTTCAACTTTGTGCTTCAATTGCCTTTAACAGAAAGCTACGATTATTCAAACAATGTGTGTGTATGAAAGGTGTGAGCGTTGGGAAGGAAGTGCGGATGACAACATACAATCATGTTTTAGTAGTTTTATTTAGAGGCGGTGTTGGGAACTAGAGGGTTAATATCTTCATTTTTGTGTTTCTATAGTATACCATGTTGGCTTTTTTCTACTATTTTTTGTTTTCCATTTTGTCTGTTAGCTCCGATTTTGTTCAATACATCCTATTTTTTTTTTTACTTTTTCGTCTTTTCATGATTTCAATTTTCCAGTTTTTCAAAATTTTCTGGCTCGTTCATTTTTTTAATTTCTCTATGATTATTTTATTCTTGTCTTCTATACATACTCCTCTAGTTTTATGCATTCTTAACGTTTTATTTATTTTTTCTGTTGCTTCAAATATGTCTTGTTTTTATTGTTAAATAAATTTTATTATTGTTGATTTATCGAGCTTTACAGTTTTATGCATTTTTTACATTAATGTTTGTATTCTTCTTAGTAGTTTTTTTTTCATTTTCATTGGTTCCAAAAAATTTCCTACTTTCCTATCGATTTTTCATTATTTTCACCATTTGTTCAATAATGTTCAACTTTTCTAATCTTTGCATTATGTTTTTTTAGTTTCCTGTTTTCCTTTTTTACAGGTTATGTTTTGGTTTTTCTCGATCAAACATTTTTTGACAATTTACATTTTTTTGTTTATTTGGTTGTTTTAGCTCTTTTGTACATTCTTTTAATATTTAGTTTTCCTATTTTTTTATCTTTTGCCGTTGATCGCCGTTTAGATATTTTTAATTTTTGTAATTACTACATTTTTAATCTTGCCATTTCCTTACTATTATAAATACTCTTAACAAAAATAACGCTTTTCAAAGCCACCAAAACTGTCGAAGAGGTAGTAAAACTCCCAAAGTATAAAAAAAACTCTACGTTTTTTCCTTCATTGACACTACAAACAACTAGAGTACAAAAACTGGTACATAAATATAAAATTTCAGTGTACTATACATAATATCAGTGAACTCCAACGGATTTCAAACATTGACTTTTTTGTACTCAGGCAATACACAGTGGTGGGGGCCCGTACGTTGGACCCCCTGGGCCCGTATTTTCGCTCTGCGGCCCTGGTTCGAGCTAATAAGATACGCGTTATAGTAAATGACCTCGACCAGGCAAACCAGATTGCTCGCAGCGAGCGTTTTACGAAGCAATTCAAAGTGTATGTGCCTTGTAGGATTGTGGAGATCGATGGGGTCGTCGCCGAACCGGGTCTAAAGTGCGAAGACCTGTTGAAGTACGGGGTTGGCTGCTTTAAGGACCCTTCACTTCAAAAGGTGAAGATTCTGGAATGCAAGCAATTGTATTCCGCAAAAACTGAAGATGATAAGACAACTTATTCTCCGTCAGACTCGATTCGGGTGACTTTCTCCGGATCTGCTCTTCCCAACTGTGTCCTCCTGGGTAAGGTTCGCCTACCTGTTCGCCTGTTTGTACCGCGGGTAATGAACTGCAGCAATTGCAAGCAACTGGGCCACACAGCCACTTATTGTGGAAATAAAAAACGGTGCGGCAAATGCGAGGGAGAACATGAGGATGACGCTTGCGGTGGAGAATCTGAGAAGTGTATTTACTGCGGGGGCCCTCCGCATGCTCTTAAGTCATGCCCGGCGTACATGCAGCGCGGGGATAAAATTAAGCGCTCCCTTAAGGATCGCTCGAGGCACTCTTATGCAGAAATGCTAAAGAATGCTTCGCCATCTGTCCCTTCCGAAAATTCCTTTGCTCTTTTGGCTGGCGTTGAGCAAGAATCTGACGACCCACAAGAGGGAAAATCATTGGTTAACCCAGGGGAATCCAGGAAGAGGAGAAATCTAGCCTCCCCTACATTGCCTCGTAAGGGTGCCAAGGCGTCGTCCAATCAGAGTGCGCCAACTACAGTCAATAAATCCAACGGAAGTGATGCACAAAAGCCGAAGCAATTTGCTCCAGGACTTGGAAATATTAATTCTAACAGGGACACCAAAAACCCCAAGTGTCCCCTTTTTTCAAACAGATACTCAGTTCAGTAACGGACTAATGAAATTTTCTGACATAGTGGACTTAATTTTCACAGCTTTCAATGTTACTGATCCTCTTAAAAGCCTTCTGATACGTTTTCTCCCTACAGTGCAAACATTTTTGAAGCAAGTGACTACTAAATGGCCCCTCCTTGCAGCGATCGTATCCTTCGATGGCTAAGTCATCGAACGAGGTCACCGATTCGATCACTGTTCTGCAGTGGAACAGCAGAAGTATCCTCCCGAAAATCGGTTCCTTTAAATTTTTACTAAATAGTTTAAAATGTGATGCTTTCGCATTATGTGAAACTTGGTTAACTTCCGATATAAATCTCAACTTCCACGACTTTAATATAATTCGTCTGGATCGAGAAAAGGAATCCTTACCGGCACCGCGGCTAGTTCTGGAAGACTTTAACTCGCACGGTACGGTATGGGTATGGCTTCATGATGATAATAGATCAACATTAATCCAAGATCTTTGCGACAATTTCAACATGACCATCTTAAACACGGGAGAAATGACGCGGATTCCTACATCACCAGCACGCGCAAGCGCGTTGGATTTATCGCTTTGCTCGACATCGCTACAGTTAGATTGCATGTGGAAGGTGATCCCTGATCCCCACGGTAGCGATCAGTTGCCTATCGTGATTTCAATTGCCAACGGTTCAAGACCATTAGAAACAATCAATGTCTCGTATGACCTCACACGGAACATTGATTGGAAGAGTTACGCAACCGCGATATCCGTTAAAATCGAATCCACTCAAGAACTTCCTCCGGAGGAAGAGTACAAGTTTTTGGCTGGCTTGATTCTCGACAGTGCGAATCAAGCTCAGACTAAACCAGTACCCAGCGCGAATACCCATGGACGGTCTCCCACCCTGTGGTGGGATAAAGAGTGCTCAGAGCTGTACGCGGAAAAGTCCACTGCATATAAGGCCTTCCGGGAAGACGGGTTAACCGCTAGCTATCAACATACACGTCGTCAGAAAGGGGAATGAAGAGTCTAATGAAAGCCAAAAAACGCAGTTATTGGCGCCGGTTCGTCGACGGGTTAACGAGAGAAACAGCGATGAGCACTCTTTGGGGTACGGCTCGACGTATGCGTACCGTAATAGTGCCAACGAGAACGTTGGATATTCGCTTTCGCCAAGAAGATCTGTCCGGACTCTATCCCGGTTCAGAAAACATGCCGCGTCGCGTCTCCTCACGATACCGCGAACGAAACACCGTTTTCGATGGTGGAGTTCTCACTTGCTCTCTTATCATGCAACAATAACGCCCCAGGGTTAGACAGAATCAAATTCAACTTGCTGAAGAATCTGCCTGACACTGCAAAAAGGCGCTTGTTGAATTTATTTAACAAGTTTCTTGAGGGTAACATTGTCCCTTATGAATGGAGGCAAGTGAAGGTCATCGCCATCCAAAAACCAGGAAAACCAGCCTCCGACCACAACTCGTATCGGCCGATTGCAATGCTGTCCTGTATTGGGAAGTTGCTCGAGAAAATGATCTTGTTTCGCCTCGACAATTGGGTTGAAGCAAAGGGCTTACTGTCAGATACACAATTTGGCTTCCGCAAAGGCAAAGGGACGAACAATTGCCTTGCGTTGCTTTCTACAGAAATCCAAATGGCCTATGTTAACAAAGAGCAGATGGCATCAGTATTCTTGGATATTAAGGGGGCTTTTGACTCAGTTTCTATCAACATTCTGTCAGAGAAGTTGCACCAGCATGGTCTTTCGCCAATTTTAAGTAACTTTTTGCTAAACCTGTTGTCTGAAAAGCACATGCACTTTTCGCATGGCGATTTAACAACATCACGATTTAGCTACATGGGTCTTCCCCAGGGCTCATGTCTAAGTCCCCTGCTCTACAATTTTTACGTGAATGACATTGACGATTGTCTTGCCAATTCATGCACGCTAAGGCAACTTGCAGACGACGGCGTGGTCTCTGTTACAGGACCCAAAGCTGCCGACTTGCAAGGACCATTACAAAATACCTTGGACAATTTGTCTGCTTGGGCTCTTCAGCTGGGTATTGAGTTCTCCACGGAGAAAACTGAGTTGGTTGTTTTTTCTAGGAAGCGTGAGCCGGCGCAAATCCAGCTTCTATTAATGGGTGCAACGATCAATCAGGTTTTCACATTTAAATATCTCGGGGTCTGGTTCGACTCTAAAGGTACCTGATGATGTCACATTAGGTATCTGAAACAGAAATGCCAATAAAGGATCAATTTTCTCCGAACAATAACTGGAACATGGTGGGGTGCTCACCCAGGAGACCTGATCAGGTTGTACCAAACAACGATATTGTCGGTGATGGAGTACGGGTGTTTCTGTTTCCGCTCCGCTGCGAACATACACTTCATCAAACTGGAGGGAATCCAGTATCGTTGCTTGCGCATTGCCTTGGGTTGCATGCACTCGACCCATATGATGAGTCTCGAAGTGCTGGCGGGCGTTCTTCCGCTAAAAAATCGATTTTGGGAACTCTCATATCGATTGCTCATCCGATGCGACATTCTGAACCCGTTGGTGATTGAAAACTTCGAGAGGCTCGTCGAGCTTAATTCTCAAACCCGTTTTATGTCCTTGTACTTCGACTATATGGCACAGAGCATCAATCTTTCTTCGTATAATCCCAACCATGTCCGTTTTCTAGATACTTCTGATTCTACTGTATTCTTCGACACACATCCATGAAGGAAGAGATTCGTGGAATACCGGATCACATACTCCCACAAGTGATCCCCAATATATTTTATAATAAATTTCGAGAAGTCGACTGTGACAAAATGTTCTACACTGACGGATCGAATCTCGATGGGTCCACTGGCTTCGGTATCTTCAATAATACTATCACCGCTTCATTCAAGCTCAATGATCCCGCTTCAGTTTACGTCGCAGAATTAGCTGCTATTCAGTAAACCCTTGGGATCATCGACACTCTGCCCACAGATCACTACTTCATCATCTCGGACAGCCTTGGCTCTATCGAGGCTCTTCGTGCGATGAAGCCCAAAAACAATTCCCGTATTTTCTGGGGAAGATACGGGAGTCCTTGTAAACGTTATCTGAAAAATCTTACCAGATTACCTTTGTTTGGGTCCCCTATCATTGCTCTATCCCGGGCAATGAAAAGGCCGACTCATTAGCAAAGGTGGGCGCATTAAATGGTGACAGATACGAAAGACCAATCTGCTTCAACGAATTTTTTAGTATTTGTCGTCAGAAGACACTTAACAGTTGGCAAACCTCATGGAGCAATGGTGAACTTGGACGATGGCTACATTCCATTATCCCGAAAGTATCAACGAAGCCATGGTTCAGGGGGATGGATGTGGGTCGGGACTTCATTCGTGTAATGTCCCGGCTCATGTCTAACCACTACACGTTGCATGCACATTTGGGCTTGCGGAGAGTAGTCTGTGCGCTTGTGACGAGGGCTATCACGACATCGAGCACGTTGTCTGGGTGTGCGCCGGGTATTTGGACGCCAGGTCTCAGTTAAAGGATTCCCTTCGGGCCCGAGGTAGACCACCCAATGTCCCAGTCCGAGATATGCTGGCAAATCGTGATTTCCCCTATATGTCCCTTATTTATACTTTCATTAAGCCCCTCTCTTTTTATTTCTCGTTTTTAGAAGTTTCCTCCTGCCGTGTGGAACCGATCAGCTCCAGACTGCCACTATGTTACCGCCGTCGCCCTTACAACTACGGAAACTGAACCGAGAGCGACTCGAGGTCCGATGACTTTTGAAAGATTCCCCGCGGGTCCGAAGAATACCATCCGCCAATCCGACCTACTAGACTGAGGCGCTAATTGGTTTCGCTGATCTCCCGTTTGTCCGAAAGTTGCACGTTTTGCTCTTCTCTCCCGGTCACCATCTACGCATTCTCTCCCCTGTCCTTGACACAACTGCTTCTACCCCGATTTTGGAAATCTGAACCCCTCTGAATATCTTGACCAAGCATAAGTCTCCGATAAAAAATCAAATTTGTATTCCGTATTCCTAGTTTTAAGATATTTGTAATTTTACCTCTTTGTTAAAACTATTGTCCCCCATCTTGTAAATAGAATTGTATCCCTAGTTTTAAAACACCGGTGAAATTTTTCATAAATATTTGTTCCCCCTTTTGTGTACCAAACTATATTGTTAGTTTTAAGATAACTGTAAATATTTCCTAAAAACTATTACTATTGAATTCCTTGTTTTAAAATTTTTCACAAATTTTTTTTTTCCCCTCTCTTGTATATAGAATCTTATTTCTAGTCTTAAGATAGCTGTAAAATTTTTCTCTTTCATAAAAAAAAATATTTCAACATTGTAGCCTCCTAGTTTTAAAATATCCAAAATGTAAAAACAAAAGAATTTGGCACCGCCAAGCTAACGCATTTGTGCCTATCAAATAAACGAAATGAATAAAAAAAATTGAACTATTATCCGAATATTATCAGCTTGGCGCTGAAAACAACATTTTTACAACATTTACATTTCAATGTAGTCAAATAATTTTTTTATTATTTTCCTGTAGTTTTTTAATGGTTCGTTATACCGTCATGGTGTAAAGAGGAAAGTTGAAGAATGTATTATGACTATTATGAAAATCGTACGATTGTTGATGGAGAAACACGAATAACTTATGAAAAGGGCGTAATTTAACAAATTATTACTTTTTGTCGAAACAAACTTTAAAATATCTTGAAAACGACTACATTTTCGAAGATTTCTGTAAAGAGCATTTTCATTTGAAATGACATTTAGAATCACAATCGATAAAAAATATATTTTTGTCTGTAAAATAGTACAGAATTGAAAAACATGTACAAAGTTATTGTTAGAAAAACTTTTTTATTGATAACTTCTCCAACATGAAATTAGACTTAAAATGTTTCTTTTTTATTTAGGTTTTCGCTGGAAAAAAATAAAAAATTAAAAAAAAAGTTTTTTTTTAATTTTAATTTTTAATATAAACTATAAATTTTTTGAAAATCGGTACATTTTTTTCCAGTGTATATATTTTTTTTTAAATTGGATGAATGCCCTGCAACGCATTCTCGAATAGTTTTGCTGTACAAATTATGGTTCTTGAACAATATTTTTTAGAAAGTAGTGTACGCAAAAACACATACGCCCTTTTAAAAAGTTGCCCTTGAGACAAAATGATTTGATTATCTCTTGAATATACTTAATTTCCCACATAGGCGCAACGTAAAAAATTTCATCAAAATCGAAGATGGTCGGTCACGATTTTTTACAAAATTGGATGGCTCTTCGTGGAATTCCTCACGTGCTTCCATTCTACAAGATTTGGATCAGCAAGCCGCACCGCTGCCCATTCGCAAATCCGAAATGCTCACCAGCACGTGCAACGTTATATGAAAATCCGAAATTCGTCATCATGTCATCAAAAGAATCACAAACATCAACCAACCATGCAAGGTATAGGTAAGCTCCTGTCGCATCATCACTTACGTCAAGAGAAATGGAGCCACCGTTATCATTATCGGCGTGAAGGCGCCCGCGGAGGCGCGCTAGCCTCCGCTGCAGGGAAGCAATTGTTAAATTGTCAAATTCATGTAAAAAATCGCTCTTATTTGTTTAGGTAATGAATTCCACAACGGCGGCCGGGGAGTGCACCCCCATAAAGATCGCCACTTCGACACGTTACTTCAAGACTACCCACGAATATCGGTACAAGGCCGATTAACACGATTTAGGACATGCCCACAAGATTATGCGAAATACAGCATCAGCAACGAGTTCACGTATAGCAGCATTTCACCTGGGAGTCGACATCCACCAATCGGACATTATTTGCAAAAAACCAGTGCTGGAATCGCTTCAACCCAGGGAAGCCGAATGAAGCAGATTATACCAAATTTAAAATTCCAATGTACACATTATTCTATAATAGTAATTAAGGAACCGTCATCTGGGGTTACTTTACGCCAAAAATAGAACGTTTTGTACATTACGCTCAAGAACTACGATCACGCAACTTCAAATTTGAAACTGTTTGATGTTTTTACATGTGGCAGAAGTACCTCCAAAGTCAGTGAAAAGAACTTTTGGTAAATCAAGATTGAACATGGGATATAAAGAACTAAAAAGTGGCGTAAAGTTGCCCTTGAAGGGGGGCTACTTTGCGCCAAAAAGTTTTGTTTTTCAAAATCATGTTAACTTCTTGATTTATTGTTAAAGATTTATGTGTGAATTCAAATGAATGTCGTGCTCGTAAAAATAAAAAGGTTATGTTAAAGAACTGCGTACCACGCATCCAATAATCTTGTTTTGAAGAGGCAATAAACCATAAAATTAAGAACAAGCCGAGAAATAACGCTCTTCATAATATACTTTTTCATTGAGCCTTATGAATTAGACAACCTTGTTTTAGTATTTTTCTAAAAGTAGTTTTATTCCGGAGTAGCTGTATACCGGAGTGCAAAGGTTTTTCCAACAGAAATGCGAATGGTACTGTTATATTTATTGGTCAGGTCAGTTCATCCATCTTTAATGAGATATCCATTTCCAATATATTGATGACCTTTTTGTTTAGTAAGGTTTTAACCACAAGTTCATTCGCCAACACTGCAGAACTATTCCCCGCTGCTTATTCTGTCATTCCACGACAAATAGTTTAAATACTTCTAGAAGCGATGGCGTATACTCAACTTGCAAATAATCGATTGCTGTTACGTACGTAACGTACGATAAAAAAAATCTGCTTTGAATTAGAATCAAATCCCAAAAAAAGAGTAAATTTTAGACCAAATATACAGATTATGCAATATAGACTTAAATAAAGCTTGGCGTAAAGTAGCCCCAATTTTAGATGAAATGGTCACCAATTACTAAAAAATCAAAAATACGGACAAAAAGTACAAAAACAAATAATTGTTTTACATTGCCATAATTTCACGTAATCCATATCCTCTTATCTAATAATTTAACTAGTATATCACACATTCCCAAGAGAATTTAAGTTACAATGCTTTTTGCGTATATTTTATATTTCAGTTTCATCGCCTACTACGATTATTTGCAATCATTTTCTTAAACCTATATCCATTTTTTATATTTGTGTTGAACCAGCGAATAACACTATGTTTTGTTTTTTGTCAAAATATAACGTTAAATTTGAAATAGAAGCTCAAGTATCATTCTTTAATTTTGGTGTAAAGTAGCCCTCGTGGCGTAAAGTAACCCCCGATGACGGAATAGCAATCACTCGACAAATAGTTTGAAATCCCAGTTATATTTCAAGGCGGCCGGTGTAAAATACTTTGATTAATTTAATCTGATATGTTCGACTAGCGAACCCACCCTGCAATGATCATAGCTCTCAGACATGATCGCCAGTGGAACTCACTCTCGCAACACACTTGTACTGTGTATAGTAAGCGTAGTGAAATAAGAACGGTTATAACGCGAAGGTGAAGGAATATATTATAGCGAACACGAGTATACCAGAGTTAGTTGCAAGAAAATTATCACCTCGATCGGTCCTGTTTTTAAATGTAGGGGAGACCGGGGCTAGTTGGCGGTGTTTTCAGTTTTCAATTTTTCCCACTATAATATAGGTAGATCTTGCAAAATAGAACACGCGGCATGAAAGAGCAGACTGTTGGCAACATCTCTGATTTTTTTAAGTGTTTGATGCATTGCCTTCGTTTTTAGAGACAAAAAATATGTGAGGCGGAAAACCCGCTAACTTACCCCGGCCCACAACTTCCACCAAACAAATCGTTTTGCAACAAAACCACATTGGATTACCTCACATAACTTGAGGAACACAAGAAGGAGTAGCGCTATATGTCTAATGGAAACAGAGAAAAAGAGATTCCGTCAACTTACCCCAACTAGCCCCGGGCTCCCCTACCCGCGATCTTTCACTGAAGAAAGAAAGTGTCTGTTCAACTAAATTCAACATAGAACCGTCACGTCTAGTTCGATTAGGAAGAACAGGAGGTTTCATCGTAACCAGTGTTAAATCGAAGAAGAATCAGTCCATCCGGCATTTGTTCCGCCAAATCGTTTCGGTGTTGTACCGAGGTCCGTAGTTGCTCCTAGTCCAGCTGCATGCGTCGACATCCTTCGATTCTGAAATTTCCCAAATAGTTTATGGTTAGTAATTCTGGCGAACACAAATTAAAAACGTTTGAACTTACCATATCCATTATCCAAAGTCCACTTCAAATGTTCATAATCCGTCCTTCTAGAACCGTCCAGTGCCGTACAGACACATCCCAGCCTCCAGCTGAGTGGATTTGTTTTCGTTTTGTTGGTTGGTCCGTTTTCAGTCTGCAATTTGGAAAAACAAAACAGAATTAGTTAACTCACCTTCCAGTATGTAGTCCAACTTTCGGGAACATTTTGTTGGAACGTTTTAGAGGCATGATGCATGATGGAGAGGAACAGAGAGAGTCAAAGGTTAGCTGACAGAATAAAACAGCTAGTAGGGTCATTAATCTCCGAACTTGTCCGAGGAAATTTGTGGGAAATTACGTACTTCCTGCAAGTTCGTGCGAAATGACAATGAGGATTTACAATGTCAGTTCATTTCGTCCCAGTTCGCCAAATGTTTTGGAAGCTCGCGTACTTTGTCCGCTTTAGTTGTCCAAAATAATTAATGTGACGTGATAGTACTGTGAATTTGTCTAATTCTTTGCTCTCGCGTCCAAATAGCTCAGGTCAAGTTAAAATTGAGTAGATAGTGCGTGCGTAGGAAAGTGTGTGCAGAAGAAATAGCAGAAAAGTTAAATGTGCTCAAAGTTTCGTGCCATTTTCCGGCCGTTAAATCATCAACCAGCAACCAACCACCGCTGGTCAGAAACCTGCGCGGCCGATCGATGTGATCGCCCGTCATCTCATTAGCCAGTCATCCCAGCAGAACGATCGACAACAGCAGAAACCAACAGCAGCCGATCTGGTGAATCGTATCGTTCTTGCTAGATAAGTGTTAAGGGTGGCGTCCAGGGAGGACACCACAGTGATTTAAGCCAACAGAGCGAAAGACGCTTGAGAAGTCGTCCACGGACGGCGATTATTAGGGACGCGTCCATGCAATAGGTTGTGTGTCGGCCATTACCTTCGAGCTCCGTCATTCATGAACGCCACACACAACTCAATTATTTAAGTCACCCGGGTGCAAAGCGATAGCTTGTTGAGCGCTGTGAACGCTGGAACCGTGAGGTGACGTCACCGAATTGGGAGATTTTGATGAAGGAGAAAAGCACAAGTATGGTCAATAGAGTGACAGAAAAAAATAACCCCCATCGGCCCACCCCTGAGTCGATTTCTAGTCCCACTAGGAGTGTTTGCTCCAAATTTGAGCCAAATCGAACAAGTCTAGCTACCGGACCAACGTGCTTGAAGTTTGTATGGCATTTTTCGACAATTTACATGGAGAAAACCCGCTTTCGCACATTTTCCCCGCTAGGTGACACTGCATACATCAGATTATCACCAAAAGTGAAACTTGAGAAGATAATTCTATTATCTACAACTTTGTTGAAGACTGCAAAGCGATCCGACTCGAACAAGAAAAGTTATTAAACTTTCAACGAAGTGATGTCTGAGTCAGTTTTGCATCGGGTCTAGCAGTGCATGGATGTGTATCAGTACTAGGTTCTAACAAACTATACATTTTTGTGGAATAATGGTTAGATTTAGCTGAATAGTATGTTCGGAAGAATTGCAGTACATAATACGAATTATGTTTTGGTTAGAAAATTTTAGTTCCACCTGTGACCGCATAGATGGCGCCAACACTAACTTTTCAACGTGTGGTTCGATCCTGAATAATTTCTTTGGGTGAATTTTTTTCAGGGACTCGCCCTAAAGCTACCAGTACACTGTTTGTCATAACGTCAAATATTTGATATCTTTCGTGAAATAAATTTGAACAGCTGTGTACTGGCTCTTCAAATATTTGATCAAACACAGTTTGCCAAACTTTTTATTCGTGTTTGTCAAACCGATTATTTGTCGATTTGTCAAACAGTGTACTGACCAGTTTGTGAAAACTTCAAACAGCGTAACGCTGCAGTTTGTCAAACTTGTTGAAGGAGAAGTTTGTCAAACTTGTTGATGGAGAAGTTTGTCAAACTCGTTGATGGAGAAGTTTGACAAACATGCTTTGCTCATTCAGGATAGCAAAATACGCCGTACGCGAAACTGATTCAGAATTTGTTGTCAAAACGAAAAAAACGTTAAGGTTTAAAATTCGGCGCTATTTTGATATTGTTGGTATTTTTTTAGAGTGGCAGAGCTTTAGGTTTTCCCCTGGCCAAATTCCGTGCGAAATCCCGTGACCCGTTTCCTAAACTTTAAACTTGGTGTAATAGAGAATATTGATTGGTGTTTGTTTTGATTTAATTACAATCTGCATATTGTGCTTCAATAACGATAATGTTTAGGGACCATTCATAAATGACGTAGCATTATATGGAGGAGGGAGAGTTTTGTATTTAGTGATGATGTGTGATGGCAGGGGGTAAGAGGCTACGTAGATTTTTTAAAGGGGAATAGGGGTTGACCACAGTTGATAGAGAATAGTTACGCAAAGAGTGAAGTCAAAAAAAATCTACCTATCGAGCACAATTGGAATCCGTCTCTGATTTCTGTGCAGTAAAGCTGGATTCTAATTTTCCTCGATAGGTAGACTTTTTCTGGCTTCAAACTCTGCACAATATTTGTACTAAAGTCTTTGGGGTTGACCTGATGTCACGACAATCTTACCGGTTTCATCTAACATCGTTTTTTTTAATTTTTGCGTGGACAAGAGCGGGAAGGGTTACCGTCAAGCTACGAAATTACCAAGGGAGTATTTAGAGGTGTGTGGCGAAATACTACGACGGGGAAGGGGGGTGTTAAAAATTACTCAAAAAATACTACGTCATTGGATGGATGGTCTCTTAGAGGGGTACTGTCTTCAGTGAAGTTGCTCGAGAAATCAAAGACTACCAGATGGTTTGGGATACTCTCACTATGAGGCTCTAAAGAGCATATCACCTGAAAGTACATTATAGAATATGATACATCTCAAAAGTCTAAAACTTAGAAAGATGGTGTTTTCGGCAATGCTTTAGAGGAGGTCAAGGGTTACGCAATTATTGGCAAATCAAATTAAAGTGAGCATGTACTATTTTTCAAATTTTATATCTCGAGATCATGATAAGTCAAAAGTGAGGTGTCTTCGGCAATATTCATCAGCGGGTTGAGTGTTGCCCGAAGGCGAATAGATAATTTCAGAATTCAGCCACTAGGCGGCTCTAGGGAGAATACTACTTCCAATACATGTTAGCTGATGTTTTGTCACGAAAGTTTAATAATTTAGGAAAATGATGTTTTCTGTAAAGTTTCTGAGGACGACAAGGGCTGTTTGATAATGTAATAATAAAATTAGATATCACCCACTAGGCGGAGCTAGTCAGCAAACATCTTTTTATTTCAATATCTTCTAAAGACGGTAATTTAGAAGGGTGTTGTCTTCAGCAAAGTTGCTCGAGTTGTCAAGGACTGCCCGATGATGACAGATTAGTTTGGGATACTCTCACTATGCGGCACTAAACCAAATAATTTTTATCTGCCAACAACTTACCCTTCAATATAAAACTCACTCCCATTGTTCGGGTAGAACAAAGGACACTATTTTGAGAGCAATTATTCAAAAAGCTTCAAACTGTAAATACAGGTTTGATTAGGAAAATTGTAGAAAATAAAGTATATAGGTTAACTTACAAAGTAGTGTACAATTTCAATAAACCATGTGGTTTCTTTGGTCTTCAGTAGCCTATTATTTCTTTTTCTTCTGTTAGAATGATTATTAAATTATAATTCAATAGTATTCTTATAAATTAAACCTACCGTTGGAGAGCTAAACAAAGCTAGGAATTAGTTTTAAATTCACTGTAATTTATAAATATGATTTTTCGATACAGTTGCTGCATTCGGTAACCGTAAACAGAAAACCTTCCTACACGGTCGCAAGCACTCATATTCGACTCTCTTTCCGAGTAAGTTCTCACACTGAGTTAGCAACATATACTGTCAGTCATACTACGTGAGTGCCTTTGCGGAAAAATGTTCTGTCTTTTTGCTCTTTTGCTCACTTCGTTTAGTTTCAGCTTGACTGAAACCTCTCGAGGTCAGTTTCGAAAATTATTGTCATTAAGTCTGACAAGGAAAGTTCTAAATTCTGCACGATACAAGCCTTGAATTCAATATTACCGTTCAAATACATTACCCATTTAAAATTGGTTTGGTTGCTAACCGAAGATTGTTCGAGAAAAATTGTATTTCGAATTCCTTCGCCGTTTGGATAAGAACAGTAATAGAATATAAACACATAAAAGATTCACGGCTCCATTTAGCTACCGCTATGAGCCGTGTCAAATAAATGAAATAAAAAAAAGTAATAGAATTACGCGGATTCATAAATTCATTCGATGTATGACTATGGAACATGCTCAAGCAATGTAATATTTAATAATATAATATTCGTGTTGTATTCTATCCGCTTCCCTAATAATATGAAACTGACTTTTGTTTATTCGTAATCGCAGTTGGCAGAGTTATGCAAGGAAATCAAAACAAATAGATTTTAGTTTTTTCGTCATGTTGATATGTTTGATTAGTAAAAATCTTGAGCGTTTTTTCAAAACGTCATATCTGCAATGAGTTACACTCTTTGTTTACTTTCTCTTTCGATTTTTACGGCGTCACTATAACACTTTTCACTTATTTTACAGTACAGATCGAAAGACGGTGGTTTTAACTAGCATAATATGCAAAGAGTTGAGGGATAAATGTTAAAATGACCGAATTATTAACAGAAGAGAAAATAAACAAAGAGAGTAACTCATTGCAGATATGACGTTTTGAAAAAACGCTCAAGAAATGTGCTCTATCTCTTGATACATATGTTTACAGTAAGCCAGGTCAAAAAGCATCTTTCAAGTATATTACTGTTTTCGTTCGAATTTATGGCAAGTGCAGAAGGGTCAATAAATATTGGCTAGTGATTGAATCATATGGTGATAATTCAATGAATAAAAAATATGCTTGTTGAATTTACGAGGTAGACAAAACAGCGCGAGGTAAACAAAACGGAAAGAGGAGAATTCAATATCAATTCTTCAAAAGGGCTAATGAGATTTTTATAAACAAACTTATTTCGCTCATTATTCCGTTGTCGAGTTGAATTTCATGAAAGATACACATGAGTCAACATCTTTACCCTTGGTAGAATCAATTTCAAATGTCTTCAGTATTGAAATTATAACAAATTAAGAGAAATCAGCTAAACAAAAGTTTGTTTACAAATCTTATTCGCCCTATTCAAAAGTTGATATGGAATTTGCATTGTGTGCTCACTTGACTCTGCTGTCTCTGCGCTGTGCGCCGTCATTTTTTTCTCACTCTCCCTCGTCACTGTTGCTGGCACTCACTATGCTCAGTTTTGGTTGCTCAAGTTCTCTCAACTGAAAAAGACGATCATTTTGATTTGTGACCGAAGTTTTACGTACATTTTGATGAAGAAGTGATAGTCATGATTTCGTGCAACTCTGCGCTGCTCTATCTTCTGCCAACATTTCGTTTTCGTCTGACAGGTCAAAGGACAGGTCACTGTCCACGCGATTTGTCAAGCAGTGTTGCCGTTTGTGTTGTTCCTGTAGCAACACCCAGGAAGTTGAAAAATTTCATTTTGATTCATCGACGGACCTACATGTGCATTGAGAATGTCCAAAACTATTGATTTAGATCTGCCAACAACTTGCCGTTCAATATAAAACTCTCGACAAACATATGATTACGGCCTAAAAGCCAACTGTCAAAATCCACTTTGAATGGAAATTCCGGACAAACCGTTACACGCCAATCACACATGTTGGTAGTAAACGAAAGAGAAAAGTTTTCTCTTTCATAAACTGTTGTGAACTTTGTTCGAATAGTAACGGTTTGTCTGGAATTTCCATTCAAAGTGGATTTTGACACTTGGCTTTTAGGCCGTAATCATATGTTTGTCGAGAACTCACTCTCATAAAGTTGAATTTTTTTCGGCGGACCCCCCTTTGCATTGAAAATGCCCAAAACTTTTGAATATCATGTACCAACAACTTACCATTAAAACTCACTCCCATGAAGTTGAAAAAAATTTCTATTTTGATTCATCGACGAATCCCCATGTGCATTGAAAATGTCCTAAACTATTGATTTACAACTGTCTACAACTAGCCTTTCAATATAAAACTAACTACCCCTTGTGCATTATGAATGTCCAAAATTATTGATTTTCTTCTGTCAAAAACTTGCCTTTCAATATAACACTCACTCCTAGGGGCAGTTCACTTGTGATGCACTTTTTAAAAATCAGCTAAATTAAATGCATTTCTTTCCATCAAAATAGAAATTCGTAATGTATTTTGCGTTGCGTGCAATGTATTTTGCGTTGCGTGTAAGACGTCAAAACCCTACAAAAAATTAGCCTTACATTCAACAAAACGTCGAAAAAGTGAATCAGCGTGGGACGTTTGTTAAACAAACTTTTCTGCGAGGGAGTGCAAACTTGATGCAAAAATGGAAATGAAATGCATTTTTTCTAATTTGATGCAAATTTGTTATACATTTCTAAAGTGATCTGCCCCTAGACTCACTCCCATAAAGTTGAAAAAAAATCGTTTTTGCACGTTGGCGGACCCCCATGTGCATTGAAAATGTCCAAAACTATAGATTTTCAACTGCCAACAACTTGCCTTGCAATATGAAATTCATTCCCAAAATGTTGAAAAATTTTCTTTTTTGACACATTGGAACTCCCTGTGCATTAAAAATGTCCAAAACAATTGGTTTTCACCTGCCAAGAAATTGCCCTTCAAAATAAAACTTATTGTCATATTGTAGAAAAATTTCGATTATCAGAACCCATCATTCACATCACATCATTTCCCTAAATTATTAAACTTTCGTGACAAAACATCACGTAACATTCACTGGAAGTTGTATTCTCCCTAGAACCTAGTGGCTGAATTCTGAAATTATCTATTCACCTTCGGACAGCACTCGACCCGCTGATGAATATTCCGAAGACACCACACTTCTAAATTATCGTGATCTCGAGATATAAAATTTGAAAAATAGTACATGCTCACTAGCTGCACCTGGTGGATCTATTTCTGTTTGATTTGCCCGTAATCGCGTAGCCGTTGATCTCCCCTAGAACTTTGCCGGAAAAAACAATTTTTCTATGTTACTAGACTTTTGAGATGTATCATATTCTAAAATGTACTTTTAAGTGGTACGCTCACTAGTGCACCATAGTGAGAGCACAGAGAACAGACATCCATAATCGAACAAAAAATTTTAAAAAACGTGTGTAAACATTTGAATAAATAAACGATAAACACTAGCGCCGCCACACTAACCTATCCCAACTATCCGTCAAATCCATTCCGGAACCGATTCGAATTCCTGAATGCATTCAGTATGGAATCTTGCTCAAAGAAAACAACCGATTCCGACTCTATCGGTTGATGCATTTGAGCTGGAATTCATGCTGGAAGTCCGAACCGGTTCCGGACTAGTTTGATTGGGTAGAGGAGTAACCGCTGTCAATTCAGTCGAACTCAGCCACAAAAAAACATGACGACAACAGCGCACCTGGTTTGGATATCCCAACTACCTTCGAAGCCGTTAGAGATTTTACACAAGTTGAATGCTGAAGATGGACGTCTGTTCTCTGTGGTGAGAGTATCCCAAACTAATCTATCACCATCTGGTAGTCTTTGATTTCTCGAGCATCTTTACAGAAGATAGTACCCCTCTAAATATTCTCGTTATTGAGAGAAAGAATGATTTTGACATTAATTGAACATTTGGATTAGTATTAGCGCCACCTGATGGGACAATTTTGATTTATTATTTCCACTATCCAGAAACTCTTGACTTTCTGAACAAATCTTCCTGAAACACACCCTTTTAAAATAACCAGTGTTTCGAAATATTCCATGGTAAACTTATTTAACGTTAGTCACATTCACGGCGAGACGTTCGATTTATTTACTCTCTTTTAAAGTAGCCCTGGCGGCACAGTTCTCAACTAATTGGATATCCAGTCACTCTAAATTGTAGGTCTAAATAAGCACAACAACTTTGCCAAAGAAAGTATGGCGCTAAATGTTAACATAGACGAAATATTCAACCAAAGCCAAAATTAGTCAAAATCCCATAAGCTATGTGATTAACATTACGCGGGTACCGCGCGGTAGAAATCCGCGTTGTAGGAGACCCGACTGTAAAACTTTTTTTTTTCAATTGTGTGAACTTCTCCAGCTACAAGTTTTTTGCTTACGTTCTATCAAGCCCCCATTTGCCGATTTTATTACATCCTTAATTTCCTTTTCACATAATACCAATGGACTGTAGGGAAAAAACTGAGAGCCGGCTCCGCATTTTCAGGATCACTGACCAGTGTTTCAAATAAACCACACATTTCACACCAAGGAGCCTGTTTCCAAAGGAGCGGTGGAAACCAATCATTGTTATGCACGTTTCTGGGAGTGAGTAAAAAAATCAAAGCAATCCAAGTGGGTTTTGACTCTTAGGTTTTCACTCCTGGTTTTGGCTCCTCCTGTCCACTCCGGTTTGTGATTCTTGTTCTGTCGCCGCTTATAGACCTTCATGATTTGTATGTTTAATTTCTCAATTATCCCAGCAGTAGGTACAGGGTGCGCCAGCTGTATCCTTTTACAACATTGAACAACTTCGCCATTTTTAGCCGTTTTCACAAGTAAACAAGTTTTTTATGATATTTTATGCCATTTAAACCAGGTCTTTTATACAACGTAGATTATATAACCACCCCCATTTGATACACAAAAAGCAGCTCTTTTGCGGGCATTTTGCATGACACTGGACAGCATATCGGGCTTAATCGCAGCAATTTCAGCTCGTATATTAGCTTTTAGTTCGTCAAGGTACTTAGGTTTGCTAGAATACACTTTACTTTTCAAGTAACCCCACAGAAAAATATCTGGCGCCGTTAAATCCGGAATGAGGAGACCATTCCAAATCATCATTTTTGAGACAACGCGTCCTGGGAATTTGCTCTGCAACTTTTCTGCATTTGTGGACAAAGTGCGCCAAAATCCAACGGTGGCGTCCGTTGTCGATGGTCTCTCCCTCTTTGAAAAAATAAGGACCGATGCTTGTTTTGGAGCACACTCCGGCCAAAACAGTTACTTTCTGGTCGTGTAGTGGTGTTGGATATATAACGTGTGGGTTCTGTGTCCCCCAAATTCGAAAATTTTGTTTATTTACTCCGCCGGAAAGGGTGAAGTGAGCCTGCCATATTTTTTACGATAAACACGCACAGTTTTCACTATTGAATGATCGTTTTCAATGTAAAGCGCTACGATTTCGGCGCGTTCTTTTGGTGTAAATCGACTTATAGCTAAAATGGCACTCCTTCGAGGTCTATCGAAAAGAAGCTTTCGCCATGAACTGTACCAAGGATCTGCTTTGCTTTTGTGCTTAATAAAATGAAAATTGAAAATCTAAATTAAGCTCGGGCTTTTAAACTGTATGCTGCAATCATAATCTAGTAACCTGTTTTCACTCCTTGGCGGTTTTCACTCCTCAGGAGCCAAAAAACCATGAGTGATGAAATCATGGATTTTAATGATTTGTCAAACTATGGTTTTTTCAACGCATGCTGATTGGAATGATTTTTGAAACACTGTCACTGACACATTAAATCTTCCTGCATAATTTCTAATTTGACTTCGAACGAATTCTCCGACATTTTGTCACTGAAATCTGCTACAAAAAATCGATGATGACGTTAATGATTTCCGAGGTGTTAAATTACACTCTGCATCAATGAGCTTTTATTCTCAGGTGATACGATTATCTAAAGCGCCGATCAGCCATGCTGGTTTTAAAAACGACAGCTAACAACATTGTTTACTAGTTACTAGTGATGAAACATTCGTCTCGATATATGATTGCTTGGATTTCAGTTTGCACACAAAGTTGTTTGCTGTCATTTTTCACCCTCGCAGCCAGTTGCACGCTTACCTCGCTTCTCACCTAGCTACTGCTAAAGACGAATCACCATAGAACTCTAAACACCTCTGCATAATCACGAACAAAGGAAAGCGATAGGCTTTGACAATTCGAGTTTTTTATAAAAATAAAACAAATTTTCTGAAAAATCATTTGGCATCCCTGCGCTAATGCAAATATTTCATGTGTTTACACTCTTGAAATTTCATGAAGTTCAAACAGCTTAAATTTTTTTTGCATGGCGATTTGTTTGTCGTATACGCCAGTTTGACTATATTTGACAAACAGTGTACTGATCCATCAAACTTGTTTTATTATGTTTGTCGAACAATATTAGGCGTAACGTCCGGTAACGCATCAATGCAAATATTTGATGAAAAAAGTTTGTTAAACAGTTGATCTCGTGCACTGGCCTTGTCAATTTTTTTTTTGTCAAACACGTTTATTTGATCAAATTTTGCTTCGTCAAATATTTCACGTTATGACAAACAGTGTACTGGTAGCTTAAGAAGAGTCTCATCCGGGCAAACAAATCTTGTCGTGCAGTCTTCCTACGGGAAGTGGCGCATAAGCTGCACGCTCGCTAGGGATCGACCTGGCTACAAACCTTTTCAAATGTTATGTCAAAATGAAGCAACTGAATTTGATTTCTTCTTTTTGCATTCGAAAGACCATAAATTAAAGTACATTTTAAAAAAATCTCAGAGGTAATTTGTGTTTAACTCACTTTATTTTAGTTTGAATATTGTGAATATTATTACTGTAGCACTAAGAGTAAAACGGTAAGTGTAACCCGCTGAATTATTATTTTAGTCACAGCCGTTTTAGAAACCATCTGGAAAGCGGAAAGGCATCCCAGAACCCTGTTCAAGTGTGGAGAAGGGCTCATGTATGCTGTTAATTGTCACGACTAATCAAGATGTGGGACAATCCCGAAGATTGTAGAAATTTGGAGCAATACTTGACCTATTTTTCAATGAGATCACAGGGTCCAAAGTAAGCAGCAAACTTTTGAATACATCGTCAATATTGACAACTCGGCTGAATTTTCTTGAATGGTTTACTTGAAACTTGCGTATAGATTTACTCTTCGTTTCTAGAGCCTCTTCACTGTACATACCAACAGGAAGAAAAGCATGCTTGACGATAGACGAACCTTGTATTTGATATGAAGGGTCCGAGATAGAGGGTACCAACCATACTAGTGAATGTAGACCATTCTCGTTGCTTCCAAATAGCCTGCAAAAACTTGGACATTTATTTTTAAAGTTTAAAATTAATAGATCACGGGCCCTTCGACAAACACAGGCAGCTTTATTTGAGATTTTTTTACCTATCTGATCTTATTTCAAAAATCGTTGCTAAGGTTACACTGGCAGTTTTACTTTTAATGCTAAAAACAGTAATAATATACCCAATATTCAAACTAAAATAAATGACTTGGTTGAAGGTTTCCGCGTGAAAAACACACTTTTTTGTGATTTTTTTAGAACTTTGCGTGCAGCGAATTGATCAAAACTTTTGTACATTGTAGTATATCATTTCAATAACATGCTGTAACTTTTCTTCGCAAAAATATCGACAAGCGACTCGGTGACGAAGCATTTTGTAGAACGTCTTTGGAAAAACATGATTTTCGGTGTTACCTGCCATTTCAGTACTACTGAACCGATTTCTTTCAAACCGTGCATACACATTCTATGTTAAAATATCTAAAAATAATTTCCAGATCATACAAAAATTAGAACCACCCTAACGTCACCCATCTCAAAAGATGCCTCAATTGACACTGATTATTTGTTTCAAAGACATGGAAGCTCTAGAACCAGTAGTTTAGTCACAAATGTTTTTTTCATCCTAATTTCTGGATTCGGACCACTGTGCATTGGCTAGAAAGTCACCGTGAAATCACAAATTGGGTTTCGAGAGAAATTCCGTCGCCGGGGAAATCTCCGCCGGTGTAGACTATGTATACCGCCGGGACCAGTGGAGTAGTACGGGACGTAGCCCAGGTTAGGCTCGTCGGGGAGCCAACGAACTGGACGTCAAACTTCACCGGAATCACCGAACCTACCTCGACACCCTACCGGGAAGCTCGCGAGTCATACATACACACAGCAGTTTTCCGATCTCGACAAACTGAGTCGAATGGTATATGACACTAAGCCCTCCGGGCCGGGCATTGGCTAGCGATGGCATATTTATGGCATAACCTTTCTATATGAGAAAGACAAAGATGCAATTTTATTCAGTAAAAAACATCCATATTTAGAAAATTTGTGGCCATGATAATTAAGTAAGTAATTGGTAAACTCAAAATGGTTTTCACAGTGATCGCATTGGTACGTAAACGTACGTCTTTTTAATTGTGCCTTATTAGTGGATTTTAGTGATTTAATGTGTTAGGAAAACTGTTTTGGAATAGAAGCCCCTTTCTATTGATGTATTCTGAATTGCGATTAATCAACCTAAAAGTGAAATAGAAACATCATTTCTTCCATATTTTGAGATAGAGTCATGATTTCAGTGACAAAGTTATAGGAAATTATGCTACGTCAAAACTTGCTAAAAAACTCTATAAAGTTCAATTGTGTTGAGATAAAACGTGTTGTTTGTGGAAGGCACCCGAAAAATAATGTTTTCATCATAACTTTATTCTTTTTTAGTTTCGCGAGTTTTACGTCAAAGAAAAAAATGTGGAAGGTAATTTAAGATGCTTAGAATTTGCAGGGTATTTACTTGAGTGTGCAGAAAATACGAGCAAATTTAAACTCTTCTCATTGTCGGCGTATTTCTCTACATATAGTAAACTCTGTAAATAATCGTTAACCAATTCGTTTATTCATTCAACTCAATCAGTAATAAACCCCAAAATTGAAACATAAACTATAATTAAATAAACGATAAAGTTGCATACACCCTAAAAACCAATTTCTTCACCCACGCCAAACATTTAAACAAGTTTTATCGGTCCGTTAAACCAGGTTTAAAAATAAAATGGAAGTGAACTAGTCGGTCCTATGAAGATTATCTGGAAAATATATCACTAAAAACTTTATTTAATCCAGTCACAGATAATAATGCCCAAGTTAAAAGCCACATCATAAATGCTTTTGCAGCCTTGTCTAACACATATAGTGCCTTAAGTTGCATTCTTGCTTTGGGCAATGTAGAAAGTGGTTCCTTTACACAATACTGCCGACCACCCAGAATAACTCTTTTCAGATATTCCTTTGTATCAATGCGATCGACATCCATGTCGAACATCTCAAAATCTTCTGGACTAAGATTTTTAGCAATAGATTGATACTGTTGTGACTTAAAGTCCCACTGTCGTGTTGTAAAGAATTGTAACATTTCTAATCCTTGCGAGACCATTGTCTGAACACGGCACATGCTGGAAAATATAAAACTTGATAAAATTTTATTACAAGAATAAATTCAATCACAAATTACAATCTCTTTTGGCCGAAACAGAACATAAGGAAATCTATAAAATAAGCAGGAATCCAATGGAATAGGAGTACACAGATAGTGTGATATATTTTATTTGTCGTAATATCTCCGTCGGGATACCACACACCAGCTTCGAACGGGTATTCATTGCAAGTTGCTTTTCCCATCTCTAGTACTTCTCTCCAGGTAAATCGTTTAGTTTCTCGACAAGTTACATTAAACACTGGTATTTCTGGTGGTCTAAAAGAGAATAAAGAAAATTAAGTAAATATTTAAATAACTAGAATACATGTATGTGCTGACTGCATCTATCATAAAGATAAACGGTACAAATTGACTTCTTGATAACCTAATACTAATTTGGTAACCATTCTATCCTGTAAGAGCGTGATCGTGATTATTCACAGTCGGCAGTAGTTTGCAATTCCTTTTTCTTTCGGGTGTAGAGAGCAATATTGTTGTTGATGCTTTGTAAACATAATCAACTGTTTATCAAACTCTCTCAAACTTTTGTATGAAGTGTTGTTTCTTTGCGCTCATCCCGCGAAGCATTTGCAATGAAATGAATAAACTGATATTTGGAAGAAAAAAAATGTCGAAGACCTGCCGGATCGTGGCTTCGAAAAAAGCGTCAAGGTGCGGGCGTAGCATAATTGGTAAATCAATTACCTTGTAAACAGCTGGCTGGGTTCGATTCCCAACCCCGCACATGTAGTTAGAGATTTTTATAACCCAAAAAAATAGGATAATGACCTTAAGGAGGGCGTCTGGTGTAAAGTCCTCCAAACGAAAGTATTATTTTTACATTTCAACGACATTAAATTAGCTATAAATTACTGGGTAGTGAAAGTTAAAATTTAAATTAACATTTACAAATCATTGTTTTATTATATAGGTATGGTTGCTGTTGAATTTTTTTTTCCTGGAGAAACGGTATGGTTGATTCGTCAAAGAAGGTCGAAAAGTTCGCTATTCTTAAGAAAAAATAGTAGCACTTCGTCACAGGCATTGTCGTTGGCGAGGAGCTCTCTGATGGAGGTCAGTAGATTATGGTGCTCTCGGAGGTCGCTGTACTCCGGAGAGTTCACTTAAAAATTTGTTCCACCGTGGTTTGGGTTCGCATGTAACACATGTTGGTGGAGGGACACGTGATACGGTGTGGGCATGGGAGAGTTTTGTATGCCCATCTCTGAGCCGCGACAGTACTCGTACAGTTCTCTTCTGTCGGTCTGATCAGTAAAGCGGTCGAGCGAGCATTTGATGCACTGGGTGTCCGGTATTGCTGCGTCAGTGACACGAAACATTCGACTATCCTTAACTTCAACTTGCCTAATATATCTGAGGTTACGATAAGTCTGGTGAGATGTCGGTGGGCGTGTCTCCCTCTGGCCGCAAGCGGTCAGTCCTTTCATTGCCGTCGATGCTGTAGTGACCGGAGACCCAGTAAATTGTTGTGAGTGGGTCGTACTCGGCCTCGATAGCCTAGATGAAGGGGAGACTCGAGGACGGAGATGACTGACAGAGCATCCGACAGCAAGACGATGTGTGTATCTACCGGACTCTGGACCATGGCGAGGGCGATAGCTGACGCCTCCGCTGAGAAAACCGAGCTTGGTGCCGGTAAGCGGAAGTAGAGCCCTTCCCCTATTCAGCTTATTCCAATACCAATCTCATCACCAATATTGGAGCCGTCGGCGAAAGTCCGCGCGTAATAGCTATACCTAGTGGCCATCAGACGGTTGTATTTGGCTCTGGCTTCTCTACCAGCAGCGCTGGCCTTAAGTTCTGCGGACAGATTTGTGTTTAGGTTGGGTTCGCGGACGTGCCAGTTCCGGTCACGAACTCGGTATAAGCAGGAGATCGGTGGCAGATCCATAGCTATGTGTTCCCGGTGGATCTCATTAGGTGTCTGTAGCAGGAAGCAGTACTCTCGGGCTGTACATTCTAAAAATCCCAATGCTCTTTTAGCGATGGTGAGTGCAGTCGACTAACGAAGGGGTCTAATCCCGGCTTCCATGCAGGCCACTGCGGCAGGCGTGCTGGGTAGCATACTAGGGGCAGCAAGAATTGTTCTATACTATACATCGGGCCTAAAATGTTGACGAGCGCTTCCATATTGCAACACGTCAGCTCAACCCCGTAGAATATCCTGCTGTCAACTAGGGCCTGGCTAATATTCAATGCAGTGTATCGATTGCAGCGCTTATGCCGAGGACTGATTGTTTTAATTGGTCATAGTCGGCTTTGATACGCTGGCGCGAAAATGAGGCGGCTGTCCAGACGGCCGACGATAGACGAAAACATATATCCCAGCCGACAAAGAATTCATGGTCACCAGGAACAGTGTTGCAGCGATAACGGATCCCTGGGGGACGCCGTTGGCCTCCGGAAAAGGGTCGGAGTGGGCACCCCCCATTCCTACGCGGAATGTACGGTCGGATAGTTAGTCGCTTAGGAAGCGGTCCATGTGTCCGGTGATCCCACAATTGGCCAGCTTTTGCAGTACTCCATGACGCCACACAGTATTATATGCCTGCGGAACGTCGAGTATCGCAATCTCGGCCTGCAGGCCGCCGGTTACGGATTGGCGTACTACCACTCCGAAGCTGGTGAGGTAGGCTCCGGTTCCTGCCCCACATCGGAACGCGAACTGGCGATGATCCAGGAGTTTTCGCTCCTCCATTAGCCATCTGTTAACCTTTCGCTTCATCATCTTGGCAAAGCAGGGGAGTAAACTACTCGGGCGGAAATCATCTGGCGTTCTGTTCCCCTGACATCGCTTTGAGATGGATATTACTGTCCAAAATCGCCCACTTGGCTACTGGCGGGGAATGTCGAAGTAGAGGATAACCAACGTCATCCAATCCGGCAGACTTGCCATGTACCGATTCTAGTGCCGTTTATATTTCGCATCCCGTGAAAGGCTGGTTGTATACTTGACCTGGGGTTGTTGGGTGGCGTAAGAATGACACGCTGCTTAGATGGATGGGTTCATTTTTGATTCAATATGAACGACTGGAAATGATTGTGGTGTTCAATTACACTATTATTATATCATGTTAATAATAGGAATACTCGGAAATACTGTTGGTTGCATTTTATTTTTGTCAGTATTGTCAAAAACCGACAATCAAAATAACAGTCGAATTGAGCGTGATTCATAGTTATATTAAAAAACGAAACGAAAAAGTATAAACTAATATGAGATTCTGAAATAATATGGAAGAACAATTTTCATCGACTTTTGATCAACTGAGATCATAACGAAACGTAACGGCGAAAAATCATAACACGAACCGGTAGTAAGGCTCGAAAAGATTACTTGTAAAATACCCTACCGTAATATAAACAAAGCCTTAAACATTTATTTATAACACCACGCATTCGAACACTCTTCCTCTTGCTACGCGATGAAACTCCAGAAAGCATGCATTTGCATAAACATACTCGTATAACAATAATTACATTGTATCACGCATAAACAACACATTTTAATGAAAAAAATTGAGCAAAAATAAATTGGGTGTTACCCTCAGCGTTTTTAAAATGTCACTCATGAATCCTTATTTCATAGTTGCGTATAATCTCGATACAATTAAGGAGTAGCGATCATTGAATCTTGATAAAACTGTTCGACACTAGATCGGGAAGCAGTAAAAACCCGTGAAAAAAAATTTGAAAAAATAGGTTTAAAACCAAAGTTTATATCGAGAACTAGAGATGTTCAATAAGGAAACTACCAATGAAAATTGCCACATTTTAGTATCCCACCAAACCATATGGAAAATTTTTATTGCTTCGAAAAAGTAATCGAAGCATTTTTTTAGCCTATTTCGATATCATTTGATTTTTTATTTTCAATAAATCCATATGTTGAAAATCTGAAAAAGATTGATTAAATATAATTGAAAATTTAAATTTTTTTTGTTTTTTTATTAATATGGAATTTAATTATTGACGCCAAAAGATTTCAAAATGAATGAAACGTTCTAATGCCAAAGCAAAGAATAAGCATCTCAGAAAAAAATTATAATGCAAAATGAAAATTCTTAAGAAACTAATTTTGGGGACGTTTTTGCCTTTCTCGTATAAAGAAAGGCTATGTAATCACTGTAAAAATCGACTTTTTAACCGAGGCCCGGAGGGCCGAGTGTCATACACCATTCGATTCAGTTCGTCGAGATCGGCAAATGTCTGTGTGTATGTATGTGTGTGTGTCATTTAAACTCACGCAATTTTCTCAGAGATGGCTGAACCGATTTTCGCAAACTTAGTTTCATCTGAAAGGTATAACTACATAAGCTGCTATTGAATTTTTAGTTGATCATACTTCCGGTTCCGGAGTTACGGGTTGAAGAGTGCGGTCACACAGCAAATTCCCATATAAACTGGTACCACCATGATGTTCAAATGATGTAACACATATTAAAATTGATGTAACATTACTCTAGTTTGCGGGTCTGGATCACTAATGATCAATCATAGCAGTTTTGACCACATTGGACACCTATGACGGTTCATGACGCCCCCGGGGAACCCGCCCAGCTCCTAAGCTAATATCACACCCATTCCCCAACGAATTCTCTACCGATTTTTACAAACTTGATTTCAAATGAAAGATACAGTAATAACATTGACTGCTGCTGAATTTCATATGGTTCTGACTCTTGCTTCCGGAGTTACAGGGGTGCTAGAAAGGATACACGAATTTTCCATATAAATCGGTACAATCGTAATACCTCTGAGACTAAAAACTATTGAAATGGTCACCAAATAACTTCTAATCGCAGATCTAGATCACTGATTGCCAATCAAACATTCTTTGAATATATTGTTCACTATCGACGTTTCCGGAAGTCCGGAATTCCGGGTATATTCCACAATTAAAGTCACATCGGTTCTCCGGTGATGACTGAACCGATTTTCTCAAACCAAGTCTCAAATGGAAGGCAAAATATTTTATTTTTATTTTATTTTCATATCTTCGGTATACACCGTACAGACGATTTTTAAAACTATATATTTCTTACGAGTAACTTATATCTATGCTTGGAAATCTTACGTGTATGTCAACAGTCTTTCGAGAGCTCCAGTTGGTATCATATTCAACAGACAAACAGTGAACAAATTTAATAATACTCTACAACATATTGTAAACATTAACAACATTAACAAAGTTACAATTCATTCAAAACAACTCAGCACAATAAGAAAAACATTTCACTTGTCGCCTAGAATTATAAGCGAGTTGATTCCCAATAGGCAGGTTTCCATGTTGAGTTGCGTAAACTGATGAATTCTCGGTGTTTCACTCCCGGAGGCCAAGTAGAATTTTTCATTGCTACCGATTTCCATTTCTCGCATACGACGACTTTAAATGATGCAAAGTCAAGAGTTTCGCAGTTCTCCCATTTGGGTACTAACTTTTTAACTTCCACCTCATCGACCTCAGTAAGGCTTAGCGACTCAGATACCATACAACTAACATCACTTTCAGTTGCACACCCATCAATGTGCGTAAGGAATAGAGCGAACTTTTTTTCTTCCTGCAGCGAGTCGGTCAGATCTGGAACAACAGATTGGTGAATACTGCTTACTTTCGATTTCATTGCTTTCCGCGTAGTCGAAACTGGCGTAGAGTTACGTTCTGCATGAGAGTTTGGTTGTTCGTTCAACGAGAGAGCGTTGTATATTAGGGTAATTTTATCGTTCATGCATTTTATTTGCTCCTCAATCTGCTTTGGTGGACTGGAAGGCTCAACCACATATCGCGTCTTGTGGTAAAAAACACAGACATTCGTCACAAAGCCATATTAAATTCTTGCTGAGGCTGTTAATATTCATTTCACCAAGTCCAACACACTGGGCGTGAAAACCTTGCTTACATCGGCCCTCACACATCGCGTACAGTTCACCACCAACAATAGGTAAAGAACACTCGTGGCAGCTCATCGTATTCGTATACGTATTTGTTGGTATATAACAACACAAAGCCGGGCAGTAATGAGTGATAGATGCAGTCTGTTTTTAGTTCACTTTTGAATTATAATTGCGGACGTTTTCACTAGGATCATTCCAAACTAACTGGTGCCTTGTATGATACGGGTGTCAGCAAATAAATATTTCGCGGGTCCGAAAACAACAAAGTAGTTTATCACCTCAGAAAAGGCAAAAAATCAGAGCGTCGATGTGCTTCCCGAAACAACAACAGACATCTGCAGTTGAGTATTGCGTCTCCGCCCCCCCCCCACGCCTTGCCCTTACACCACCCTCATTTATCACTCCCCTTGGACCACCCTCACGACCGCATTTCCTTCATCCACCCCATATACCGAAATAAGATGAAGGACTTCTGACGCATCCTCCACTCCCACTCTACTAACCCCCCATTCCCTCCACTTTCAAACCCATTCCACCAACATTTCAAAATATATTCACATGAAGATAACATTGAACTCATGCTGATTAAGCTAATTAAATATTATTCTTTTGCCTTTCTCATATAGAAAGGTTATGCAATTGCTCCAAAAACCGACTTTCTAACCGAGGCCCGGAGGGCCGAGTCTCATATAACATTCGACTCAATTCGCCGAGATCGCAAAATATATGAGTGTATGTATGTATGTGTGTATGTATGTATGTATGTATATATGTATGTATGTATGTATGTATATATGTATGTATGTATGTATGTTTTTTTTACAATGGAGAAGACCTTTATGTCCTAGCCCAGTACACGTGCTATTGGTAGGGCCAATCTACCAAACGGGGTGCACTGGGGGCGCGTCGGACTCGAATGGTGACCAGCCATTAATACCGACTAAACTCCATTGGGCTCCGCCATCATTCCTCTCAGGAACTACCTCTCGGTATTACTTCTGGGGGGATGGCTGTACTAAATGTACTCATTCACTCTCACTCACGCGTTCATACCTCCTGTATGAGGCTTACTTGGGTGCTTTCTCAATCGCACTTTGATTCACTCTCAAACACTCCCACATGAGGCTGACTTTTGTGCTCACCTTTTACGTTCCATGCGAGGCTGACTTGTGTGCTCACCTTACTCATTCCTTGCTAGGCTTACTTTTGTGCTCGCCCCACCCATACCATGTGAGGCTGACTTGGGTGCTCACCCTATCACCTGATTCACTCTCAATCGTGCCACTCTATTGTACCTTTGTCACTCCCCCTGGCATCCCATGTGGGACATTTTTCTTAGGCCCCACTTCTGACATGCCATGCGAGGCTGACTTGTGTGCTCACCTTTTTCATTCCTTGCTAGGCTGACTTTTGTGCTAGCCTCTACCATACCTGTGAGGCTGACTTTTATGCTCACCCTTAACATGCCGTGTGAGACTGACTTGGATGCTCACCCTTTCACTCCTCTGCCACGCCATGAGGCATCGATAGCTTAGTTCCAACATACTACGCTACGACCCTCCCGTCTTGGCATGAGGCAGTCCACTTATACGCCTATACACTCACTCTTCTGTCTTGCTTCGGGGTGGCTGGGTTTACCCCTTACGCGGTTGCCATTCGCTGCGCCAAACCTGCCTCGGCATGAACAGACCATTCACTCCCTTTTTTGCGCTTGGCCTTTTTCGCTCCAGCTAACCAATCACTAGTTAGCCGTGCCCGTCGTCTGTTGCTCGGTTCGCCAGATTACCTGTAGCCTAGTGGCAATCTGGATGGTAGCAGCCGAGACTGCGTTCCACTTCTCCACCGATTGACACATCCGCTGAATAAGGGTATCAGGGGTTGTGTCCCAGCCACAGACGTCAAGCATTGCTCTTCTTTCGACGTCGAACCGATGACATACGAACAGTATGTGTTCGGCAGTTTCATCTACAACTGGGCAGTCCGGGCAGACTGGGACCTCCGCGTGCCCGAACCTGTGAAGTTACTGACGGAAACAGCCATGGCCTGACAAGAATTGTGTCAGGTGGAAGTGAACTTCCCCATGGGGTCTTCCCACCCAGCTCGATATGCTAGGTATCAGCCGGTGGGTCCACCTACCTTTCGAGGAGTTATCCCACTCACGCTGCCATCTGGCGACCGAGGTCACCCTGGTGCGCTCGCGGGTTCCCCTATTTCCACGTAGCTGAAAGCACTCCTCATCTTCCCGAATGACCAGCCTGACTGGCATCATGCTCGCTATCACGCAGGATGCATCGTGTGATACCGTACGGTAGGCAGATATCACTCTGAGCACATCACGCGGTAGGTGCTCTCCAGTTTCTGTAGGTAACTGGTTACCCTCAGTGCTCTTGACCATGACGGGCCGCCGTACCTGAGGATAGATACGGCAACGCCTGCCAGTAACCTACGTCTACTGGCGCACACCTTTGAGCTGTTGGACATCATTCTCGATAGAGCTGCAACAGCAGTCGACGCTCTCTTGCACGTATAGTCGACATGGCTGCCGAAGGTCAGCTTGTCGTCTATAATGACTCCGAGAGACTTCAGACTTCGCTGTGAAGTGATCGCGACTTCTCCCACATGGATAACTGCATGTTGTGCCGACTTGCGGTTGTTGACGATAACTACCTCCGTCTTATGATGAGCGAGCTCCAGGCCTCTCGCGCTCATCCATTCCTCCACCGTGCTAATCGCGTGTTCTGCGGTTAGTTCTACCTCAGGAATTGACTCCCCGTAGACCTCCAAGGTTACGTCGTCGGCAAAGCCGACGATCTTGACCCCAGGAGGGAACTTCAGTCTCAGAACCCCGTCATACATGAGGTTCCATAGCACCGGGCCTAGGATCGAGCCCTGCGGGACTCCGGCGGTAATCGGAACCCTTTTCTGACCGGCATCGGTCTCGTATAGCAGTACGCGGTTTTGGAAGTAACTTTCCAGGATCCGGTACAGACCCACTGGTAGGCTAAGCCGGTGTAACGAGAGCGCGATGGCATCCCAGCTTGCGCTGTTGAATGCGTTCTTCACGTCAAGTGTCACTAACGCACAGTATTGAATACCTCGCCTTTTTCGTTGGATCGCTATCTCGGCAGTATTTATCACTGAGTTGAGAGCGTCCACTGTGGACTTACCCTTCCGAAAGCCAAACTGGTTGCTTGACAGACCGTCCGTACCTTCCGCGTACGGGGTGAGCCTGTTGAGGATATCCTCTCAAGCAGTTTGCCAGTCGTGTCGATCCGACAGATTGGTCTGTACGCCGATGGGTCACCTGGCGGCTTCCCGGGCTTCGGCAACAGCACCAATTTCTGCCTTTTCCATCTATCGGGGAAACGGCACTCGTCAAGGCATCTCTGCATAGCTAGCCTGAAGCCTCCATCCGGCCCTGGAGCTTTGTTCATTGCTAGGGATTTAGCCACTGCGAGTAGCTCTTCATTCGTCACTGGAGCCACCATTTCGACCGTGCCCGCACTGTCTCGTAGTGCAGGTGGCCAGGGGCTTGTGGCTCGAGACGGGAAGAGTACTTCGATAATCGTTGCCAACCGGTCCGGAGACCGTTCTGGGGGTGAGGAGCCCCCTTTGGTCTTGGCCATCACAATCCGGTAGGCGTCACCCCACGGATTCGCGTTGGCACTCTCACACAGGTTGTCGAAACACGCTCTCTTGCTGCTTTTAATAGCCTTGTTAAGGGCCAATTTCGCAGCTCGAAACACTTCATGGCGGTTCTCTCTTGCATCCTCGGTGCGAGCTCTTTGCATCCTACGTCTAGCTCTGAGGCAGGCTGACCGTAGAGCTGCAATCTCGGCACTCCACCAGTATACCGGGCATCTACCGTTTCTTGGCAGTGTTTTTCTCGGCATAGTGGCGTCGCACGCCTGTGATAGAACAGCTACCAGCGCATCCCCGCTTAGACTGTCGGTGTTGGCCGCCAGTCCCAGAGCCGCGATGAAAGCTTCGCTGTCGAAGTGATTGGACTTCCACCCGCGTACCTGACAGGGATCTCCCGCCCTCGGATGCTGCACACCATAGTTGATCTTAAAGCGGATTGCTAAATGATCGCTATGGGTGTAGCCTTCGTCTACCTTCCATTCCATGCCTGGAGCCAGACTCGGGCTGGCAAATGTTAGGTCAATCCACGCCTCCACTCCGTTTCTACGGAATGTACTAGCGGAGCCATTATTAGCTAGCACAGTATCGAGTTTCGCAAGCGCTTCCATTAGCGCTTGACCCCTGCTATTTGTACAGCGGCTGCCCCACTCCACTGCCCAAGCGTTAAAGTCTCCCGCTATGACTACCGGTTTCCGGCCCACTAGGTCCGAAGAGAGCCTGTCGATCATCTGGTAGAACTGTTCTATTGGCCACCTTGGTGGGGCGTAGCAGCTGCAATAGAACACACCATTGATCTTGGCAATCGCCACACCCTCGGCGGAGGGGTGTATTACCTCTTGAACCGGGAACCGTCCCGTTGTACAGATTGCCACCATTCCAGACCCGTCCGACACCCAATTGCCGTTGCCGGCAGGGATGCGGTACGGGTCTGATAAGAGGGCGACATCTGTCCTCGACTCCGAGACCGACTGCCACAGCAGCTGTTGGGCTGCTGCACAATGGTTAAGATTTAGCTGTGTGACGTTCACGGCTTCTTCTTATTTAACTCACCGAAGGGACACGAAGGTCCGCCCATAGCATGTTTATGGGCTTGCTTCTTAGCGGTGCAGATAAGGCACTTGTATGCCTTACTGCACCCCCGCTCTTTATGTCCCTCCTCGCCGCAGCGACGACATAATTTGCTCCTATCTATGCCTTTGCATTCGTATGCTTTGTGGCCGGACTCAAGGCACCGATAGCACCTGTCCACTGAAGGCGGCTGGGGTATACTAATAGGGCATAACGACCAGCCGATCTTCAGCTTCCCTTTCTCGGTTACCGTTTTGGCATCCGCCTTCAGTAGCCTGAGGTAGGCGACTTGGGTGCCAGAGGGTCCATCTCTCAATCGCACAGAGGCCCGCTCGATTGTGACGTCGCATTGCTCCTTAACGGCTGCGACGACGTCTTCTGCGGTCGTGAACTCGTCCAAGTGCTTGCACTGGAGAGTCATTTCCGCCCCTAGCGACCTGACTTGGGCGCCCTCACCAAGGACCTCTTGGGCCAAGGCCTTGTATACCGCACTAGATTGTGCGCCTCGCTTCAGCACCAGAAGCATTTCTCCCGTGTTGGTGCGTCTCACGCTACGCACATCTTGCCCAAGGGCCGAAAGGCTTTCGGCCGCCTTCATCGACTTTAGGACATCGGCATATTTGTCCTTGTCGGTTTTCAACCACAAGGCCTCGCCTCTGTCCTTGGCCTTCTTCGCGGGCCGCGGTACCTCCGGTGTCGGTGCTGGCTTCTTCCTGGTGACCAGCGTCCAGGGGTTTGGGCCCCCCTGCCCCGGTCGCGCCGGGTTGCTGGTACCAACGCTCTGCTCAGCGAGGTCACTCTCGCCCTCGCTTACCTCGCCCAAACGGCGTTTGACCTTAACGGTTGCACGCCGTGTGGTGTCGCTTTTTGCACCCTCGCCTGGCGCCTTCCTAGGGCGCTTCGCGTTCGACGCCGTCTTGCGATTGCCCTTGCCCTTGCCTTTTCCCTTCGAGGGGAACTCGGCCGCCGCTTCAAGCGACGTGGCTGCTCCATAGAAGATGAAGGGCACTGTCTGAGTGCCCGTATCGACCTTCTCTTTTCCCTCCTTCTTGGAGGCCACTGTCTGGGTTTCTCTGTCGGACTTCTCCTGACATTCCCCCCTCTTAGCATAAACCTGCTGTTTCTGTCTTGCGACACGAACAGTTTTTCGGAGTTCCAGGAGACTCTGTTTTAACTCCTTGCTTATATTTTGCTTTGTGCTAGTGTACTCGATTATTGCATCGAGCTGCTCCACCACTTTGCGCATCGCCGATAATGGCCCGTCCGGTGCGTTGGTAGGGCTATTGCCTACCGCTGCTGGGGGGTCACTGGTGCTTTCAGATGCAGCACTCATCGCTCCACTACTCTCCCCACGGGGGGGGGGGAGACCTCGCCAAACCACCTCTAGCAAAGGGGTTTGGCACCTCCGACTGTTTATTTTTATTTTTTGTTAACTCCATGTAAAATCCCACGAGTCACGCGAGAAATAAATGTCCGCCACGCCAGAGCTCCGCATTAGCGTGGTAAGGGACGCCTACTGTGGGGGTTGCCCAGGTACCCCACAGGCTCCGTTAACGATCGAGCATCTTTTTGACCCCCTCGATCACTCATCCCTCGGCACGGGTCGCTTCACGCCTTGGAATTGGGGTTATGACCTACCTTGCTTTACGTGGTGACCTCGGCCCAGATCATCACAACCATCCTCCTTTACCAGGGCTTTGGACCTGTAGCTCTGGTTCTCAATAGTTCCATGTACGTATATTATTACAGACATGCCACTATTGAGATCCGTCATTCGCCAGCGGAGTTATGTATGTATGTATGTATGTATGTATGTATGTATGTATGTGTGTGTATGTGCGAATTTGTTAATAAAATGTCCACGGAGATGGCTGAACCGATTTTTACAAACTAAGATTCAAATGAAAGGTATAATATTCCCATAGGTTGCTATTGAATTTCATTTTCAACCGACATCTTGTTCCGGATTACGAGTTGAAGAGTATGGTTACAAAACAAAATTTGTTGATTTGTCCACATCGGTTTCTCGGAATTTTCTGAATTGATTTTGACAAACTTGATTTTAAATGAAAGGTCCATCAGCTGCAGTTGTATTTTGTGTGGATCCGAGTTCTGGTTCCTGAATTACAGGGTGATACGTACGATCCCGATTCTAACGAATTCTGCGATGAATGTAAAAAGGTGAATTTTTTTTCCAAAATGTAAACACAACTGTTGAATTTGTAGATCTAGGTCACCAACAGTCATTCAAAGTCTCTTTGGCCACACTATCCACCATCGACGGATCCGGAAGCACCCAAATTCAAAATAACGGTTATATTGGTTTCTCGAAAATGGCTAGACCGATTTGATCAACTTAGTCTCAAATGAAAGGTGTTGCGTCCCCGGAAACTGATATTAAATTCCATCTCCATCCGACTTCCGGCTCCGGAGTTACGGGTTGTGGAGTGCGATCACATAGAAAACTCCGATTCAAACCGATACCGCGATGAATGCAAAAAGGTGCTCTTATATATACTTACCAAGTGTAATAAGAATGAAAGATATTTTCATAATGTTATATTGTACGAACCAGCTATTAAATCGTAGTTTGGAGAAATGAGAAAAAGCACAATTGCACCTCTAGGTGGATTAAAACAGGTTTTTTCAATTAAAGTTTTCCTTGAGGCCTTGACTTTTAAAGCATCGAATTTTTCTAATGAACTGGACTGCGGAGCAGAACAAACCCAAATATTACCAGTGGTTTGGGGTTCCTACTAAACTATGCTCAATTTTTTTTTTTTTTGAAAAAGGCATGGGTGGGTACTATCTGTGAAAAAAGATGACTGGGACAGTTTAAAAACTTTTAGCGCTGATAATGGTTACTTTGCTTGGTAAAAAACATCAATGTAAAAAGTGGAAGATATATTTCAAACCTTTCTTATTTTAGACATTTGATTGATCCAGTTGTTTAATTTGAAATCTGCAACACACAACGCATGGTAAAATTATAACCGGTTAATGACCTACACCAACACCAATCACGACATGCTAACAGAAGTCAGCAGCATCCAGCGATCTTTGAATTCAGCACAAACATCAAAGGTTCTTTTCCGAATCACCATACAAATAATAAAGAATAATTCGAACATTTTTCATTCAAACATGTTATTTCAAATCTAATGTTTCCGTTGAATATCATTAGATTTTAAACAACATGTCCGATGTGTAGTCACGATACTCCGGTTAGGTCACAGACCTTATTAGTCCATGTTTTGTTTTAATATTTATCTATTTTAAAAGAAACTAACTACTTCTGTAGTTAGTATGTTAGTATTTTCTGCGGAAATACTGTGAGAATTTTATTGAATTCTAATAGCACAAAAATGTCTATGCGATTTTGCCGGCTTCTGCGCACACATAGTTTTTGGGATTAATTTTGAAATTTCGGTAGCGAGTTTACATATGCAGCAAAGTTGTAGTAAATCCGTCTACAAGAAACTTTACTGAAGCCGGTAATAGTATATCTTTAATAATCATTGAGGTATAGCGCAATATTAGAGATAATACCGAAAAAATCAATTTTTTCATTATAACATCTTTCCAAGATTTTTTAGAAGTTCAAAATATTCTATAAAACAAAGTAAAAGAATTATGCTACAAGATTCTATATGAATCACTTGTATCCAGTTGTATAGAATATGATTTATTAGTCTAACATATTACGGAACATATTCGGTAAAGCTGTTGAGATGAAGTGGTGGTACCTTCGACAAAGTATTGAGGAATGATCTACGTTGAAACATTGCCGAAGACACCGGCTTCCTATCTTTACTAGTTTATTAGATGCGGCGCAATCTTTATGGAAAACCTACTAAAAGCGATTCATTTGGTAATCGCGCATGCTTTGATTACTTGTTTAGCATTGTCACTGTATAGTGTTACGTCAGACTTCGTACGCAACAAAACTAGTTTGTTAGCTTGAATGATTTGTATTTGCAGTAATAGCGATGGTGAATAATAAACAAATTTTTGTAAGGCAATTTCATGGATTTCTTTCATATACTAATGCAAATTCAACCGTCAAGTCGTTCATAGCAAAGGTTTGCTTCTATTGATGATCCAAGCCCTGGTACTACATTCTATTGTGGAACTTGACCTTATGAGTTGACAAACTTAAAACTTTACAGCCGATTTCAGGGCTAATGCAGCACCTACTTATACTTCAAATCGTTACGGGTTAGGATTCAACTGTGTGGCTCATAAGACAGCGCATTACTCTCTGTACCACCAAATAATGCACTGTATAAAAACAGTCAAGATAGATGGCCGCTGTCATCGACAATGGTTTTTGTAACAACATTTCCCAAAACTTTACCGAAGATAGTACCACTTTATATCTTCAATTCACCGAATATGTGTGGCATGTTCGGCCATCTATGGAAGTTGTCCTGCAATGTCAGCTTCTTTCTCCGAACAGCCTAGATAAGCCGTGTTTAGTGTCGGTAGTGGTTGTTTCAACCGGCTAATAATTACACTACAGACTACCTGTTCCGGTGGTAAAAACCCACCAAACAGGGAACCCCAATTCCATAGTGTCATGCGACCCGTGGTATGGGTAAAATTGTTGAGGGGGTTTAAAATATTCTCAATGGTGAACGGAACCTGGGAAGAGTTGGGCGAGCTCCCCAGTATGCTGTATTACGCAGCGGAACGTTCACTCTACGCACCGAAGTTTTTTACCGATGATCCGCTAAAATTTGGTGGGGGTTTGCTGAGACACTCGGCTGATGGTAGTTCGGTGCAGTTTTGCTGAGTTTCGATTATCAAATTTCGATGTGTATGGACGAACCTGCTAAGAGCCCGTGTGGTATCCGTCCAAGAATTGATCCACTGGATTCCTGCTTTCATGTCGTAGGAGGCGACTGAAATGGCCCTAAGGCAAGGTGTAGTTCCGGAGGAGACCCTAAGTCAAGGTGTAGTTCCGTGCCGTGAACTTGATGACTGGAGGGTCCAAAATATGCCAGTCGCGCACGGAGCATTTTGGGATTTGCCCTTACTGTGTTATGCGAATCTCTGATACAGTGGACCATTATTTTCTTCGCAAATCGTGGGAATCAAATGATCGTGTCCCATTTAAACCTGATATGGCTCGCTATATGCGTTAACATCCCATCTCGCTTGGTGCCTTCTAGTTGTTGTGCAATTTATGTTGGAAATGAAATATAGAGTTCTCCAATCAACAATGGTTAGAATAGCACAAATCAATCACCAGCATAAACATTCAGCAACTATGAATTCATCTCGACTCATGCAGGAAGGTAAAGCTTCCATAGCATTGGTTCAAGAATCGTATTTTCATAAAGGAAACTTCTATTTTGGAAAGATACTTAACACTGCCTTCATTGCTTACAACCAGACAGGCTTGACTAACCCACGTGAAATGCCTCGTGCTTGCGTTCTTGCAAATAAGTCTATTGACGCATTTCTCATATCAGAGCCCACAACTCGCGATATCTGTGTTGTTACAATTACACTGACTGTCGGTAATGTAGACAATATATATATATATATATATATATATATATATATATATATATATATATATATATATATATATATATATATATATATATATATATATATATATATATATATATATATATATATATATATATATATATATATATATATATATATATATATATATATATATATATATATATATATATATATATATATATATATATATATATATATATATATATATATATATATATATATATATATATATATATATATATATATATATATATATATATATATATATATATATATATATATTGTTCAGCATATCTACCGCATAACGAGTTATCTCCTTCTGATGATTTCAAAAGTGTTGCATCATATTGTAGCAGAAATGGACTTCCGCTCATTATCGGCAGTGATGCCAATGCTCATCACATCATTTGGGGCAGCTCAGGGAGGGAGGGGGTTAGACATAACGCTTTGGTTCCAAATGAAACTGAACTCTCTATCCGATCATAAATATATATTTTTCGATCGTTTTGATGTCATCTTCAATGTGGTAACATATCGTAATCCTAAATCTACAAACTGACCTCTTTTTGGAAAACTTGGCGACTAAATTCCATGGATATTTTCCAACAATTAGTCAACTAGACGACTTAGATGACGTCGTGGATCCACTGAATCGGTCAAGTGGGCAGTTGAGAGCTTTGCTCCATTCAAATCACCCGGAAAAGATGGAATACTTCCAGTGTTATTGCAAAAGGGATTTGATATTCTTAAACATGTCTTGAAAAAGATTATGCTTTCCAGTCTTGCTACAGGGTATATCCCGAAAGCATGGCGAGAAATAACTGTTATCTTTATTCTCAAATGGGGGCGCTCAAGCTACGAAGAAGCCAAGAGTTTTAGGCCTATCAACTTAATTTCTTTTTCTTCTAAAAGCTTTGGAACGGATAATCAATCATCACATCAGGAACCTTAGTTTAGTTGAATATCCACTGCACAAAATGCAACATGCATATCAGTGTGGGAAATCCACTATCACTCTACTTCACGATATTGTTTACAACATTGAGAAAGCCTTCTCGCTAAAGCAATCTAGCTTTGGTGTATTCCTAGATATTGAGGGTGCTTTTGACAATGTGTCCTTCCAGTCTATTCTGGAAGCGACGCGCGGTCATGGGATACCTGCATGTATCTCGGGTTGGATAAACGCAATGCTTAGTAACCGCATTCTTTGCTCGTCACTGCAACAGGGTGAGATACGGAAGTTGAGTATTTGCGGTTGTCCTCAGGGTGGCGATCTGTCACCTTTGTTATGGAACTTGGTAGCTGACGGCTTGTTGAAAAAACTCAATGAACTTGGATTTCCAACCTACGGGTTTGCTGACGATTACCAAATACTAATTACTGGATTTTGCATCGGAACAATCTTTGGCTTAATACAACAGGCGTTAAGAGCAGTCGAACAGTAGTGTCGACAAGTTAAATTATCAGTTTACCCAAGCAAAACTTCAATGGTTCTTTTCACGAAGAAGCGAATAACAAACGGGGTTCGTCCCTTGCAGTTATTTGATTCTGAGCTACTGTATGCAGATCAAGTCAAATACGTTAAAGTTATATTGGATTCCCAACTGAATTGGTCTGCTCACATTGAGTTCAGAGTCAAGAAAGCGTGCATGGCCTTCGGGTAGTGCAGACGAACTTTTGGAAAGACCTGAGGTCTCAAACCTAAATACAACTATTGGATTTACACGACAATTGTACGTCCAATACTGTCATACGGATGCCTTGTGTGGTGGCAGAGGTGATGACATTTCAGTCAAAGCTAAACCATCTGCCAAGAAGGCGCTCATGGCGTTGACTGCTGCTTTCACCAGACCTGTGCGCCGCCGCCGGTAGTTTTTAACGTACGCCGACGCCGAACGGTAGATCGGTGGCGCGCCGCCGATGCATTTTTCCCGCGCCGACAATTCGCGAACTCTAAAATTGTTGACTCATAATTTTATCCACAAATCTAGGAACATTGTCTATGGACCGAATATACGACGTTAACTGATTGATGATTTATCACATCTAGATCATTCTTTGGTATTAGTGGTCGTCAATTGGATTACAAAATTAAAATAATCTTGATATTTTCTCGAAAACCATTACACGACACTCGTTATATAATTGAAAGATCCATTCTTGCTTCGTCAACTGATTATGATTGTGAGCATATAAGTTTCAATTCACCATTCGTGTGCGTGAAATGGTCCACAAATTAAAAAAAAAAAAACACTTCCACTTTCAAGATATATGTGCGTGAAATTTACGATTATGTGCCTGATCCTAATCTTTGCACGTAATCAATTTCACTGGAACGCAGTGTATTATTCATTGATTTTTTAACCGATTCTTAATTCCTAACATGCTACACACGATTCACCAGTCGAGTTCGTGAAACTGTTCATGATGTAATTCATGAAGTAATTAATTTTCCACATATTCTTATTATACTTACGTAAACAATTACAAGGAACTTAGACTAATATTCATGAATTATTCGCTCTGCTTTTTGGTTTGAAATTTCTATGTGAGCTATTGTGCTAGCAACCAGTCTCATAGGCACGAGCATTAGATACAAAGACATTACTAGGACCTGTAACCCTGCTATTCCTTTGTTGAAATTCAGAGAAATGTTCGGAATTAAATGAAACTGCGCTGAGCAAAATACATTACCTAGCCACAATTCATGTCCGTGAAATAATTTAGAAAACTATAAGACACGTGACTCTGTGCAAAAAATCCAACGGTAAGTTCAAGACTAAAATATCACGATAACACGACGAGAATTTACGAAAATTGTTGCACGTCGTTCAATTCTTGACTGTTTTAGTCAATAAAGTTAATACAAATCAATGTTTCATCGAGTTATGAATTAGAATCATAAAAATATTAAACATATTCAGACATATTCAACCACCTACTAACCATTTGAGTATAATGTCATCTTTTTTGCGTGAACTAGTTTTGTGAAAACACAAAAAATTATTTTCAATACGAGGTTTATTTATAATTGATTGAATCGTGACCTGAGAGGGTAAGATTTCTAGTCTCATAAATTATTCATCGTGTGATCTAGCCCCACTCAAGAAATATTTTCAGTGTCGGTTGCACCAGCCCGGTATCACAGACAAATAAGACGTAACACGAGATGAATTTTCATCACTCGTAGTAAAAAAACGGTCGATTTTAATTACAAATCGGTGGCGTTAGTGAAGAGATTTTGACACAGAACTAAATGCGTTACTTAGTTTCCGCACTCACCCGAAAACGTAACGGTCTTTTTAATCTCATGCAAAGCAAAACAAACAATATGGGCCGGAAATGTGAAATTCATTCTTGTCGAAGTGCCCAAGGTGGGAGTTGTTCACAACCATTTCTTAAGTTACAACACTATGCCGATCGGTGAGTAAGCACATAACAGGATGTTAGTAATTTAATTGATTCGGTGTATCGAATGTATGCAATGGATTAGAATTTGTTGGTCCCCGGAACTGCTGGAGAACTGCTGGAGGGCGGGGTGCAGGTGCTACGAAAAGTAGAGATACACTCAGACCATTTTCAATCCGACTTGTTTAGTGATCAGTTTCAACCTAACAGGAGCTAACACGTCAAGTCGTGGAATGATTATGATTGATAGTAACTGTATATTTAGGTTTCGTCAGGGTGTAGATCTGTATGATTCCAGCACATCTAGCACACTTTGCACTCAAGATAGAAGCAGACCGTACGTTGTAAGAAAATGTAGTGCCAGGGAATCGTATTCCTTATCATCGTGGCGATGTTGTACTTACAAGAAGTAAAAGTAAACACCAGCCTGGAAAATGAAGTAATGTGTCTACCTTGAAAGGTGTCCTTACACGATCATTAAAAGTGACATTTCTGCGCAGTAAGGGTTCCTGATATCTGTGGGATTCTAAAAGAGCGACAGTAAACAATCCAGGGACAACTTGACAGATACTGCTTGTTTCATATATGCACCACCGATTTGATGGTGGCGCTAGTATGCCTTCTCTGTATGAGTACACGAACAACGAAACAAAAAAGTTTCAAGAGAAAAGCGTGTTTCGTTACGCGAGCAAAGTTACATAAATATTATTATATATTTAGCTGGAAGTCGTTGTTTTTAACAACCGGCTCTCTTCCTCCCTAAACTTGTTTTGGTTTTCTTGTTGTGTGAAGTTTGAAATCGTTAAATCATTGGTGCTTTTTATCTCGAGAAATGTAAATGAAAAACATTTGGCCAATGAAAGTACATCACCACCAAGCTTAACAATTCGTTTTGAATAGAATTTGTGTTTTTATCAGAATTCTAGCAGCAAAAAGAAATTGTAGAAATGGTAGAAATGCTTAAATTGATTATTTTCCACAGATATGGAAAATAAAAAATGGGATGCGCCTTTTTCAAATTTTGCTCCATTCGAGCCGCCATGACATCACCAAATCACCCCAAAATTTGCTTATGAATTCAATATATAAGAGCTGTCAATTGTCCCCGGGCTTACGGTAAGGATGACTAAATAGAAACAAAAAAACAATGAAAAGACAACAACAATTAATTTCCTCAAACAAAACAAAAACTCTTTTACCGTTGCTTAATTTCCCAAATATAGAACAATAAATAATTATTATGGGTCATTGAAATACAGTCGTTACTCTGCATTCTTCAAATTTGTCCATTGCAATCATTATTTCATGCGAAGTCGTAGTATGCGACATCGACAATTTTTCTATTTCGTTCTTCAAATTTTACAAGCAGGGTGGGGACTATTGGAGCTTTAGTTGAAAAAAAAGTTTGATATGGTTGCGAGAATTACATTTTGTGCAATGTGTTCAACAGATGTCGCTAGTACATCGTGGGAGATGATTTTTTAGATTTTTTTAAGCTGTAACGTTTGTTTGTATGTGCTGTGAAGTCTGTTACAATAGAAACCGAAAATTTGGGAAAAGAGTTTTAGTTACCTAGGCGTTAATATTCGTCACGCCGACATACACCGGCACGCCGCCGCCGATGGGGTCCAACGGCGTGACGCCGCCAACGCCGCCGCCGCCGGCCAAAAATGTCGCTTACGCCGCCGCCGATTAAAAATGCATCGGCGCACACCTCTATTCACCACGACTCCGACTGCTGCTCTTAAGGCACTTCTAAAAAACCATTACACATATATCTCAAACTAGAAGCACTATCATGTGCATACAGCTTTGGAACTGTAACCATGTTGATCTTGCTACCAGTCATACACGATTGTGGTCACAAATGGTTACATGGGATAAAGATATTCCTGCTCCCAGCGATATTACACTCACATGTAATTTTCCTTACAGGACATTCTATGTGAAGTTTCCTTCTCGAGAAGAGTGGTTGTCTGGCTATATGGAAAGACAACAACAAACGCAAATGGTCTGTTACACTGACGGTTCTCTGATGGAGGGATATGCTGGTGCTGGTGTCCACTGTCGTGAAAAGAGATTGGTAACAATCTAACTCACTAGGTAGATACTGTACTGTACTCCAAGCAGAAATCTTTGCGATTATGTGCGGAGTACAATCGGCCCTTCAAATGAGTTTGTCCGGCAGAGTTATAAACTTCTGCTCCGATAGTCAAGCTGTAATCAAGGCCCTTAGCTCATTCGTAATCGAGCGCCCTTTCAGTTTACACACGCGCGTTGTTTGTTGTAACATTACCTTGAGTTAGGCGATATCAGTAAAGGTGTTTATCCCAGCAAGGGCTGGAGTATAAACATTATAAACGTTAAATTGTGCCAGGTAGTGCAGTGTAGTGCGGTACTAAACAGTTTTCTTGCCTGAAAGACGGCTTTGTTTAGACGAGCTATACCAGCTTTCTCCATTGTGTGAAGGTCACGCGGGTGACGGATTAAAGAAACGAAGGATCAATTCACCTACCAGCTCGTCAGGAACCAACTTGTGAAGTGTTTCGTTTTTTTGAAGTAGAATACTTCTAACGTTTCAATATGGGGTCCCGTTTCAAAAATTTCAGTTGAGAAATTTTCCCAGGTTTGAAATGCGAATATCTTCCGTTCTACTGATCGAAATCGCAATATTTTTGCACTATCTGATCGGAAATTTGTGCACCTATTTCGTATTAAATTTCGGAATTAGTGCGACTACTATAAATAAACCAAAACAAGGATTTTTAGAAAATCCTTCGAAAACAGCGAGGAAAATGCGCAATTTGCAAGCATATCTCACGCAGAGCCGTCAAAAAGGACAAGCAGGGTGGGGACTATTGGAGCTTTAGTTGAAAAAAAAGTTTGATATGGTTGCGAGAATTACATTTTGTGCAATGTGTTCAACAGATGTCGCTAGTACATCGTGGGAGATGATTTTTTAGATTTTTTTAAGCTGTAACGTTTGTTTGTATGTGCTGTGAAGTCTGTTACAATAGAAACCGAAAATTTGGGAAAGGAGTTTTAGTTACCTAGGCGTTAATATTCGTCACGCCGACAAACACCGGCACGCCGCCGCCGATGGGGTCCAACGGCGTGACGCCGCCAACGCCGCCGCCGCCGGCCAAAAATGTCGCTTACGCCGCCGCCGATTAAAAATGCATCGGCGCACACCTCTATTCACCACGACTCCGACTGCTGCTCTTAAGGCACTTCTAAAAAACCATTACACATATATCTCAAACTAGAAGCACTATCATGTGCATACAGCTTTGGAACTGTAACCATGTTGATCTTGCTACCAGTCATACACGATTGTGGTCACAAATGGTTACATGGGATAAAGATATTCCTGCTCCCAGCGATATTACACTCACATGTAATTTTCCTTACAGGACATTCTATGTGAAGTTTCCTTCTCGAGAAGAGTGGTTGTCTGGCTATATGGAAAGACAACAACAAACGCAAATGGTCTGTTACACTGACGGTTCTCTGATGGAGGGATATGCTGGTGCTGGTGTCCACTGTCGTGAAAAGAGATTGGTAACAATCTAACTCACTAGGTAGATACTGTACTGTACTCCAAGCAGAAATCTTTGCGATTATGTGCGGAGTACAATCGGCCCTTCAAATGAGTTTGTCCGGCAGAGTTATAAACTTCTGCTCCGATAGTCAAGCTGTAATCAAGGCCCTTAGCTCATTCGTAATCGAGCGCCCTTTCAGTTTACACACGCGCGTTGTTTGTTGTAACATTACCTTGAGTTAGGCGATATCAGTAAAGGTGTTTATCCCAGCAAGGGCTGGAGTATAAACATTATAAACGTTAAATTGTGCCAGGTAGTGCAGTGTAGTGCGGTACTAAACAGTTTTCTTGCCTGAAAGACGGCTTTGTTTAGACGAGCTATACCAGCTTTCTCCATTGTGTGAAGGTCACGCGGGTGACGGATTAAAGAAACGAAGGATCAATTCAATATTAATTCGTCAAAAGGGCGAAAGTGTTTTTTGTAAACAAACTTGTTTCGCTCATTAGTCTGCTGCAGAGTGGAATTTCATGAAAAATATGCGTTAATGTAAATATTTACCCTTCGTAGAAGTAATTCCAATTGTTTTCTGCTTTGAAATTATAGTAAATTAAGAGAAACCATCAAAACAAAAGTTTGTTTACAAATCTTATTCGCCCTTTTGCAAATTTAATATGGAATTCACCTACCAGCTCGTCAGGAACCAACTTGTGAAGTGTTTCGTTTTTTTGAAGTAGAATACTTCTAACGTTTCAATATGGGGTCCCGTTTCAAAAATTTCAGTTGAGAAATTTTCCCAGGTTTGAAATGCGAATATCTTCCGTTCTACTGATCGAAATCGCAATATTTTTGCACTATCTGATCGGAAATTTGTGCACCTATTTCGTATTAAATTTCGGAATTAGTGCGACTACTATAAATAAACCAAAACAAGGATTTTTAGAAAATCCTTCGAAAACAGCGAGGAAAATGCGCAATTTGCAAGCATATCTCACGCAGAGCCGTCAAAAAGGAGCATGTAAGCGTTTCATTATATACGGGAATGTTATATATACAGGTCACTCCAGCTTGTTTTGTATCAGTGGGTGCTCGCTTACCACACGAGCAACATGCTCGTCCGGACGGTACAATGTTTGCGTTCCCGTACCAAGCGTCATCGCAAGGTTCTTCGTGATATAATCCAGGAAATCACCAAATCCGTCATTCGGCGTCTGGCTCGTCGTGGTGGTGTAAATTGTATCTCCGATTTAATCTACGAATGGTGTGCAGGAAAATGTCATCCGAGATGCCGTGACCTACACTGAACACGCCAAGCGCAAAACCGCAATGAATGTCGTCTATACTCCGAAACGGCAGGGACGCACTTTGGAAGTTGAAAAGGTAGAACTCACTTGTATCATTATGAAAAGGCCCTTTTCAGGGCCCCCAAAATCATTTCCAAGAATAAGTTTGCATTTTCTGTTTCATGGACTCTTTCTTCCTGGAGAGCAATTTGGATTAAACCCTAAACTATGATTTATTTCAGTACGCAAATTGCAAATATGGTCAGAAACAAACGAGTGAAGTGGAAAACATTTTTACTTGGCGCATTCAAAAAAGGTTTCAATTCTAAAATATTTTACCAAGGTGCCGTATTACATTACTCTCTTTACCCTGAGTGTTCGATAATCTCCGTATTGGAAACACAATTTCAATTTTGTTCTTTATCAAAAATATGTGGTCGACCAACGAAGGGGTGGAGCTACGAAGAACACATAGTGAGGACAACACAAAAAAGGACGAGCTTACAAAGTGCTGTAGTCAGGTATAAAAACTCAGCATGCTGTTGCTCACGCTCAGTTTGTTTGCAGCATCAGCATGCAGCAGTTCGTTCGCAGCATCTTCCGCGAAATTCAAACCGCCGTCCGTTTGCTGCTGTCACAGAAGAGTTGGCCAAGCACGCCGTCTCAGATGGCACCAAAACTGTCACCATATACACCAGCTCCAAGTAAATTTCGAACACTGCCCAAACAAAAGGCCCTTTTCAGGGCCATCAATTTATCGACAAAGAATGAAATTGAAGTTTTGTTATTACAAGCATCAGAAAGTGGCTTGTCAAGAGCGTTGGATGGTAAGTTAGCCACTTGTGAACAATACCGTCGCTTTCACGTAGAATGGCACAAAATCAAAAGTTATTTGTGATTTGTAGACAGCTTGGTGTAATGATTCAATTTACAAAAATCGAACGTTTTTTAACATTTCGATATAGGTGCTCCGTTTCAAAATTTTCGGCCAGAATGCTTTTTAAGTGAAAATCTGCTGTACTGAATGAAAACCTACGATTTTTGCGCTGATTGGAAATAGTTGTGACTAGTTGTGTAGAATGTACAATTACTGAAAATAACGGATTTTGTGAAAGCAGTGGTTGGTCCGTACAATTCGATTCCAAGCGAGCCAGACTAGTTTTCGTTGGAAGGTCCACCTCTGACAATAGAAGTAAACTATTTTATTTTGAATTCAACTACAACTTCTTTGATAACAGCACAGCTAAAAAACTTGTGGAAAAACGCGCAAGCCTAAATTTTCCAATATAATGGAAACTATAGCCTTCGCTGCACAGCATCATCAAGATTGATAGTAATTCAAGCCGGGAGGAAAGAGGTTGTAAGGCAATGGAAAACGAAAATTTCATTTATATCTTACTGGAATATAATTGGCTGGTCCTGAAAAGAACTTGTTGGTTTGTGGTTTATTTTGGGTCACAATTTAGGCCCGCTCTATTGATGATAGCTGTGCATTTCTCGCAGGACGACAGTTTCTGTTCGGTAGCGATGAGGCTTCCTAACGCCAACCGTGACTGGGGCACTTTTACACGGCCTTCGTTGCTTACTGCTTGCGGGGAGGCTTTCCTCCGGTGGACTTACGAGCGGTCTGTTTTGTATGGGCCATATAGCGAAAAATGCTGATCTGCTACTTCTCTGATGCTGGTAGTAGGACGACGGTCAAACGCTCGTTTTCGTGCCTTCTTTTATAAAAGTTCAACAATATTTTCAAAGAATGTTGCAAATAATTCCAAAAATACTACAAATAAACTATATATGTGCAAAAGACGACAAAATCGCAAAGAAATTGCTGTTCCATCACAGAATTTCCTGTCGGGAAATGGTTATTTGACGGGTAAATTGATAGAAATGCAGTTCGTCGATTGGCCTATTCAGATTCGCAATTTCAATTTTGGTCACAATCAAAAATGTGTGATCGTCCTGAAAAGGACATTTTTTACAGCAATATGCATTTCATTTGCGAGTTTCAGCGTTCGATTTATGCTTTCTTTTCGGTCATCTTGGGCAGCACTCCTGATTGAAAGTTTTGTTTTTGAGCAATGGTCACTTGTTTGTTCAACTTTTCGTTGTTACGAATCGCCAGCTGCTGAAGACGTGGGATAATTCGTCTTTTTGTTGTCACGGGCAGCATTTCCTTCCAATTTCAACGCTTTAGCAGCAAGGTATTCCATTACAGCTACTAAGGAAACGGCACTCCGATGCGTTCAACACAATTTGCTTGTGTATCGACCAACAAAGAGGAGGAGCTACGAAGAACACATGTTGAGAACAACACAAAAAAGGACGAGCTTACGTTGTGATGTAGTCAGGTATAAAAACTCAGCATGCTGTTGTTCACGATCAGTTCGTTTGCAGCATCGTAACTGAATCTACAAGGTGCTGAAAGAAGTCCATCCTGATACCAGAGTCTCGTCGAAGGCAAGGCCATGAGCATCATTAACAGATTTATTAGACATTTTCTAACGCATTGCAAACGACGTGTCCCGCCTGACTCATTACAACAAGCGTTTGACATTAACCTTCCGCGAAATTCAAGCCGCCGTCCGTTTGCTGCTGTCAGAAGAGTTGGCCAAGCCAGCTCCAAGTAAATTCCGAACACTGCCCAAACAAAGGCCCTTTTCAGGGCTATCATTTTATCGACAAAGAATCGAATTGAAGTTTTGTTATTGCAAGCATCAGAAAGTGGCTTGCCAACCCAAGTAACAATTTAAGTTTTATAGCACACTACAAGTGCAATCTAAGTTTTAAGAGAGACCTCCAGAGTATCATAAAACCTCAATTGTTACTAGGGAAGAGCGTTCGATGGTAAGTGAGCCACTTGTGAACAATATCGTCGGCACAAAATAAAAAAGTTATTTGTGTGATTTGTAGACAGGTTGGTGTAATGATTTAATTTACAAAAATCGAACGTTTTCTAACGTTTCGATATAGGTGCTCCGTTTCAAAATTTTCGACCAGAATGTTGCCTGTTTTTCTAAAAGTGAAAATCTGAATTAAAACCTTCGATTGCGCTGATTGGAAATAGTTGTGATTAATTCTGTAGAATGTACAACTGCTGAAAATAACGGATTTTGTGAAAGTAGTGGTTGGTGCGTACAATTCGATTTCAAGCGAGCCAGACTAGTTTTCGTTTGTCCACCTCTGACAATAGAAGTAAACTATATTATTTTGAATGCAACTACAACTTCTTTGAAATCAGCACAGCTAAAAAACTTGTGGAAAAACGCGCAAATCTAAGTTTTCCACTATAATGAAAACTAGTGCCCCCCGCCGCACAGCATCATCAACATTGATAGTAATTCAAGCCGGAATGGTAATGCAATGGAAAACGAAAATTTCATTTATATCTTACTGGAATATAATTGGCTGGTCCTGAAAAGAATCCGTTGGTTTGTGGTTTATTTTGGGTAACAGTTTAGGCCCGCTCGATTTCTAATAGCTGTGAATTTCTCGCAGGGCGACAGTTTCTGTTCGGTAGCGATGAGGCTTCTTAACGCCAACCGTGACTGGGGCACTTTTACACGGCCTTCGTTGCTTACAAGCAGTAAGAAGGCTTTCCTCTGGTGGACTTACGAGCGGTCTGTTTGGTACGGGCCATGTAGCGAAAAATGTTGATCTGCTACTGCTCTGATGCTGGTATTCATAAAATGACGACGGTCAAACGAATGACGAAAGACTCTACCGGCCGATATTACTATCGCTCTCTCGCTCGTTTTCGTGCCTCCATCCATAAAATTTCAACAATATTTTCAAAGAATATTGCAAATTGAAAAACAACTTGATCATTCCAAAAATACTCCAAAAAACCTACGTATGTGCCAAAGACCGCAAAATCGCATAGAAATTGTTTGTTCCAGCAGTACTTCCAAAGAGAATTTCCTTTCGGGAAATGGTTTTTTTGGCGGGTAAATTTTCTCGATTGCAATGCAGTTCGCTGATTGGTCTATTCAGATTTGCAGAAAGTTATAAAAGCCAAAGTGTATTCTACTTCACTCCGGTTATGTCTCTGACATTACCCACCCATCTTTTACTTTTCTTATAGATTTTTTTATTGCTTTTGTTTTTTTATTTTGATTTAAGTTAAATAGTGCGGTCGAGCGTGTTGCTCCCGCAACAAAATGTGTCAAGGAGAAGGATCCCCCTCCAAAGATGAATCTTTTGAAGAAGTGGAACAACTATCTGATTGGGAGACAGATGATGTTATGGACGATCCACTTCCCCCACTTTCCCCCAATGTCTCACAGCCCCCCCGAATCAAGGTTTACCAGGATGGATCCGCTGGTCCTTGGGTGGTATACTTTCGGCCCAAAAATAAACCGTTAAACAGCATAACTGTTGCACGGGAGCTGGGTAATGTCTAGGACATAACCGGAGTGTCGTGACTACTCGTTTGACTTGTAATTCAAATCGAATGATACTCAATGAAATATGTGGGAATGTTTCAAGTTATTCTTTAAATTAATTATGGTGGTTCTGAAAAGAACCTTTTTTTAATTCGTTTATTTGACACGGCTCATAGCGGTAGCTTAACGGAGCCGTGGATCTTTTATACGTTTACAACACATGTAAAAATAAAAATACAAACAAAAATTTATTAATTGGATCTCGTGCGCGCAACTTTTTATTGCGAGCGGAGACCTTTTTTCGTGAGGTCTGTTGGCAAACAGCGCCAGGGGGGTCATTTAATTCTCTCTTGATTTTCACGTCCCGGTCGAAGCTGGCTTGGTGTCCGGGATCAGATGTTCTCCCTTGCTTCTTGCACTTATTGTTGATCAGTGTAAATCCGTCGTCATTGTTACTGCATTCGTTGCCGATGTTGCTTACAGTTGCTTTTGGGGTGCTGGATGATTCTTTTGCGGTTGTCATTATGGTCTGAACAGCTGCCACAAATTTGGCCACCGTTTGTGGTTCAGGCATTGGTATTGAAAACTCTGTTTTAGGTTGGGTTCGCCGTAGATGAATTGGCAATCGGTTGAGATGCATTTTCCTCTGCATCTTCCGCGCAAGGTTGTCCATGATGAGCCGTTTGATTACAATACTTGCACGTAGTTTGCCCCTCATGGGTGCATAGCGTAGTTTGCATAATTGTAGTTCCGTGAGTTTTGAGTTTTATTGCCAAGTAGGAGGGTATAGGCCTTTCAACCCGCATCCTCACTACAAAAACGTCGTTAGGAGTACCCTGGAAGAAGTTTTTCCAAGTATCAGGTGTAACGGATTCTACTTCTCCGTATTGCGACATGCATTTTGCAATTGGCTCAGGAGGGGTACGAGGTGATAGGTCATATAACCTTACATCTATATAATCATTCTCAATGGATACGGGAATCTTAATTCCAACGTTGTCACTTTCAACCACGTGTTTTAAGTTGTTCTTCAAAACGAAACGCTCGGCTTGTGCTAACGTGTTGAATGATATTAACACTACATTGCGAAGATGATGATACTGAAGGTACAAGATTTCCGCAAGCCTAAGTTGCATTTTTAGCTTCAGAAGGTATTCCACTTCACTAGCACTCGGTCGTTTTAAACAAAATTTAAAGTCAACGACCGCAGCGTTGGGTCGGAGTAGAGCTTTTTCGTCAACTTTACTCATGATGACAAGAATTGTCCGATGTTTCCTTTGTTCTCGAGACAATGCACACTAGATCGAGAGGCCTGTTGTTCACTTGGCTCGATTGTACGTCTGACTGCGGCAGAAGTAGAAAGTAGACTGTGAAAAGAACCTTTGTTGTTGGCGTCTGCGATGATAGGGGATGCGCTGGATTCCAAGCTCGTTGAGACATTCATTCATGAAACGAACAAATTTCATATTTTCTTGCTTTGAAATATCAATGTAAAAATCTCTTGAAACAACCATCGGAATCTTTTTCCTAGCGTACAGAAATGAATCACGCTTAGCGAAAAACTAGGAGCGGGTAATATGCGGGACATAACCGCGATGATCATATTCTTAAAATTCTGCTTGTATCTCTTTCAAATGGCTAAATTTTACACATTAAGTTCGATTCACCGGGCTCAGCGAAATTTTCTCGTTCGTTAATCTGTTCAGTAAAACAATTTTATTGCCGAGTTCTCCGCGTTGAATACAGGTCAATAATTTCATATAATGATTTCAACAAGCAGACAATGTACTTGTATGACAGGTGGGAGTGTTTTGAAGTGGTTTTAGTGGAGGTAACAACATAAAATCGTGTATTGGACATTTTACAATGATTCTCCTTAACCCTGCAAAACCACAGTGTTGCAGCAGGGTTAAGTTGTTTGGAAGAGATGACAGTTATTATATGATAACTAAAAATATAAAATTGTTCTATAAATTGCAAAGTTATTGCCGTGTTAACCTGAAAATTTGTTATATCATTCATATAGGAACAATCATTGAAATTATGTCAATTTATGCTTTGCAAGATTTGAAATAACTTCGAAGTGTGGTCACGACACCCCTGTTATGTCATATACGTTACCAACCCATCTTTTTTATGATTCACTGGTAAAAGTACAGAATTAACAAGCATTCGTCCTAATAAGGACGGTTTGTAGATAACTATGTTGATACAAGACGAGAATCTTTTCAAACGATTCAAACCTTGTCGACGATTGTTTTACTGCGTTCACACATATCATCATTCCCCTTTCACAGCTCACACCGAATGAGCACGCTTAGCATCAAGGCGTTTCTATTTATAACCTTTTCGGTGCAGATGAAAGGCCCTCCTTTTGTGCGATAAATAAAAATATTTTCATCATTCGTTTTGATGTAGCTTTCGCTTAGTGGTAGAGTTGCCACATTCACTGATTTTCTTAGAAGGATTTGCAAAAACCTTCGGGTGTGTAGATCAGAAAAACATTTTCTTATGATTCACTGGTAAAAGTACAGAATTAACAAGCGCAAACTTAATACTAGTTAATAAAAGAAACTTTCTAATTGAATTCTTTTTCCATTTTGCATTCGTCCTAATAAGGACGGTTTGTAGATAACTATGTTGATACAAGACGAGAATCTTTTGAAACGGTTCAAACCTTGTCGACGATTGTTTTACTGCGTACATACATATCATCATTCCCCTTTCACAGCTCACACCGAATGAGCACACTTTGCATCAAGGCGTTCCTATTTATTAACTTTTCGGTGCAGATGAAAGGCCCTCCTTTTGTGCGATAAATGAACATATTTTCATCATTCGTTTTGGTGTAGCTTTCGCCTAGTGGTAGAGTTGCCACATTCACTGATTTTCTTGGAAGGATTTGCAAAAACCCAAACCCGAAGTTTGTAGATTAATTTGAAAATTATATTCTTATGATTCACTGGTAAAAGTACAGAATTAACAAGCGCAAACTTAATACTAGTTTTTAAAAGAAACTTTCTAATCAAATTCTTTTTCCATTTTGCATTTGTCCTAATAAGGACAGTTTGTAGATAACTACACACACATATCAACATTCCCCTTTCGCAGCTCACACCGAATGAGCACGCTTTGCATCAAGGCCTATTTATAACCTTTTCGGTGCAGACGAAAGGCCCTCCTTTTGTGCGATAAATGAAAATATTTTCATCATTCGTTTTGGTGTAGCTTTCGCTTAGTGGTAGAGTTGCCACATTCACTGATTTTCTTGGAAGGATTTGCATAAACCTGTTATTAAGGTTCAAAATGTACGTAACGCTTTCGCTAATATGCACTACTATCGCTTTCTCGCTCGTTCTTGTGCCGTGCATGAGCTTTTCCTTTCCGTCCGGCTTCCAATAGCATAACCAAAACGAATATGCCGGCTTTTCCCCACCAACTACTCTCGTCAAGCAACCCAATACGAATAATCATAGGAACAAACATGTAGTGGACCTATATTTAAAACTTTTCATCATTTTATTGTTCGGTTAATGAATGTCCTACATATTCCAAAATTTAATACAACATTGGTACAAATATTTTCGACAAAATGCCGAAGAAATTGATTAAATCCATTCACCACAACAAAAGATATAGGCGTTCAAAATCTTACATCATTTTTCTTCCGAAATTTTGAAAAGGGGTCCTTATATTGAAAGGTAAGTCGTTAGTCACGACAAAAGGTTCAGTCAGATAATGGTTATTGGAAATTCCAATTTTCAAGCGTTTTATTTCGGCTTGCCCCTCATAGCGGGATAAGTTGAAATAATATGATTTTATGAGTTGAAAGTTTGGCCTATGTACCAATCGCTGCATAATACACATGTTTGATGTTATCTTAAATTATCAAGTATGTTATCATAAATTATCAAGTATGTAACTACTTGTTTTTAAATTGTAAAAGAAATATCTAGTCGGCTTCCTGGTGTACTAGCGAATGATAACGGATGCTAAAACAAAATGATCAATCCGAAATAGAAGATAAGTGAATTATTATTATCGTTCCAATTTGCCACTCTGTATGTACAGTGAGATTCCGTTCTTGGCACGTTCCGTTTTTGGCATGTTCCCTTTTTGGCACGCTCCGATTTTGGCAATAAATGGATTCCGTTTTTGGCAACATTCATGTTGTACATAATTATTCTTTTAAAAATGTTCAATAGATATTTTTTTGTATCAATTAATATCACATTTGACTTTATTAGTCATATTAATCCTCAAAGGCGCAAATCTTTTTTTTTTAATTTTGTGAACATTGTCTCATAGTTTCAATACATTACTGTGATAATTTTGAGATATTTTTCGCAATGTTGTTTTAAAACAGCGTTATGCATTTCAAAGCCGTAGCAACCTAAGGGGCAAGGGGGGGGGGGCTTTGCCCCCCACGCTTTTTGCGCCGACCGAAATTAAACCTTCATCGAATAAAAAATTAAGTATTATGTACAAGACACGACCACGATGACATTAAAAATGCAGCCAGTTTTATGAGCAAGCAGTATTATCCGTGGCCAAATTAAGACCCGTTAATGCCATCGACTGTTTCAGAACTACACACAGGCATGCTATTCTTCACTAGAGATAATTGTTGAATTTTTAAATTATAATCGATAACCTATAGTGTGATAAATTCAAGTTTAAAAAAAGTTTTATTCAAATCCATGAAAAGAGAACATAAATTAATGATGCTCACAAACAAAACCTTACATCTATTTTTAAATACCTGCTATCAAATCAAATGTTTGCAAGTACGATAGAAAAATAACTGGTCATAAATCAAATTATTCGTAAACGAAGAAAGTTTAACATATGTGCCTTTATATATTCACTGGTTTAATTAACATTAACGCTGAAATGTTTTATATTTGGGGTCCCAAAAAGAACCATTTTAAGGGAATTACATCTACATTCACATTAACTGTTATGTGGGGTCCTGAAAAGGACCATTGGGGTCCTGAAAAGGACCATTGGTGGAATCCTGAAATAGACTATTTGTGAGATCCACAAACACGCGTGTTATGGAATGAAAAGTACTAAACTAACTAAGGGCTTTTGGTTTAACAAAAATAACATGCAGAATGGAACAATTAGTCAGCTGCAAAAAAAAGATTTGCCATCTCTTCCAGCCACACGTTACTTACATCAGATAAATATTTCGAAATGAAAAGAAACAACCTTTCCCTTCAGCATCTAATATGAAATACTGATAGCTTCAAACGTGACATCGGCTTTTATCACTTTCGCACTGATGATGAAAGGACTGCCTTCATGCAGAATAACGAAAAAATATTTGCGGATTCTTTTTGGTACGGCTTTCGCAAGCTGGCAGTGTAACCATATCCTCCAATTTTCTGTAACATTGCAGAATTTTGGATTATGTTTCCAAAAAAAAGACTATTTTGAAAGACTATTTTTAATAAATCACAGGTTTTCGCTAATTTCAGCCTGAAAATGTACCTTAAGTAGCTGCACATTTTTGTATTGTTTCGGAAGGATAAATTTAAACAAATAACAGATTGTTGCAAATTTCAGATTGTCAATATACGCGCAAGCAACAAATAACGAATATAAACTGCGCAATTGGATTATCGCTGTAAATGATTAGAAATATTCCAATTTGTTCTTTATTGTTTGTTATTCTATGTGTTGATATTTACTTGTGAATATTTTAGGGATCTCCCGCGAGCGTAGATGATCCGGAATTCCACGAATCTCTGCTTGCATGGACGTGTCGAAGAATAAAGTGGATTCAGGAGTATCTAGTATATTGACGTATGTGGGAACATACCTAGCAGGCGTTATTTCTTGTGACATTTGATTGAAATACACTGTCATGAATCTGGTTTGGGGTTGAAGCTCAACAAGTCTTTCAAAATTTTCAATTACCAGTGGGTTCATAACCTCACATCGAATAAGTAAACGAGAGGAGAGATCCCAGAATCGGGCTTTTAAAGTAAGAACTCCCGCTAGTACTTCAAGACTCATCGTATGGGTCGACTGCATGCAACCTAAGGCGATTCGTAAACAACTATACTGTATCCGTTCCAGTTTAATAATGTGAGTGTTCGCAGCTGAACGGAAACAGATGCACCCATATTCCATTGCTGAAAGTATTGTTGTTTGATACAATTTTATCATGTCACTTGGATGAGAACCCCACCATGATCCAGTTATTGTTCGCAGAAAATTTATCCTTTGTCGGCATTTCGTTATTAGATACCTAATGTGGCCTCCCCATGTGCCTTTAGAATCGCACCAAATTCCAAGGTATTTAAAAGTCAGGACTTGGGCTATCGTTCTACCAACCAACTGAAGCTGAAGCTGAGCCGGATCACGCTTCCTTGAGAAAACGACCATCTCTGTTTTCTCCGTAGAGAAATCGATGCCCAGTTTTAAAGCCCAAATTGATAAATTATCCAACCTATCTTGCAATGGTTGTTGTAAATTTATAGCTTTTGGTCCTGTGGCAGAAACCACGCCATCATCTGCAAGTTGTCTTAGAGTGCATGGGCTGACAATACAATTATCAATGTCATTCACGTAAAAATTATAGAGAAGGGGGCTTAGACAAGAGCCTTGTGGGAGGCCCATGTAACTTATTCTGAGAGTCGCCAAATCGCCAGATGAAAAATGCATGTGTTTTTCTGACAAAAAATTGTATAAATAATTATTTAATATCGGTGAAAGACCACATTGATGTTGCTTCTCCGAGAGAACATCGATGGAGACTGAGTCGAATGCTCCTTTTATGTCTAAGAACACAGACGCCATTTGTTCTTTTTTTGCGTAAGCGAGTTGGATTTCTGGCGAAAGTAGCGCCAGGCATCATTCGTTCCCTTTCCTCTCCGAAAACCAAACTAGGTATCTGAGAGCAAGCCGTTCGCCTCAACCCAATTGTCGAGACGTCGTAGGATAATTTTTTCCAACAATTTCCTGATGCAGGATAGCATTACAATCGGTCGATACGAGTTATGATCGGAGGCTGGTTTTCCCGGTTTTGGAATGACGATAACTCTCACTTGGCTCCAGTCACGCGGGACAATATTCTGCTCAAGAAACTTGTTGAATAAATTCAACAAGCGTCTTTTTGCTAGGTCAGGCAGATGCTCCACCAAGTTGAATTTAATTCTGTCTAGTCCCGGAGCATTATTGTTGCATGAGAGTAGTGCAATTGAAAATTCCTTCATTGTCAAAGGCGAATCTATGAAATCGTTATTTGTGGGAGCATCGCGAATGATTTACTGCGCAGGAGCAGAATCTGGACAAATTTTCTTGGCAAAATTAAATATCCAACGATTCGAAAAATCATCGCTTTCATTAGTCACGTTTCGATTCCTCATTCTTCTGGCTGTGTTCCAAAGAGTACTCATTGATGTTTCTCTTGACAAGCCATCAACGAAGCGTCTCCAATAACTAGACTTTTTGGCACGACGTATACTGTCAAATTTGTTTTGCAAAATGAAATAATTTTCAAAGTTCTCACGTATACCCCCTTTCTGTTTCATAATTTCTTTGTAGGCAACTTGTTTAGCTTCATATGCATCAGAGCACTCTTTAGGGGGCCGTTTATTTATTGTCATTCCAGGATTGCATTTCGTTTGGGCTTGTTCTGCTGCTTCAATAATCAAACCAGCTAGAAATTCATATTCTTCGGTAGGTGGTAGCTCTTCCGTCGAAACAAGAGAAGTGGAAATTAATGTTTCGTATGTTTTCCAATCAATATTTCGTGTTAAGTCATAAGGAACATTGATTGAATTCGTAAGGCCTAATTCACTGTTAATTGAAACAACGATTGGCAAATGATCGCTACCGTGAGGATCAGGTACAACCTTCCACGTGCAATCTAACCGAAGTGATGTCGAGCACAGAGATACATCTAATGCACTTGGACGTGCAGGAGGTCTGGGGATGCGTGTTGTCTCGCCAGTATTTAAAACTGTCATATTAAATTCGTCACAAACATTGTATATCAAAGAGGATCGATTATCATTGTAGAGGGAACCCCACAATACTCCGTGCAAGTTGAAGTCTCCAAGTATCAGACGCGGAGCAGCCATGGATTCCACTACCTCAAAAATTTGACGTTGTCCAATTTGAACTTTGGGAGGTATATATATATATAGAAGCGATAGCCATGTCTTTGCCTTTAATATTCGTTTGGACTGCTACAGCCTCAATGCCAGCAATCATGGGGATGGTAATTCTATAGAAAGAATAGCACTTTTTAATTCCTAGAAGCACTCCTCCATACGGGGTGTCTCGGTTTAGGCGAATAATGTTGAAATCATTTAAGTTGAAATTAATGTTTGAGGTAAGCCATGTTTCACATAGAGCAAAAGCATCGCATTTTAAATTATGCAGTAAAATTTTTAAGGAATCAATTTTTGGTATGATACTTCTGCAATTCCACTGTAAAACAGTGATGGAGTCTTTCACCTTAGGAGTTGAATTAACCATTGAAGGATATAATTGCTGCAAGGATGGGCCATTGAGCAATCAGCTGCTCTAAAAATGTTCTAATTGTTGGGAGGAAAGCTGAAAGTATACTCTTTAGTGGTTCAGAAATATTGAATGCTTTAAAAATCCAATCAACAATTTCAGAAAATTTCAATAATCCTACCCACGGCTGAGGCTCAGAAGAAGTCGAAATTTTATTATTTCCAGTAATAATGTTCTGTTTGGATTGTACGTTCCCAAAACCGGGCGGAATTGATTTCGGTTTTGAATCGGAATTTTTCGGTTTTGGGCGCAGTTTATCTATTGGTGGAGAAATTTTAAGGCCCTTTCTTGGCAGCTTGGGAAAAGAAGACTGTTTTCTTTTTCTGGAATTTCCGGGTAAAACAAATGATGTACCTTCGCACGCTCCGTCGGAGTCAGACTGTTCCGAAAATAGAGATGTGTAAGTGTTTTCTAAGAAGATGGGTATAGGGGTAGCATTTTTCAACATTTCTGCATAGGAGCGCTTAGACCTCTCCTTCAAGGATCGTTTAGTTTTATCCTCGCGCAATTTATAAAGGGGGCATGCAGGAAGCTCATGCGAGTTTTCTCCGCACATTAAACATTTTTCTGAATTTTCATTGCATGTATCCTCTTGATGAGAACCCCCACATTTGCCACACCGTGCGTTATTGTAACAGTAAGTTGCTGTGTGGCCAAGCTGTTTACAATTAAGGCAATTCATTACACGAGGGATAAAAAGGCGAACAGGGAGACGAATCTTATCGATAATGACATAGTTGGGCAGCGCAGACCCAGCGAAAGTCACTCGAAACGAGTCAGACAGTCGATAAACTTTTTTATCTCCTTCGTGTGATACTGAATGCAATTGCTTGCATTCAAGTATCTTTACGTCTTTAAGTATGGTATCTTTGAAACGACCAGCCCCATGCTTAATTATGTCATCAACAGTCAAACTCGATTCTGTGATGACCCCAATTTCAATTTCCTTTGAAGGAATATACGCTCTATACTCATGCGTAAAAAGCTCGCAAGAAGCAATTGCATTGGCTTGTTTGAGACTACCAACGACAATGCGTATTTTATCTTTATTAACTTTGACGATCTCTTTTACATCCGAGAATCGCGAAGTCAAATCTTTCGAAATTTGAATGATATTTAGCGCCTTTACTTTACGCCTAATAAATACAATCCATGGTCCGGTTGACGACTCTGGGTAGATTTTAATTCTAATCGGGTTTACATTTTCAGCAGGCTTAGGGGGAGGGTCTGTTACTCGTTCTCCCATCTCGTCATCCATTTTACCTAGCAAGAAAGGATCACAAAAAGGAGTGAAAAATATACCTGTTATACCGGTAGAACACACCTCATGTGTTACGTTGTAAACTCGGTGCCCGTTGTTTGACAATGTGACACTTGCTGTCCTTCTTCGTCGCGTTCAACACTTCAAAACTCTCTCCGGTTAAGCTGCTCTCCGGTATCACCACCACAAGCGCGCTCTCTCCGTTTCCACCACCGCGGTAGACAAATGTGGCTACCTGTGGCTTGCTGCAAAAATCCCACTGTCGATGCGGCACTTTTCGGTGCCACTTGTTTTCCTTATTCGTCGTACCACTTCTGCGGTAGACAAATAGAGCAAATAACAAATAAATGCTAGAACCGATCTCGAACAACTATGGGTAGATATTCGCGGTCGCGATACTAATATTTGTGTTGGCGTAGTATATATTCCCCCCGACTCCGCATGTGATAGTGATATTATTCAGAAGCACATAGACTCAGCATTTGACATCGCAACTTCCATTCAACCCAACACGGCTCATCTACTGTTTGGTGATTATAATCAATCTGGACTTCTATGGAAAAGTACCTCCTCCGGCTATGCCTTCCCAGACCCTTCTGAATCAACCTTCTCTAGAGCGAGTATTGCCTTACTGGATGGAATGTCTGTATTGAACATGCTGCAAATGTGTACAGTAAATAACAGACGAAATCGAACCCTGGATCTCCTTTTCGTAAATGAAGAAGCTTCTATTAACTGCACCGTTTCAGAAGCCCTTGAGCCGTTAGTTGCTTGTGACGCACACCATCCTCCTCTTCCAGTAACGCAGATCTGTCCCCAGATAGTTGTTTATGACGAAATGCTAGATGTCAGGGAGTTCAATTTTTCAAAAACTGATTTCAATAGGCTCCAGAACTCACTGCAGGCAATCGATTGGAAGACTTTGCTAAATTCCGCGATCGATGTAAATGTTGCCGTAGAAAAACTTTCACTGGTCCTAAAACAACTTTTCAAACTACATGTTCCCGCACCACGTCCCCGACTAAAACCAGCGTGGTCCAATCGTCAATTACGTAAACTGAAAAGACTGGGAGCAGCTGCACTTCGGCATTACACCAGCCGACGAAACCCCCTCACAAAACGAGAGTTTATTGAAGCCAGCAACAGTTACAAGGCATATAATCGCTTTCTCTATTCAGGACACGTCGCACAAACCCAATCGAACCTGAAACAAAATCCAAAGCAGTTTTGGTCTTTCATTAACGGGAAACGTAAAGAATATGGGCTTCCTTCCAGTATGTTCCTTGCAAATGAAACATCAAGTACCCCAAGCGGCATCTGTGACCTATTTGCGCAGCATTTCTCAAGTGTGTTTAAAAAAGTCTCGGCCAACTCCACTCAGATGGAATATAGTCTTCAGGATGTCCCTCATGATGTAATTAATTTAGGCATTATTCAATTTACTGACGAAGATATTCTAACTGCTATGAGAAAGCTAAAGTCTTCAACATCGGCAGGACCAGATGGTATTCCTTCCATTATAATCAAAAGATGCGCAAGCGCATTATGTACGCCTTTAAGACTAATTTTTAACCAATCGCTGTCGCAATCAACGTTCCCCGTCTGTTGGAAAAAATCAGTTATGCTTCCGGTTTTTAAAAAAGGTGATAAGCAAAATGTTGCGAACTATCGTGGCATAACTTCACTCTGCGCTGGCTCAAAGTTATTTGAAATATTAGTAGGAAATGTGTTGTTTCGCGAGACCAGAGCATATGTATCGAAGGACCAACATGGCTTTTTTCCTGGTAGATCGACAACTACTAATCTAGCCCAATTCACTTCGCTCTGTATTAAAAATATTGAACTTGGATCTCAGGTCGATACTGTATACACGGATCTCAAGGCTGCATTCGATCGTGTAGATCACTCTCTTCTACTGGCAAAGATGAAGCGGCTGGGCGCTTCGGATTATTTTATTTTATAGGGTGGCTTAAATCATATCTCGTAAATCGTTCTCTTTGTGTAAAATTAGGAAATAACGAGTCATACAGTTTCATCAACTTGTCGGGAGTGCCTCAAGGGAGCAATCTAGGACCGTTGCTTTTCTCGTTGTTTTTCAATGACGTTTGTTTTGTTATACCTCCTGGGTGTAGACTTATATATGCCGATGATCTCAAACTATTTCTTATTGTGCGGTCAATAGAAGATTGCAAGGAACTACAGAAACACTTAGATGCTTTTTGTTGTTGGTGTAATCGCACCTTGGTGGCTCTCAGCGTGTCCAAATGCTCCATAATATCTTTCACACGTAGAAAAAATCCAATACTGTGGAACTACACCATTTCCGGGGAATCGCATAGAGAGAATGACAGTTGTCAGAGACCTCGGTGTACTTCTGGACTCACAACTGACATTCAGAAATCATTACTCTCATGTTACAGCACAGGCAAATAGAAATCTCGGTTTCATTATAAGAATCGCCAAAGAGTTCACTGATCCATATTGTTTGCGGGCACTCTACTTTTCACTTGTGCGATCTGTCTTGGAAGCTTCAGCACCCATTTGGTGTCCTTACACAAGCATTTGGATCAACCGAATACAAGCAGTGCAGGCAAGATTCCTTCGTTTTGCTCTTAGAACTCTGCCGTGGCGTAACCCAACAGAGCTACCACCGTACATCGATCGCTGTCGTCTGCTCGATATGGAAACCCTAGCCAAAAGGCGGAACACATTTAGAGCAGTATTTGTTGGGAAGATATTAACTGGCCAAATAGATGCTCCAGACATTCTCTCACAAATAAATGTCAATGTGCCCCCGAGAAGTCTCAGATCGCATAACTTTTGACATTAAAAATGTCTTACTCCACTATCTGGGGCTAGGTGTCATTCTAAAATCTAAACTATCTCCCATGTAACGAAACTATGTAAGGTTTGCACGCTTATAACTCCGATATTACTAGATGGATTTTAATCATTCATACATTAACCGATTCAGAAACACCTAACTTAAATATTGGTAATAATTTAATATCTCCCCAATAAAAGTAGACTTTTGGAAATTGGTAAAATTAAAAAGTTCACAAAAAACGGGAAAATTACCATTCGTGAGGCAGATTTCTCAGACACAGCCGTCAAGAGAGGGCAGCTTAGTTGCTCAATGAAACACGAAAAGTCATAAATAGAAGCAACGCATGTTCGTTTAAATCAGTTGTTGCTCTTATCCCACACGAGCAACATCGTCTCCGGGCGATGCAATAAGCGCTATCGATTTTTCGGTAACGTTGGCATTTGCACACACTCGCACCTAAGTGACTAAACCATATACGGTTAGTTTATAAATAGAGGTGACGCGTACCCGTTTGAATCAGTTTTTGTTCTTATGTCGAACGGGTAAGATCATGGCTGCAGCGTCTGGGCACTACAATAAGCGGTAGACGCTATGCATTTTCGGCAGCGGTGGCCGTGTGCGGATTTGTCGGGTACCAGCATGGTGTCACAGAATGATTTGCAAAGTGGGTGGGCGGGGTGGTTTGGATTTAATTCAATACGGTGTGTGCTGCTTAAGAGTGTTGCGTTTGAAAAAAATATATTTATTTTTATGCACGCGTGTGCGTTGTAACTTGTTAATCCATGTTTACGGCGCTTTGTAGCTGCGTAGGGTAAAGAGCCTATTGGTTTTCATGTTTCATATTTCGGTTATATGTTTTTTATCAGTAAGGCATCTGACAACGTGCTTCTGTAGTTATTGCACTGTTCAGCAGCGTAGTATTTTATATAGGAGAGTACACTCAGGTTTTTTACGCGGATTTAGAAATTTACGCGGTTTTTATTAACGCGTTTTTTTTTTAAATTTACGCGGTTTTCATTTACACGGCCTGTATCCCCTGCGTGAAAAATCTGAGTGTAATTGCATCGGAAACAATCACATTCCCAGCAGAACTTTTTGTTTTCTAATTTCAAACACTTTTGTTTCGTACTGCACACAACGGAAAATTTTAAAACAGAACTTACCGTCCCAGCAGCAGTTGAAGCGGGTGTTCTTTTTCGATTCAAATTCAAGCCATGTCTTAAGCGTTACTGGACTTAAAATTGTTTTCCCAGTTTATCCAGTCAGAATATCTGTCCTACCCTATGTATTTAAAACACAGTTCTAATTGCGTTTTAAAGTATACAACAAATAGAACGGTTGGGCATACTAATTTAAATTTTAAAATAAATCTGTTTTAAATTATGAAACAAACCGCTGTACTGAAGATATAATTATGTCAGTCCTATTACCACATAAAACACCTATATAACATAAAACGCTGCAGAATTGGTTTAATAATACAACGTTTACACTACAGAGTTATAACTCGTTTTAATAATTAGCAACAAGAAAAATGTCACCAAGATAGCATAAAAACCCGTTTTAACTGGTAGTGCGAACGTTGCATAACAATGTAATTTATCAAATAATTTCATTTTTCCACCACTAATCGATCAAGAAATACTTACACTTAAGATTGTTTACTTAAGTTCATTAGTACATTATTGAAAATTTAAATGGAAAATGAAATTTCATATTTTATGGAGAATCTGTATATTTCCGTTGGCGGGCGTGGGTTTCCTCATCACAGCTCTCAATATGGAACTTTTCTTTTGAATATATTTTCTGGACAGACCAGCCTATTTTTACTAGATGGATCAGCCAAATAATGCCAATCACCTAGTGAGATACTTGATTAATTAATAGATTACCGTTAAAAGACCTTCAATAAATTATGTTTTAATGGGGAGGGTATATAGCAAATTGTAACATATGAAAACAGGCGAGTGAACAAGAACGTGTGTCGATATGTGTGATAGATAAAAAAGCTATATTTTTAATGTCACGGTGGTCGTGTCCTGTACACAACCCTTTAATTTTTTAAGACTCGAATTTCAACGCACCGAGTACGGTCAAAACGAACCCATTAGGGCGATGTGTAATGTTTTTAATAGTGTTTATGGCCATTTTGACTTTTCTGTATCTTGTGATGTTTTCAAAAATAGACTAAGAAGGTTGACTTAGATTTGAAGATTCATTTTTTTGTAATATTTGTATTTTTTATTTATGTAATGCTGTGTACTATGTTATTATATTTTATTGTAGTGTGAATCCATTGTAATCAGGTCTGAATATATGAAAAGATAATGGGTTTTTACGCCCATTTGAGGATTGCTTCTGAAGTATATCCTGAAATGGGCTTTTCCCATTCAACTACATTTCATGTAGACCAACATAGGTCAGATGAAAAATAAGAATAAATAAATAAATAAATAAATGGGTCTACTTGTGACGCTTCCCCTCTCGTCGATTAGAATTGCCCGACGACACCAATACAATATATTTTTTCTGTGTGTACAGGCACGATCACTGTCGATTTCTGCCACCGCGGTAGGCAAATTCGTCTACCTGCGGTTTGCTGTCAAAACACCACTTGTCGAGGATGCCGTTGACCACGCATCCGACGTATCAACTGTCGACTCACACTTAACAAACTGGTCTCTCTCTCTCCCACAAAAACGCATACAGCGTCTTGCACTCCGTCACTCTCTCTAGAACAAAACCTTCCACCTGGAGGCACAACCGTCTCGGCCGGTTGCAAAAACTGTTATGAAGACATGAATGATCGTTCATCTTATTGTTTGTTATTGTTATAGCCCTTAAAAGGGTTTGTAATTTAACAATAATAACATGCAGAATGGAACAATTAGTCAGCTTCAACTGAGGTTTGCCAACACTTCCAGCCGCGCGCTATTTACATCGGATCACCCCCAGCGGTAGCAGTGATCAAATGCAGCACTCATCGCAGCGCATTGTCAACATGCATGATTGCTACTGCTGTTCTTTACGGCCCGCCGTCCGACAGGAGAATGAAGTCGCTCTAGGAATGATATTCTTTAAATAGTCGATGATGACATCATTCATAGAAGCGTAGTGTGCTGGGTGCTCAAATCTGTCGTACGAGACGCTCTAGACACGACGTTACTTGTCTGGCAAAAGAGCAACAACTGATTCAAACAGGCACGCGGCACATTTATTTATAACTTTTCGTATTCATTTGAATCACTAACCTGCTCCCTATTGACGGCTCTGCCGGGGATAGATTGACTGATGTATGGGAGTTTTCACGTTTTCGAGATCTGTTCAATTTTGCTTGTTTTTCAATAGTGTGCTATTAAAATACAAAAACACTAAAGCAATAAAACATAATTTCAGTTAATTCCGAATTGTTTGGTGATAACCAGACGGAAATCCGTTCATAAAACAACAAAGCTATTAGCGTTCAAAATAGTGACGCAAAATGTGAATCTTTCCAGCGCCGACTGAGGATGATGCATTCCCGCTGGATCTAAACGCCTTCCTCAATTTTCTCTCGAGATTTTCCAGAGCTATACTGACCAACTCTATTTGATGACACCTAAACTGTAGGTTAACACGGGGACAGCAAACGTATTGATTGCTCTGACTTATTCCCCGCGTTCAGGAAAGACTTCAAGATACATGATCATTTGGGTCAAGAACGTTATTTCAGAGCTTAAGCTTTATGTCGGTGTAGCGAATCCCGGGGAGCTGCAGAAAACCGATATACGGATATGAATCGCCACGAATCGTGCTCCGAATCATCTCACCTTCAATGATCTCGCAGCCTCCAGTCTCAACCAATCGCCCTGATAGTAGGTGAATAGATCGACACTTCTCTAGGCCAAACGCCCTGCCGATGTCGCCACTAATTCTTTCGGCTAGATTGATGACTACACCCAGTCGTTCTGTCAAGTCAGCATAGACATGTCTTCTTGTAATTGATATAGGCCATACTAAGGTTCCGTTGGTTATACACTACTTCTCCAACAATGACTGCATCGAGGATGGCTTGATCTTTTCAGTCTTGTGTGTTTTTCTTACATCCCTTCTGCTTCTCTATCAGGATACTATGCCTCCCACAGTAAGCCCTTACGTATGTAGTGATGAAAGTGCTGATGATCTTGGGCAGACTTGTTGGACAGGTAATTGGTATGTCCTTGGGGATGAGAATTGTGGTACCACGGGTGATGAAATTCCGCGATAAAGTGTGGTGTGGCTATGTGGTGTTTGTAATATACTGCGTACCCTCGCGTACATCATTGGTTTCGACGGAAACAGCTGACATCTCGTCGATTTCTTCGCCAGCTCATTTCTCCTCGCGCCTAAGCCATTGTTGCCCTTAGCGATATTGTATGGAGACCTCCCAAATACTCGTTCAAAAGCTATAATATCGCTGACATCCGGTAGACCTTCTCTTAAATTGGGCTTCTTGTGGCTGATTTGGTCATAGACAGCGGCAGAGTTGTTCGAGATCCGACTCTCCAATCTCCGCTGTCTTGGAGGTATTTGCTTTTCCCGGTGATGTTCAGATGGGTCTCCTCTGGGTATAAGTCGGTATCGCAAACATCTTACGGTTGCCACAGCAGCACAGAATACTTCTAGGCTCTGCACAAAATCCAGGTGAATTGGGAGCACGTTGCCATTCATGACCTGAAGTTCACAGGTCAACTTAAAAGAATACTTTCTTTTATTTTTTACTAACGACTTAGAGTGAGTCAATCTCTTTCCTTTTTTACATTTCTTATAAAAGAAATGTTTGTAATTCGCTCAAACCTTTAAGATTTTTCCGAGGCCCGGAGGGCCGAGTCTTATATACCAATCGACTCAGCTCGACGATTTGGGACAATGTCTGTGTGTATGTAACGGACAAACTCTCATTCGTGTTTCTCACCAATGGCTGAACCGATCTTACCAATTTAAACCAATTTTAAATGAAAGGCCTATCACCCAGAACGCTATTAATTTGTTTTTTAATTCTGATGTTTAGTTTCCAGCCAATTTGTTTAGAATGTTTGAATGTGCAATAATGCCGTTTTTTGCAATTTTTTTTAAATTATCTGCCGAAATTGACGACATATATCCTTGGACAGCCTATACGAACCTTTCGAACGAGCTATAGATCGTTGAAATCGGACCATTATCAAAAGAGATATTTAACATTATGGGCGAAATTTTTTATTATTTCCCATAACCACAAATAAGACCAAAAATATGCAATCTATTTTAAACGCCAAAACGAATAATTTTAGGTCAATAGTATCTTTGGAGAGTTTAATGGATGCAATATGCCCTTTGTTTTGGTATTGTGGTTTTGCTGATTAATCCACCTACGAGTGAGATATTTTTATAAAAAGTTATACTGGAAAGGGGATTGTTTTATGACCGATAACGACGTTACGTTACAACGCGTCACAAATTAGAACTTTCAGCGTATTTCAATAAAAGTCAAATCGTTGTAAACGTCACGAAAGAATGTGTCTTTTGTTGTATTACCAATTATATGAATAGGTAAAATAAATATTAGAAAACAGTAATTTAAGGTCAAGAATTCATCATTTTGCAACCACCAATTTCGGAGGTTTAGTATCTTCGATGAATTTTACAAACGTTAAACAGCACATCATCTGATAAAATAATTTTGGCGTTATAGGGTAATTTCGGGAGAGATGCCGCGTCAGGAGAGATACCGCACTCTCTATATCTCGTATATGGGATCACTTTTATTCGGTAATATGATATTGTGAGATTGTCTTTCGAAGTATTACAACACTGGGGATGTAATATAATCTTTATTATTAACTCACGCTACATTACGAAGCGTCGAAAATTTTTCAGTCTCACATTAAAATTTCGTTTTTTTGAATTGTTCGATTTTTATTTGGTAAATCATGTATCGGATGAATAGCTAAGGCATTCTGATTTTTAGAAGGCATTCTGATCATGATTACAGTCATCCATAATTTCAGAGAAAAATGTCGTCGTGCGGCATCTCTCCCCTTCAATTGGGATAGATGCTGCATCAAAATTGCGGGTGAGATGCCGCACATGATGGCGAAGGATGCATAGCTAAAAAGTATTTTTTTTACCTCAGAATGTCATTAAATGAACATTTTCGTTAGGTATAGATTCTAAATAAGGTATATCCACAAACTAACGGACCTAACACAGTGACATATAGGTATGAGTCTATTTATCTATATATTTAAACGTGCAATATGTATCTAAGCATTAGTTGCTTCGGTTTACTCTTTAAAGTTTCACGCACTAATTTTCGTGAATGCATTGATTTGTAGTGATGTCAATATTGGGAATATTGGGATAAAAACAAAAATTTCAAGGAATTAATGCTTTTTTTTTCAAAATGAATCTTTCAAGATCAAAACTAAGTTTTATAAATTCATTGTTGGGAGGAACAGCCAAAAACTGCTTTGAAGGAACCCCTACTGACACATGGATAAATATCGCTCCTACAAACTTATAGATAAATAGTACCGTTAATTACGTTACTAAAACATAACCGTTACACAAGGTTGCGAAAGAAAAATATTTTTAAAATGTTGAAGAAAAAATGTTTCTAGAAATGGTAGTACCCCCTTAAGAAAAGTGTAGGTGTTAGCCGATTTATAGGTATAATCCAACTTCAAGAAACTCAGCTGAACACCTAATCACAAAAATCATCAACGAGAGCTAAAAATACTTTTGTTCACCATTTTTCAGTTTGTGACCAAGATGCGGCGTCTCACCCGCACATGCGGCATCTCTCCCGCAATGATCTTTTTTAAAAAAATGCTCTCGAAAATTTGATGAATTTTTTTTTCATGACAGAAACCATTTCACAATATATTAGAATCTTGTCGCAATTGATGAAAATGATTTCATCGAATATTGAATGGTTTACTTTGATGCAGGATCGATTTTTAGAAATGTGCGGCATCTCTCCCCAGTTTACCCTATGCTCCAAGAAGTATTTATGGAGAATTTACTCTTCAAACAAATCTAGTTCGAGACACGTAAGCAAAATTTTGGGGAGTGCTATTACAAACCATTTTGTTGAAGATATGAAGGTTCCGTATGTTCAGGGTATCAACATATTTTAGGCTATTTGTACCTTTAAAATAAATTATTATGATTTTACCATTTATGATCTTCTGCTATTTATACACAATAAATTTTACATTTTATTCAAAGCTTGAGTTTGTGAAGCTCGTAGTAGAAAGTTATTTAAGACAAAAAATAGATTAAGGAAGATTTCGTAAATATCATTTTAAACCTCGATATACTCCCTACACGTAGTATTCATTCCTGCAATAAAGTTGTTTTAAATGATAGTCTCAACAAATTCGCTAAAGAAAGGAGCTCTGTTACTATTTTTTGAAATATTCTCCATAATTTTAAAACTTCAAAGATGACGGTTTAGGAATTATGCCATTTGGACATTAAGTTTGATTTTGACCAAACCCCACCAAACCGAATTTCTAGCTACGCCGCTGACCCTAAGTAAGTAGAAACAAAGTCGTTCTACACTCGTCCACAATAAACTTCTTCGAATATTGCCTATCTATTATAAAACAGTGAAGCCTCGATTTGATCAGCCCCAGATTTAGTCTGCCTCCGATTTTGTCAGCCTCATATGAAAATATGTTTGATGGGCTCTAGCAGACGAACAAGGCTGAATTTGAGAAAATCCTTTCTTGAGCATATTTTTCTTACCTAAGTGCCAGAGTAAAAAATATTACTTTTCATTCTGGAAGTGCACATATCCAACACTCAAAAAAATATAAACGTTATGCCTATTGATTTTACACATAGATTTTTGCAATTAGCGGAGGTAGATAGACACTATTTGCTGGCACATAAACCTAATGTGTGTATTTACAAGAAATGTTAATCTTACATTCACATTTCATAACTATAAGGCACCTAAAACTCGATTCTATAACAATACACACATATAACTTATGTGTGCTTAGTTTATACAGTTGACACATAGAAGGTATGTGTGCGCGTGATACCATTAGCATTTCTTCTTCATATGGATTTTAAGTGGTTTGAAGCAAATAGAATTAACGTTTGGATTGATACGTGGATGTATTCGCGCGGGGCTTATTGTATATGAAGACGGCCTCAGAATGTACGTGTAGGAACAAGTATTCTCGAAATGGGTCGTTGGATGAACAGTAGAGCTATCATCTCCAGGGCTAAACCTGCGTACATCTATGGATAATAGACAATTTATCAATAAATAGATGCAGACAAGTTTCTTCCATAAAAGCACTACCGGTCAGTGGGAGATGGATTGTAAAAAAAAACACACACACTAGTGTCCAGCTCACCGCAGTCTGCCGTGTTGTATCAGCTTCACAATATCCGTCCTATATATTTGGTATAACTCATGGTTCATGCGACGCCGCCGGAGTCCATTCTCCTGCTTACCGCCGAGTATTGTTCGCAGCACCTTACGCTCGAATACTCCGAACGCTTTACTGTCGGCTTCCTTTAACGTCTATGCTTCGTGACCGTATAAAGCCACCGGGAGAATCAGGGTCGCCCTATTTGCAGCTGCAATACGCCTCTTCAACCCACGGGTAAAAGTATACTACATTCGTTATCGTATGTCACTAAAGTTTCAAGGTACACAAATTCATATTTCAAATATTTCACCATCTAGCACCACAACACTACCACTGATATTGTTTTTTTTTTTACAATGGAGAAGACCTTTACGTCCTAGCCCAGTACACGTGCTATTGGTAGGGTCCAATCTACCACACGGGGTGCACTGGGGGCGTGTCGGGCTCGAATGGTGACCAGCCATTAATACCGACTAAACTCCATTGGGCTCCGCCATCATTCCTCCCAGGAACTACCTCTCGGTATTACTTCTGGGGGGATGGCTGTACTAAATGTACTCATTCACTCTCACTCACGCGTTCATACGTCCTGTATGAGGCTTACTTGGGTGCTCTCTCAATCGCACTTTGATTCACTCTCAAACACTCCCACATGAGGCTGACTTTTGTGCTCACCTTTTTCGTTCCTTGCGAGGCTGACTTGTGTGCTCACCTTACTCATTCCTTGCTAGGCTTACTTTTGTGCTCGCCCCACCCATACCATGTGAGGCTGACTTGGGTGCTCACCCTATCGCCTGATTCACTCTCGATCGTGCCACTCTATTGTACCTTTGTCACTCCCCCTGGCATCCCATGTGGGACATTTTTCTTAGGTCCCACTTCTGACATACCATGCGAGGCTGACTTGTGTGCTCACCTTTTTCATTCCTTGCTAGGCTGACTTTTGTGCTAGCCTCTACCATACCATGTGAGGCTGACTTTTGTGCTCATCCTTAACATGCAGTGTGAGACTGACTTGGATGCTCACCCTTTCACTCCTCTGCCACGCCATGAGGTATCGATAGCTAAGTCCCAACATACTACGCTACGACCCTCCCGTCTTGGCATGCGGCAGTCCACTTATACGCCTATACACTCACTCTTCTGTCTTGCTTCGGGGTGGCTGGGTTTACCCCTTACGCGGTTGCCATTCGCTGCGCCAACCTGCCTCGGCATGAACAGACCATTCACTCTCTTTTTTGCGCTTGGCCTTTTTCGCTCCAGCTAACCAATCACTAGTTAGCCGTGCCCGTCGTCTGTTGCTCGGTTCGCCAGATTACCTGTAGCCTACTGGCAATCTGGATGGTAGCAGCCGAGACTGCGTTCCACTTCTCCACCGATTGACACATCCGCTGAATAAGAGTATCAGGGGTTGTGTCCCAGCCACAGACGTCAAGCATTGCTCTTCTTTCGACGTTGAACCGATGACATACGAACAGTATGTGTTCGGTAGTTTCGTCTACACCTGGGCAGTCCGGGCAGACTGGGACCTCCGCGTGCCCGAACCTGTGGAGGTACTGTCGGAAACAGCCATGGCCTGACAGGAATTGTGTCAGGTGGAAGTGAACTTCCCCATGGGGTCTTCCCACCCAGCTCGATATGCTAGGTATCAGCCGGTGGGTCCACATACATTCGAGGAGTTGTCCCACTCACGCTGCCATCTGGCGACCGAGGTCACCCTGGTGCGCTAGAGGGCTCCCCTATTTCCACGTAGCTCAAAGCACTCCTCATCTTCCCGAATGACCAGCGCGACTGGCATCATGCTCGCTATCACGCAGAATGCATCGTGTGATACCGTGCGGTAGGCAGATATCACTCTGAGGCACATCACGCGGTAGGTGCTCTCCAGTTTCTGTAGGTAACTGGTTACCCTCAGTGCTCTTGACCATGACGGGCCGCCGTACCTGAGGATAGATACGGCAACGCCTGCCAGTAACCTACGTCTACTGGCGCACACCTTTGAGCTGTTGGACATCATTCTCGATAGAGACGCAATAGCAGTCGACGTTCTCTTGCATGTATAGTCGACATGGCTGCCGAAGGTCAGCTTGTCGTCTATAATGACTCCGAGAGACTTCAGACTTCGTTGTGAAGTGATCACGACTTCTCTCACATGGATAACTGCATGTTGTGCCGACTTGCGGTTGTTGACGATAACTACCTCCGTCTTATGATGAGCGAGCTCCAGACCTCTCGCGCTCATCCATTCCTCCACCGTGCTGATCGCGTGTTCTGCGGTTAGTTCTATCTCAGGAATTGACTCCCCGTAGACCTCCAAGGTTACGTTGTCAGCAAAGCCGACGATCTTGACTCCAGGAGGGAGCTTCAGTCTCAGAACCCCGTCATACATGAGGTTCCATAGCACCGGGCCTAGGATCGAGCCCTGCGGGACTCCGGCGGTAATCGGAACCCTTTTCTGACCGGCATCGGTCTCGTATAGCAGTACGCGGTTCTGGAAGTAACTTTCCAAGATCCGGTACAGACCCACCAGTAGGCTAAGCCGGTGTAACGAGAGCGCGATGGCATCCCAGCTAGCGCTGTTGAATGCGTTCTTCACGTCAAGTGTCACTAACGCACAGTATCGAATACCTCGCCTTTTTTGTTGGATCGCTATCTCGGCAGTATTTATCACTGAGTTGAGAGCGTCCACTGTGGACTTACCCTTCCGAAAGCCAAACTGGTTGCTTGACAGACCGTCCGTACCTTCCGCGTACGGGGTGAGCCTGTTGAGGATGATCCTCTCAAGCAGTTTACCAGTCGTGTCTATCAGACAGATTGGTCTGTACGCCGATGGGTCGCCTGGCGGCTTGCCGGGCTTCGGCAACAGCACCAGTTTCTGCCTTTTCCATCTATCGGGGAAACGGCACTCGTCAAGGCATCTCTGCATAGCTAGCCTGAACATGTTCGGGTTCGCTATGATCGCTGCCTTGAGAGCGTTGTTTGGAACTCCATCCGGCCCTGGAGCATTGTTCATTGCTAGGGATTTAGCCACTGCGAGTAGTTCTTCATTTGTCACTGGAGCCACTATTTCGGCGGCGGTAGTGCAGGTGGCCAGGAGCTTGTGGCTCGAGACGGGAAGAGTACTTCGATAATCGTTGCCAACCGGTCCGGAGACAGTTCTGGGGGTGAGGAGCCCCCTTTGGTCTTGGCCATTACAATCCGGTAGGCGTCACCCCACGGATTCGCGTTGGCACCCTCCCACAGGTTGTCGAAACACGCTCTCTTGCTGCTTTTAATAGCCTTGTTAAGGGCCAATTTCGCAGCTCGAAACACTTCACGGCGGTTCTCTCTTGCATCCTCGGTGCGAGCTCTTTGCATCCTACGTCTAGCTCTGAGGCAGGCTGACCGTAGAGCTGCAATCTCGGCACTCCACCAGTATACCGGGCATCTACCGTTTCTTGGCAGTGTTTTTCTCGGCATAGTGGCGTCGCACGCGCGTGATAGAACAGCTACCAGCGCATTGCCGCTTAGACTGTCGGTGCTGGCCTCCAGTCCCAGGGCCGCGGTGAAAACTTCGCTGTCGAAGTGATTGGACTTCCACCCGCGTACCTGATAGGGATCTCCCGCCCTCGGATGCTGCACACCATAGTTGATCTTAAAGCGGATTGCTAAATGATCGCTATGGGTGTAGCCTTTGTCTACCCTCCATTCCATGCCTGGAGCCAGACTCGGGCTGGCAAATGTTAGGTCAATCCACGCCTCCACTCCGTTTCTACGGAATGTGCTAGCGGAGCCATTACTAGATAGCACAGTATCGAGTTTCGCAAGCGCTTCCATTAGCGCTTTTTTTTTTACAATGGAGAAGACCTTTATGTCCTAGCCCAGTACACGTGCTAACGGTAGGGTCCAATCTACCACACGGGGTGCACTGGGGGCGTGTCGGACTCGAATGGTGACCAGCCATTAATACCGACTAAACTCCATTGGGCTCCGCCATCATTCCTCCCAGGAACTACCTCTCGGTATTACTTCTGGGGGGATGGCTGTACTAAATGTACTCATTCACTCTCACTCACGCGATCATACATCCTGTATGAGGCTTACTTGGGTGCTCTCTCAATCACGCTTTGATTCACTCTCAAACACTCCCACATGAGGCTGACTTTTGTGCTCACCTTTTACGTTCCATGCGAGGCTGACTTGTGTGCTCACCTTACTCATTCCTTGCTAGGCTTACTTTTGTGCTCGCCCTACCCATCCATGTGAGGCTGACTTGGGTGCTCACCCTATCACCTGATTCACTCTCAATCGTGCCACTCTATTGTACCTTTGTCACTCCCTCTGGCATCCCATGTGGGACATTTTTCTTAGGCCCCACTTCTGACATACCATGCGAGGCTGACTTTTGTGCTCACCTTTTTCATTCCTTGCTAGGCTGACTTTTGTGCTAGCCTCTACCAACCTGTGAGGCTGACTTTTATGCTCACCCTTAACATGCAGTGTGAGACTGACTTGGGTGCTCACCCTTTCACTCCTCTGCCACGCCATGAGGCATCGATAGCTTAGTTCCAACATACTACGCTTCGACCCTCCCGTCTTGGCATGAAGCAGTCCACTTATACGCCTATACACTCACTCTTCTGTCTTGCTTCGGGGTGGCTGGGTTTACCCCTTACGCGGTTGCCATTCGCTGCGCCAACCTGCCTCGGCATGAACAGACCATTCACTCTATTATTTTGCGCTTGGCCTTTTTCGCTCCAGCTAACCAATCACTAGTTAGCCGTGCCCGCCGTCTGTTGCTCGGTTCGCCAGATTACCTGTAGCCTACTGGCAATCTGGATGGTAGCAGCCGAGACTGCGTTCCACTTCTCCACCGCTTGACACATCCGCTGGATAAGGGTATCCGGGGTTTTGTCCCAGCCACAGACGTCAAGCATTGCTCTTCTTTCGACGTCGAACCGATGACATACGAACAGTATGTGTTCGGCAGTTTCATCTACACCTGGGCAGTCCGGGCAGACTGGGACCTCCGCGTGCCCGAACCTGTGGAGGTACTGACGGAAACAGCCATGGCCTGACAGGAATTGTGTCAGGTGGAAGTGAACTTCCCCATGGGGTCTTCCCACCCAGCTCGATATGCTAGGTATCAGCCGGTGGGTCCACCTACCTTTCGAGGAGTTGTCCCACTCACGGTGCCATCTGGCGACCGAGGTCACCCTGGTGCGCTCGCGGGCTCCCCTATTTCCACGTAGCTCAAAGCACTCCTCATCTTCCCGAATGACCAGCCCGACTGGCATCATGCTCGCTATCACGCAGGATGCATCGTGTGATACCGTGCGGTAGGCAGATATCACTCTGAGGCACATCACGCGGTAGGTGCTCTCCAGTTTCTGTAGGTAACTGGTTACCCTCAGTGCTCTTGACCATGACGGGCCGCCGTACCTGAGGATAGATACGGCAACGCCTGCCAGTAACCTACGTCTACTGGCGCACACCTTTGAGCTGTTGGACATCATTCTCGATAGTGCCGCAACAGCAGTCGACGCTCTCTTGCACGTATAGCCGACATGGCTGCCGAAGGTCAGCTTGTCGTCTATAATGACTCCGAGAGACTTCAGACTTCGCTGTGAAGTGATCGCGACTTCTCCCACATGGATAACTGCATGTTGTGCCGACTTGCGGTTGTTGACGATAACTACCTCCGTCTTATGATGAGCGAGCTCCAGGCCTCTCGCGCTCATCCATTCCTCCACCGTGCTAATCGCGTGTTCTGCGGTTAGTTCTACCTCAGGAATTGACTCCCCGTAGACCTCCAAGGTTACGTCGTCGGCAAAGCCGACGATCTTGACCCCAGGAGGGAACTTCAGTCTCAGAACCCCGTCATACATGAGGTTCCATAGCACCGGGCCTAGGATTAGGATCCATTAGCGCTTGACCCCTGCTATTTGTACAGCGGCTGCCCCACTCCACTGCCCAAGCGTTAAAGTCTCCCGCTATGACTACCGGTTTCCGGCCCACTAGGTCTGATGAGAGCTTGTCGATCATCTGGTTGAACTGTTCTATTGGCCACCTTGGTGGGGCGTAGCAGCTGCAATAGAACACACCATTGATCTTGGCAATCGCCACACCCTCGGCGGAGGGGTGTACTACCTCTTGAACCGGGAACCGTCCCGTTGTACAGATTGCCACCATTCCAGACCCGTCCGACACCCAATTGCCGTTGCCGGCAGGGATGCGGTACGGGTCTGATAAGAGGGCGACATCTGTCCTCGACTCCGAGATCGACTGCCACAGCAGCTGTTGGGCTGCTGCACAATGGTTAAGATTTAGCTGTGTGACGTTCACGGCTTCTTATTCTTATTTAACTCATCGAAGGGACACGAAGGTCCGCCCATAGCATGTTTATGGGCTTGCTTCTTAGCGGTGCAGATAAGGCACTTGTGTGCCTTACTGCAACGCCGCTCTTTATGTCCCTCCTCGCCGCAGCGACGACATAGTTTGCTCCTATGTATGCCCTTGCACTCGTAGGCTTTGTGGCCGGACTCAAGGCACCGATAGCACCTATCCACTGAAGGCGGCTAGGGTATGCTAATAGGGCATACCGACCAGCCGATCTTCAGCTTCCCTTTCTCGGTTAGCTTTTTGGCATCCGCCTTCAGTAGCCTGAGGTAGGCTACTTGGGAACCGGAGGGTCCATCTCTCAATCGCATAGAGGCCCGCTCGATTGTGACGTCGCAATGTTCCTTAACAGCTGCGACGACGTCTTCTGTGGTCGTAAACTCGTCCAGAAGCTTGCACTGAAGAGTCATTTCCGCCCCTAGCGACCTGACTTGGGCGCCCTCACCAAGGACCTCTTGGGCCAAGGCCTTGTATACCGCACTAGATTGTGCGTCTCGCTTCAGCACCAGAAGCATTTTTCCCGTGTTGGTGCGTCTCACGCTACGCACATCTTGCCCAAGGGCCGAAAGGCTTTCGGCCGCCTTCATCGACTTTAGGACATCGGCATATTTGTCCTTGTCGGTTTTCAACCACAAGGCCTCGCCTCTGTCCTTGGCCTTCTTCGCGGGCCGCGGTACCTCCGATGTCGGTGCCGGCTTTTTCCTGGTGACCAACGTCCAGGGGTTTGGGCCCCCCTGCCCCGGTCGCGCCGGGATGCTGGTACCAACGCTCTGCTCAGCGAGGTCACTCTCGCCCTCGCTTTTTTTTTACAATGGAGAAGACCTTTATATCCTAGCCCAGTACACGTGCTATTGGTAGGGTCCAGTCTACCGCACGGGGTGCACTGGGGGCGTGTCGGACTCGAATGGTGACCAGCCATTAATACCGACTAAACTCCATTGGGCTCCGCCATCATTCCTCCCAGGAACTACCTCTCGGTATTACTTCTGGGGGGATGGCTGTACTAAATGTACTCATTCACTCTCACTCACGCGTTCATACGTCCTGTATGAGGCTTACTTGGGTGCTCTCTCAATCGCACTTTGATTCACTCTCAAACACTCCCACATGAGGCTGACTTTTGTGCTCACCTTTTACGTTCCATGCGAGGCTGACTTGTGTGCTCACCTTACTCATTCCTTGCTAGGCTTACTTTTGTGCTCGCCCTACCCATACCATGTGAGGCTGACTTGGGTGCTCACCCTATCACCTGATTCACTCTCAATCGTGCCACTCTATTGTACCTTTGTCACTTCTGACATACCATGCGAGGCTGACTTGTGTGCTCACCTTTTTCATTCCTTGCTAGGCTGACTTTTGTGCTAGCCTCTACCAACCTGTGAGGCTGACTTTTATGCTCACCCTTAACATGCAGTGTGAGACTGACTTGGATGCTCACCCTTTCACTCCTCTGCCACGCCATGAGGCATCGATAGCTTAGTTCCAACATACTACGCTACGACCCTCCCGTCTTGGCATGAGGCAGTCCACTTATACGTCTATATACTCACTCTTCTGTCTTGCTTCGGGGTGGCTGGGTTTACCCCTTACGCGGTTGCCATTCGCTGCGCCAACCTGCCTCGGCATGAACAGACCATTCACTCTCTTTTTTGCGCTTGGCCTTTTTCGCTCCAGCTAACCAATCACTAGTTAGCCGTGCCCGTCGTCTGTTGCTCGGTTCGCCAGATTACCTGTAGCCTACTGGCAATCTGGATGGTAGCAGCCGAGACTGCGTTCCACTTCTCCACCGATTGACACATCCGCTGAATAAGGGTATCAGGGGTTGTGTCCCAGCCACAGACGTCAAGCATTGCTCTTCTTTCGACGTCGAACCGATGACATACGAACAGTATGTGTTCGGCAGTTTCATCTACACCTGGGCAGTCCGGGCAGACTGGGACCTCCGCGTGCCCGAACCTGTGGAGGTACTGACGGAAACAGCCATGGCCTGACAGGAATTGTGTCAGGTGGAAGTGAACTTCCCCATGGGGTCTTCCCACCCAGCTCGATATGCTAGGTATCAGCCGGTGGGTCCACCTACCTTTCGAGGAGTTATCCCACTCACGCTGCCATCTGGCGACCGAGGTCACCCTGGTGCGCTCGCGGGCTCCCCTATTTCCACGTAGCTCAAAGCACTCCTCATCTTCCCGAATGACCAGCCTTACTGGCATCATGCTCGCTATCACGCAGGATGCATCGTGTGATACCGTGCGGTAGGCAGATATCACTCTGAGGCACATCACGCGGTAGGTGCTCTCCAGTTTCTGTAGGTCACTGGTTACCCTCAGTGCTCTTGACCATGACGGGCCGCCGTACCTGAGGATAGATACGGCAACGCCTGCCAGTAACCTACGTCTACTGGCGCACACCTTTGAGCTGTTGGACATCATTCTCGATAGTGCCGCAACAGCAGTCGACGCTCTCTTGCACGTATAGTCGACGTGACTGCCGAAGGACAGCTTGTCGTCTATAATGACTCCGAGAGACTTCAGACTTCGCTGTGAAGTGATCGCGACTTCTCCCACATGGATAACTGCATGTTGTGCCGACTTGCGGTTGTTGACGATAACTACCTCCGTCTTATGATGAGCGAGCTCCAGGCCTCTCGCGCTCATCCATTCTTCCACCGTGCTAATCGCGTGTTCTGCGGTTAGTTCTACCTCAGGAATTGACTCCCCGTAGACCTCCAAGTTTACGTCGTCGGCAAAGCCGACGATCTTGACCCCAGGAGGGAACTTCAGTCTCAGAACCCCGTCGTGCATGAGGTTCCATAGCCCAGGATCGAGCCCTGCGGGACTCCGGCGGTAATCGGAACCCTTTTCTGACCGGCATCGGTCTCGTATAGCAGTACGCGGTTTTGGAAGTAACTTTCCAGGATCCGGTACAGACCCACCGGTAGGCTAAGCCGGTGTAACGAGAGCGCGATTGCATCCCAGCTAGCGCTGTTGAATGCGTTCTTCACGTCAAGTGTCACTAACGCACAGTATCGAATACCTCGCATTTTTCGTTGGATCGCTATCTCGGCAGTATTTATCACTGAGTTGAGAGCGTCCACTGTGGACTTACCCTTCCGAAAGCCAAACTGATTGCTTGACAGACCGTCCGTACCTTCCGCGTACGGGGTGAGCCTGTTGAGGATGATCCTCTCAAGCAGTTTACCAGTCGTGTCTATCAGACAGATTGGTCTGTACGCCGATGGGTCGCCTGGCGGCTTGCCGGGCTTCGGCAACAGCACCAGTTTCTGCCTTTTCCATCTATCGGGGAAACGGCACTCGTCAAGGCATCTCTGCATAGCTAGCCTGAACATGTTCGGGTTCGCTATGATCGCTGCCTTAAGGGACCACTTCAATGGAAAATGTATACCGTCATTTAAAGTATTCTAGGAGCACTGTTGATTACTTTGATGGGTTTTGACAAAATACGTACTGCGATAAATTGAGCGTTACATTTGAAAAGGTCCTTCAATAGTTAATAACATGCGAATATATTATGTCGATTTTGCTTGAAGCTGAACTCAGTTTCATGCCTAGCAAATTTTTTCTCAATTGAACCAAAATCGGACTGGGATCTAATCTGAATTACAGCATTCGTTTTCATCACCTCTAGTATTACGTGAATCTATTGTTTCTTCGAAAAGGACTGTTAGAAGAAACGAAGTAGGTTTTCAAGTAAAAATTATATTAGTAAATCAATTAATTCAATTCTAGTCAGTTGCAATGTAATAGATTTATTTTTGCCCGCTGCTCTCTCTTGTTCTTGAATTTGCGGGATCAGATCAGTAGCGGGAACCTTTTTACAGGATGGTTATACGTTATTCCGATCAATTTATCGTTCTACGAACGATGGGGATGTTCTTCAAGCAGTTGTCGCAATTCCTGATGCTTACGATGTCTTCATCTTTTGTGTTCTATCTACTACCCACAGTAAACGGTTCGCAACTTATTCCATTCGAAACACTGAGAGCGCTTGTGTCCTTCTAGGGCAGTATCATATCGCTAGCCAATGTCATTTCTCCGTGATTCGATAGTTCACATGGTAGTTGGTCGATACTTACAGACTATTTACTTGACTAGTACAATGATTAAAATGTCAGTTCAATATCTATATACCAGCATACTATTTGGACATAGGAATAGGAATGTCATTATCCAGACCATTACATGGATTTGATTCAAAATCTTGTCTTAGTAGGGTTACTAGCTACAAAAACAATGACTCAACTATTTAGAGCATAACTAACAAGACCTCGCATTATTTACTCATCTACTAACTCTTGATCAAACTCTGCAGTATTCCGTTGCCAAAATTGAGAAAGTGCCTGGCCTGTGGGCACAAAAATATAGAGCTGGTATTTCAAGATAGTAATCATACGTCTGAGTTCCAACCAAAAAGGATTCATAAATTCAGTAGATTCGCTTCACTTGTCTTCTGATGGTGCTGTGTGAAGCATGTCGACGAAGAAAGTTCCGTTTTGCGTCGAACCTTGGATAAATGGCTCTACATTGATCTTATTGACATCTAAGTTCACCAATTTCATTGTTTTTTTCCGTACAACTTAGGCAAAGCAGCGTAGTCGTACACCATACTCAGGCACATAGTCCATAAGTTGGACGGAAAAAAATGGTTTGTGTACCTGTATCCCTGTCTGCTAACATACAAGAGTTCTTCCGCCTAAGGTAACCGATACATATCGTTCAGTAATGAAAAACGAATGATGAAGGTTGACAACATAAATGATCGTAATATACGATCACAAAAAAATTCAAAATATTTTTCGTAAATAGTTGAAAGTAATGATGTGTACCAAAAAAATATATATTCAATTTATTTGCTAATCTAAATAGCAGCCAAGCATTCATTGTTGTAGTCTACCTCATTTGTTTCGATTGATTATGACGAATACTTTTAAAATTCACCTGTTATTTATCGTACAACGTGATAGATGTTGACTTCTTACATTCGAATTATACTCCTGATACCAATTTATCTCCGAAACAGATATACAGTTGAATTATATTCTACCATTACTATTTATGTAAACTACAGAGCATTGTGCTTAGTAAAAAGTACAAACAATCAAACACATCGATTTCCTAAAATGAATATAAACCCTTTTCAACTTGCTGCCTAGATATAGAAATTGACATCAATGCAACTCAAGTCATTTGTATCAACAAACATGCGAAACTATGACTAGCTGGCCATGAGATATAACTTTATGCAACAAGCTTTCACACTGTGACAATCGTTCGATTATCAATGGTCAATTATGCTAGCAGGTGTTCATAGTCTTATTTGCAAAAAAATGAGATAAACGTTCACCTGTAATACTTTTTCTGAAATACAACTTACTCTCAAAGACTTATTTCAAATTTCCATTTTACTATAACGTAATACATGGGTTTCGAAAGATTATATATCCAATTTTGACCACCATCAAACCGTTTTCACGTAGTGCTCAAGAACTTTGTGCTATACTGTAGTGTTGCCGATAGACATATAAACAAACATGTTTTTTCAAAAAACTTTCGGACAGGAAATTATGGTTCCAGCGCTGTTTTTCACGAAACCATAGATTAGGAAAGCTTCGTATACTTATCATAAAGGGATCAAGGTATGTTGAGTGTGTTCTATTATTTAGTAACGGAGATAACTGACCCAGAATACTGCAGTGTCAGAGAGACCCATACTGCGCTGATCTGCACTGAGATTCGGATTTTTGGGACAGGAAATCTTCGTAACGGATGAATATTTTGAATCGATGAATGTTTCTAAATGTTTCTTGCACTTCATTTCAGGTATCAAAGTAAAATGAACGCAATTCAAATTACTTAAATCGAGGAAAACGAGAAAGAATACAGATGCGGTATTATCACAAATCTCATTGAAGTGGTCCGTTAATAGCGTTGTTTGGAACTCCATCCGGCCCTGGAGCTTTGTTCATTGCTAGGGATTTAGCCACTGCGAGTAGTTCTTCATTCGTGACTGGAGCCACCATTTCGACCGTGCCCGCACTGTCTCGTAGTGCAGGTGGCCAGGGGCTTGTGGCTCGAGACGGGAAGAGTACTTCGATAATCGTTGCCAACCGGTCCGGAGACCGTTCTGGGGGTGAGGAGCCCCCTTTGGTCTTGGCCATCACAATCCGGTAGGCGTCACCCCACGGATTCGCGTTGGCACTCTCACACAGGTTGTCGAAACACGCTCTCTTGCTGCTTTTAATAGCCTTGTTAAGGCAGTACCGGAGCGAAAAAAATCGGATGGCGACCTTGTGCTGGTTAAACTTATTTTTCACAAAAACTATAGCAAATTTCTTCTCCAGAATGACTCATTCCCTAAGTTGGTATATTGCGCAATTTTTGAGATCTTTTCCGCATAGATTGGTTCAGTATAAGTCCCGGCGTGTTGTCGCGAAATTTGAACATCAATAGTCAAAATCCAAAATTCTGATTTTGTATGGCAAAACAGGACAGAGCTGTGTTCCGATCGCCCTAGCTAGTAAACGGTAGCTCAGATCCACACCAAAATGCTTCATTCCCTAATTGAGACATTGGGGAATCCGATAGAGTGAATATCACATCGATATATTGTTCCGAATTCAAGATTTGTTGTCGCGAAATTTTGTAATCAATAGTAAAAATCTCTGCGGACATTGGCAACCATTATTTCAACAGATTTTGTTGCGAGCACCGTGCGTGAATTGCGATAAATTGGTCAAAGAAGTAATTAACCAGAGCAAGTCATGCTTTTTACCGCTTATTTTAGTCATAACAATGCACGTTTATTTTTGATTGTATGCAACTAGTAAAAGGTGGGATATAGCGTCCATTACTGACTTGAGAAACATTGATAAAATAAAGAAACAGAACACATTTTGGTTTGGCCAATTGTACAAAATTAATTTTGGTGTGCATATTATGTCAGATTTCATGCGTGCTACATTGCGGAGTAACATTGCGCAGTTGTTTATGTCGCATTGTTATGTAGTTGTTGTGCATATGACTAACTTTAGGAGTAATTTCTCGGCATGAACGATAAATAAGAAGTCATATAGGATATTATCTGCGTTTACATAGAATAGTTTTATGAGTAAGCAAGATTGTTATTGTACTTTATGTTGTACATATCAGTAAATATTAAATAATAGCTGTCATTGCTAAAGACATTCATTCAAGAATTATTTAAAAAATTCGAAAGTGATTATGATGAATTTGTTATACTAATACTGCGCGGTGAAATAAGTAAAAATAAAAAGCAGGAACAAAACAAAACTATTTATAATATTATGTAGCTATTATCACTAGCACATACATTGTATTAGATTTTGGCCACTTCCGTCAAGCATTTTGGAATAATCTGAAGTAGTTAGGGAATAATTAGCTGAAGTAGCTAATGTTGAATATTTTTTAGGGATTTCCAAGAAGTAGAAATGGTAACCGACTGCAATTTTTTTGACTAGATTTAGAAATTTGTTGAATTTATTGATGCAGTGTGTTGATGACGCATTGCTTCGCAAATTTTTGATAAGGGAAGTTATGAATCGATCTGACAGACAGGAACCCAATCGGCTCTATCGATTATATACCCACATGCCATACTGACTATTACATTGACTTACGGCAAGAACATCGAGAAAAGCCGGAGGGCTGTGCGTTCATAATGCTTCTAAAGCGGCATGGCAGTAGTAGGTTGGTCGACCGAAGTACGAATGTTGGTCCTTCGTAATGGTTTCATTTTTTCATTGCAAATCAGACTATTTTTCATCTCTGGTTTCATATACCAATAAGAAGATTGTATCCTATTGCCTTTTATTCACCCTACCTATTTGATGACATTTGTTAGAGTAGTTCGGTTCAACGCAGAAAAAATTTTCTTACATATAAATATCTTACATTTTTACGCCAGTTTTATTATGGCGTTTTCGTTTCCACCTGGCGATACATAGACATAGATGCAAAAAAGAGATAGACAGATTACACCCTGGTTTGAGTCAGTGTAAGATCGACTACACCGGTGCAGTGCACTGTCAATAACGAAAGTGCCATTAGATTTATACTATGTATACATTTCACCGAAAATATGCTAAAAATCATCATCAAACTACATGCCCGCCGATCGTAACGCTAGCTAATTTTAGATTGCTACTTGTTGCTGTTATTTCAAAACGACAGTTATATTTCTTACACTTATTGAAAACATTAGTCCTTAGTATAACTTATACTAGTCAAACAGTCTGGGTTTTTTCCGAACAATGCTCGATTGCATTGCGCATTTCCAGATCTTGTGTCACCACTCCCTGCATTCCTGCTTGCACACGCGACCTTCTGGAGACAGTGAGTTCAGGAATGAATGGTGGGAAGCTTCAACACTCCAACGCTTAAATCAAACTCAGTCGAGCACGGAACCAGTGGAGCACCATGGCACACTCTACAGTATCTTTACCTTTACCCTTTCAAGTGGGGCTCTAACGTGTTTTTTTCTTGTTTATTTGACACGGCCCAATGCATTAGCATAACTGAGCCGTGGGTCTTTTATGATTCTTACAATATGTAAAAATTAAAATTAATTTTCACTAAGGCTATCCATCGGGTCTTGTTCCCGCAGCTTGCTGCTGCGTGTTGAGATCTTCTTCCTAGGCGGTGAAACAGCTGCATTGTCTATCAATAGTTTTTGGTGGTGTTGGTTGTCGGTTTGGAAGCATCTGGTATAATCGTTGTAATTTCACTGTTGGTAACGGTAGTTGGTTTAGTGGTCCTGGACCATATCGTTGAGTTAGTGTTTGTTAATGCGCGGACCGCAGTCGTTGGTATACCAACCGGTTGTGGTTTAGCATACAACGACTGTGTACCCGTCTTGGTCGTAGCATATTGACTTTCTTTAGCAGCCTCCAAGCAAGGTTTTCCGTGGTGTAGCGGTTGATCACAGAAGTTGCACGTAGGAATCAGCCCTGGGCACGTGACCAATGTTCGCTGATTAAATGTAACACCTTGTGTTTTGCCATAAATGGTCAGATATGAGGGGATAAGTTTTGTTGGCCGCATTCTCACCACAAGCACTCCGTTGCGGAGACCTGGGAAGAAGTTCCTCCATGTGTCTTCCGAAAAGAATTCCAATTCACCGTATTTTGGCATGTGTTGTTTGATAACAGCAGGATTAGTACGCGGAGCCAAGCCATGCATTTTAACTTCAATAGTGTCACGGTCTGCGTATGTTGGGATGCTGTATAAAATGTCATTACATTCGACAACGTGCTTCAAGTTGTTCTGCGTAGCAAATGATACTGCTTGTTTTATGTTTTGGAACGTAATCAGTACCTCATGACGTAGATGATGGAATTACACATCATTGACTTCTGCTATGTTGAGCTTCATGTTCACCTTCAACAATTTCTCCACGTCACGGGTCGCTAGTCTTACCGGACATTTCGAAAAGTCAACAGCAACATAGTTCGGCCGAACTGGGCTATAAACTGGCTTGGCATTGTTACTCATTATTTGTTCACGTTTCACACACTAGGTAGTAGATATCGAATTTTGTTTTTGCAACTAGATAATGCAGCGCACGGATAAAATTTTGCCTGTCCTGCTATAACAGCGGAGCGATTTTTAACTTCTGAACTGCGCAAGATGAGAAACCGAACTGGTTGATTTGATATCCCTAACTACTTGTATTCGTGGAAACTAAAGGAAAAAAACCTATTTTAATCCACCTAGCGGTGCAATTGTGCCTTTCTCAATCATGAATCCCGAGAATGTGTGCGTTGTTTATATTCATTAAAAACTTTTAAATGCATATATTACATTTTATTATTATACATCACATGACAACTGTATACAGGAAAATAAATCATTATTCGAGATCTAAAATTTTGAAAAAGAAAAAATAGCCACGGTAATATTGAACTGAAAAAAGGTGCGAAATCGGCAAAGTCCCAAAAAGTCGATTTTCATAAAAAAAATATTTCGAGATAACATAAAATCTCGACGTTTCATGCATTTAAAGATGTTTGGCATCAAAAATACAAATTCGATTTCTGAAATTTCATGGGGTCCCCCCTTTGAAAAAAATTTTGAGTTCCGGCTTATATGGGAATTTCATGTGTGACCGGACCGTTCAGTCTATATTTCCGGAACCATACAAGCGATCCGTGCGAAATTTTACAGACATCTGTGGGGATAATATAGCTATCATTTGGGACTAAGTTTGTGAAAATCGGCCCAACCATTTCCAAGAAACTGATATGAGTTTGCTAGTTATGAAAGATGGCCGCTTTTCCCGGGCACTTCCGGAACCGTCTATGGTGGTCAATGTAGTCAACGAAAGTTTGTTTGGCCGTCGGTGACCTAGAACTGCAAAGTTAAGTTATTTGAGAGACATTTTAGCGAAATTTTTACCTTTTTTGCTTCCATCGGAGTATCGGTTTGAATCACAATTTGCTATGTGATCGCACGCCACAACCCGTAACTCCAGAACCGGAAGTCGGTTGGGGATAAAATTTAATAGCCATTTACGCGGCCGCAACATCTTTCATTTGAGACAAAGTTTGGTTGATTCGGTCTAGCCATCTCCGAGAAACCGATGTGACTGTTAGTCTGAATTTGGATACTTCCGCCGGGGCTTCCGGAACCGATGATGGTGGCCAATGTGACCAAAGAGACTTTGAATGGCTGTTAATGACCTAGTACTACAAATCGAAACAGTTGTGGTCACATTTTGAAAAAAAATTCACCATTATACATTCATTGCAGAATTTCTTAAAATCGACATTTTCTGCGTGATCGTACTCATCACCCTGTAATTCCGGAACCGGAAGTCGGATCCATTAGAAATTCAATAGCAGCCTATGGGAACGTTGCACCTTTCATTTGGGACTAAGTTTGTAAAAATCGGTTCATCCATCTCTGAGAAAAGTGAGTGAGATTGTGTTCGCGTACACACACACAGACGCACATACACACACATACATACACACAGACATTTGCCGAACTCGACGAACTGAATCGAATGGTATATGTGACTCGGCACTCCGGACCTCCGTTAAAAAGTCGGTTTTCAGAGCAATTGCAATACCTTTCTATTGAGAAAGGCAAAAACAACGGTGAAGATAAATTAAGGGATGATTGCAACGGTGGAGGTAGAAGAATTGCGCGGAAAAATTTGTTGAGCTAAGTTGCTAGAGAACACAAGAGATGCGATCAAGCCCTGGGAAGGCGTTATGTTGGAGGTTGTTGAAGCTACTCAGATTCCAAAACAGGGGCATTATTACATTGGTTATTTCCCGGTAGCATTGACTGATACGACTACTGAACAGAAGCGTAGTCCTCAAAACTCCCAGAACAATCAGCTGAATTACGTTTTGGGAAGAATGCGCCAGCTGAAGGAAGCACCGGTCTTCGCCAAACTAGACTAGACTCCCATGGGTGGCCAAATGCGGACAAACCAGATCTCTGCTCATGGCAAGCTTGCTGCAACGGTGAGGCGTGTATCCTCAACAATCGCATTACGCCTGATGGAAAACTTAACATTCCTCTTGTAAACCATAACGATTTTATTCATTGTGCCATTCGACTAGCAGCCTTCCCTGCAAAACCGATAAAGTTCCTCTGCATACGTTAATCCATTTAGCTACCAACTTTGACGGATAATTCCCGGCGGCGTATATACTCTACTCCAATGAAGTTGAAAATTTCTATGGAGACCGATAACAATTTTTATGAGCCTAACTTGGTATCAATCTACTCATATAGTTCTCGACGACGAATATTCGACTTTGTGTTATTCATTCGTCTATGTTTTCACTCCTCGTTCATATGTCCTTGTTAGTTGAAGTTACTATTGCTGTTCGTTTCGCCATTTCCTCTGGAGTTTCGATAGTATGAGTGTCACTATTCTACACGAAAAAATGTTCCCAAAATCGCGAATTATGTACCTTCATTCTGGAGCAATCACGTTTTTACGTTACGAAAACAGGATCATGAACAAAAATCATGTATTTTATAATATTGTTCAATTTATTTTCAGTAATGCATAACGCCTTTATTAGTGGAAATATTTGTTTTTATATTGTAAACTGCAGTCACGGTTTTCTGTACATGAACTAGTTCACAACTTTATTAACATTATTCGTAAACCAAAGGATGACTCGCGAATGTATTCATAGATTTAGGAACATCATTCCGAGTCCAACTATTATTCATGAATACTTACATTCCTCGTGAACATATATCAGTCCTAATTTATTAGTCATGATACAATATCCGTGCTCGTAAAATAGTTCATAAAATATTATTCATGGATTTGTGCTTTAGTTCATGATTCCTAGCGTATTAGTCACGTCTCACCATTCATGATCATGAAATAGTTCACATAATCATAAAATATTAATGAATTAGTGAACTGGCTCATGATTTATAGTACGTGATTCACGATCTATCTTGTGTGCTTATTTTGTTTAGAAAATATTCCTAATAATTTTCAATTTCATGCAACTTTGCACATGCTCATGGAATTTTCACGTGAACTATTTCACAAAATTTGGATTATTGTTCATGGAATCATTTTTGTTCTAAGAGCTTTTTCGTGAAATATGATATACTTGTCTCCAGTTACAGCGACCAGTAATAAGTACGAGCAACAGATATAAGAAAACTGCTAGAACCTCGTTATTCATTTAAAAAGGTTCGGTGTGATGTCCGAAAGAAAACGAAAACTGCACTGAACACCAAAAATACATTAAAGAACCACAAATCGTGTTCGTGGTAAAGTGTACAAAACAATATGCAGTGAATCAGTCAAACTTCTATGATGTTCATAGTGTCAAATTTCTCCGAGTAAAAAATCCGATACAGTCGTGATTCGCTTGTTGGACATTTTTTAACTGGACAGCTTTTTAGTTGGACCTCCGCTAGTTGGACCATTGTCCAACTAAAAAGCATCTGAACGCCAAAATCTCATGTCAAATTTACTTTGACAATTAATCTGACAATATTTAGAGATGTGAACAGATGCCTTTTAACTGCCAACATCTTCTTTGGAGAGTTTTTGACATTTGTGAGTCAGTCCAACTAGCGAATCAAATTCGTTAGTTGGACAAGACTGTGGCCCAACCAACGAATCACGACTGTAATAGCAATTAAATAACATATGACGATAAGGCGAAAAGAAATTACGAATATCATGATAAACCACATTCGTACGATGACTCTCGGAACGAGCATTCGAACTTTCCAATCCGTGCGGTGTAAAGCGATAAAAAGTGGTGCTAATCCGTTTTTATGGTTATCTTGTGTATTCTTTGCCTCTTCGAGGTTTTGAACTTTTTTCTTCTTTTGTGTGTGCGCGTTAACCGCCAGTCGACCAGCAGAGCATTTGCTGTGTTTCGTTTCTTGTGAGCTTCCTGGATACTAAAATCCAAGATATGTACCGCTATTAATTCACATTCCCATTTCTTGGCTCAACTACTAACGTACACTGGGCAAATAGCTTCCCCTGACAATGGTGAGGTGAGATGGATGCTGAATCGTGATCTTCTTCCGGGCCAAAGACTTCAGCCTTGCTTCAGCCAGTGAAGACTCTTATCGGGTGACCTTCGTGGGTCTGCCCCCCTAACTACCTCCTCTTTATTAAGGCTCGTCTACCTTTTCGCCTTTTTGTGCCGCGGATCATGAACTGTACTGTTTGCAAACAATTGGGACACACAACATTCCATTTTATCAAAAAGTCTTGTTGTGGGAAATGCGATGGGAATCATGTAGATGATTCCTGTAGAGGAGATGTCGCAAAGTGTCTCTAATGTGGGGGAAATTCACTTGATCTCCCGACATGTTCCACGTACAAACAGCGCGACGTGAATCCCTTCAGGGACGCTCTGAGCGATCTTTTGCAAATATGCTAAAGATAGCTACGCCACCGGCCTCTACGAACATCTATACTGTCAGGAAGCAGCAGCGACTGGCTCAAATGTTACGTTCCCCATGTTGATCGGAGATATGTGCCTTGCCAAGAATCGTCTTTCCATCATTTTCCTAATGCGAAGGATTGGGGAATTGGTAAGGTTAGGGGTAAGGAAAATAGTGACACAAAACAATAAAAATAGAGCATTCTGTACCCCCGGAGGAATGCTGAACGATCGGCAGGTGCTACAATAGCAGGAATGAAACTTCCAACCCCCGGAGGGATTTAGAATTTTTATTTAAGCAGTGAGTGGATATATCAACACTCCCGATGGGATATTGAGATAACAGATCGATAACACCCCCGAAGAGATATTGTCATTCAAATACGGCTAAAACTATAGCTCTTTACCACACTGGGTTAGGAAGAATAGCATATCACTCAGTTTCAGCTCTCTGTACATAGGTTCATCTATGTATGGAGAACCAAAAATCCGGATACGTAATTGCATTACTACAGGGTAGTTGCATATCAAATGATATGATGTACCGTAATCGGATTCACAAAGATCACATGAATAATACTCAGCGCCCTGAATAGTAGCCATGTGATAATTGAGTTTGCAATGTACAGTCAGTGCCCTGACTAGAATACTGCAGTTGTACTTGGAAAAATGCAACAAATTCTTTGACATTTTCGGACTCACATCCGGCAGAAAAGTCTTTGTTTGAACGCAAGTTTGCAAGCTACGCCAATGGTTGGTATGTTCGGATGCAGCCCAAGAACGAATTTTGTGCTTTATCCAACTTATCGACAGTGGTAAAACTGGTTCTGGACCAACGAAGTCAGTCGCAACGCCAGCTCTAGCCAATTCGTCAGCCCACTCATTTCCAGTAATACCGGAATGACCGGGTACCAATAGAAGGTAGATAACATTTTAAAGGCTAAGTTCTTCGGTTTGAGTTCGACATGCGATTACTAATTTTAATCTCGAATCTGCCGAACTAATTGCTTTCAGGTCAGCCTGACTGTCAGAGCAAAAATAAATTCTTTTACCGCAAATTCCCTGTTGAAGTGCTGATTGTACGCCACACAGAATCGCAAAGATTTCTGCTTGGAATACGGTACAGTATCTACCAAGTGAATGAGATTGGTTTAATCTCCTTTCATGACAATAGACACCAGCACCGGCTCGGCCCTCCAACAAAGAACCGTCAGTATAACAAACTACGTATTCTTCAAGTTGTCGCTCTATACAGCCAGACAGCCATTCCTCACGAAGAGGAATTCTCATATTGAAAGTTTCAAAAAGAAAACTACATGTGAGTGTAAGGTCACTGGGAGCAAGTGTTTATGCATCCCATGTAACCATTTGGGGCCACAATCTTGTGTGGCTAGTTGCACGATCTATTGAGTTATTGTTCCAGAGCACAGCATCCTTGGAATGGTATACTCCAGAAAGTGCTTCATGCTGCAGAAACACATGTAGTTGTTTTATGTTCAAGAGTGCCTCTAGAGCAGCAGTAGGTGTTGTCAAGAAGTCACCAGTCATTGCCATAAAGACCATCCTCTGAAGATGGTTTAACATTGAATGTACTTGGAGTCCTCAAGATTTGCCGAAAGCCCGTCTACATTGGCCGAAGGCCATGCAAGCTTTCTTGATCCTGAAATCGATGTGAGCTGTCCAATTAAGTTTTGAGTCAAGAAATACCCCTACTTACTTCACTTGAACTGCAATAATAACTTCAGAGTCAAAGAACTGCAATGGACGAGCTCTGGTTGTAATCGTTGTTAATGTGAAAAGCACCATTGATGTTTTATTTGGATTAACTTATAGTCCAACATGAAGACACCATTGCTCAAAAACACATAAGGCTTATTGCATCAAACCAAAAAGTGTGTTAATGAAAATACCAGTGATCATTAAAGGAGACCGAGAAGGGTTGAAACATTTTTTTGTTTTTGCTAGATAATTCGACAAAAACTGTCATTCGATGATTGCTTTAAATTTCTTACTTCTGTTTGTGCTTATCTACTTGTTCAACAATGAAAAAAAAATAATTAGAATCGGTCAACAAACCATTGAGATATGGCCTTTTGAAGTAAACATTCCAACTTTTATCCTTTTTTTTAATTTACACATTACATATTTATTGTATTTGGTAGACAACCCTATTTTCATATTTTTTCAGTGCACCATATAAATAACACCTTTTGTACATTATATTTATGTAATTAAATGGTAAGGTTTTCCGCGACATGTATAAACGATCTAAATAGTCAATGGACAAACATGGATTCACGCTTGAAGTCGGGTAGAAAACCCATCTATGACCGCATACCACATCCAAACCGTTATAAATTTCGATTCCGTCAATGAAATATTTTCAAACTTGCAGGAGATATACTTGATTACTATATCTTTTGAATGCCATGTGCTAAATAAGTATACAAATATTTTTTTGTTTATAGAGATAGGACCAAACCCGTGGGTGTTTGCTGGTAGCCTTATGAAACGTGTCATAAAACTTCAAATCGTCATATTTCTCGAATCTCTCGATGGATCATTTTGAAATTCACTGAGAAGATGCTTGGATACTGTATCTTTCGAATGCCGTATGACAAATTTATGGTAATTTTTTGTTAATAACAGTTTTAGGAACACCGTGTTATATGATACAACCCTTTGAAATCATCAGTAGGCGATGGTTCATTATGCGGCAAATATGCCGAACAATAGACGTATTTCTTTTTTATGTTGTCAACAGTCGTATTTACCTTTAGACAGCAAAAATTTGCGAGGAAAAAACGTCGACTGTGTCAGAGATTCGCTTAACGCAGCAAGGGTAACCCACGACACTCCGTGCGCGACTGGCATATTTTAGTACTGTCAGCCATTCAGTCCTCGGCACGGAGAAACACCTTGACTTGACAACTCTTGTTTTCAGTCTCCTCTTACGACATGGGAACAGGAACCCAGTGGCTGGCTTGATTTTCGATACTGGACATGACTGGAGGAAAGTGGAGGTCCACGCCATCAAAAAACCAGGAAAACCAGCCTCCGACAACAACTCGTATCGACCGATTTCTACTGTCCAGCATCCGAAAGTTGTTTGAGAAAATGATCTTACTCCGCCTTGACAATTGGGAAGCAAATGGCTTACTATCAGATACACAATTTGGCTTCCGCAAAGGCAAAGGGACGAATGATTGTCTTGCGTTGCTCTCAACGGAAATTCATATGGTCTATGCTAGCAAAGAGCAGATCGTCGCTGTTGTGCTATCTTATGACAAGCGCCATTTAGCACTTTTCGAGAAAAACGATTTTTAAAGTTTGAGATTGAATATCTTAAAATTTATAAATGCTAGAAGCTTTTCGGAGAAAACATTCGATACTTCTATCTTTTCTAAAGTAATCTCTCGATTTATGTGAAGATCGGTTGACTACACTTACAGTTTTTGCTTAAAATGTAAACCAAAGTCGTTCGCATACGTGTCATAAGTGTGTATTCATGATAAAATATGTATGACGTGTCACAAATGTGCACAGAAGATTTCATATAAAAATGAATTATAACTGATTCGTAAAATTATGCGTTATAGATCACTATGTCCAATATTATACTTTTCCATGCGATAGCAGCAATATCAGGTTGCAAAATGATAGTATTGGAACACAAAGTTTTCCCAATTTTCCTCCTTTATTCAGGAAAAACAATAAACAAAAGTTGGTTTCATTGAGAATTTAGAGACAATGTCTATCAAACAATGATATTGTTGACAGGTGGCTAGACGAAACAAATATTCTTCTTGCATAATCCATCACTACATTTCGGTATACTTTCCAAAACAAGTGGAAATCTCAAAAGGAAATTTGTTCAATAATCTTGAATATATAAGCCAACCATTCCCAGAAAAAAACTATGGTAGGAAAAGTTTTGCTCCCGAGACAAGAACCTAGCTAATGCTTATGGTTGATCTGCATAGGAATTACCTATGTCATCAGAGACATCTGTTGGCTTGCTATAAGCTTTTCGGCTTATAGCAAGCCAACAAACTAAGAATGTTGTCTCTTTTTTCTTTGTCATAAGATAGCACAACTCGATCACTCGAGAAATTGGCGCTTGTCATAATCGTGTTTCGCTATATTTCAGTAACCCTGCTGGGGAATTTCAAAATTCTGAAAACGCGACTTTATGGAGATTTTAAAATTTAGTAACATGGCATATCTAACTCAGTTCACCCCAAAATGGCGTTTGTCATAAGATAGCAGACAACAGCGACGAGATGGCATCAGTTTTCATGGATATTAGGGGACTTTTGATTCAATTTCTATCATGATTTTTTTCTGAGAAGCTGCACCATCATGGTCCTTAATCGATTTTAAACAACTTTTTGCCAAACTTGTCGTCTAATAAACTCATGCATTTTCCGCATGGTCCCGAATTAGTTACATGGCTCTTTCACGGGGTTCATGTCTAAGCTCCCTACTCTGCAACTTTTACGTGAATGACATTCACGAATGTCTTGCCGATTACTACACGCTTAGGTATCTTGCAGATGACGGCGTCGTCTCTATTACAGGTCCCAAAGCTGTCGATTTGGAAGGACTATTGCAAGATATCTTGGACAATTTGTCAATTTATTTAGAAGTAGAAAAAAAACGTTCTCATTTACGCTGTTTTTTATTGTTTATTTTTTATAGTTTTTCAAAACAATGGTTCGCAAGTATAATTTGCGCACAGTAACTGCTGTAACAGGAACGGTGCGTGTTACCAATGTATTACTTCCTATAAATATTTTTTTCATTTCATTTTCCGCTCCATTTCTTGGTATTTTCCAAAACCCGATTTTTCAACTTTCACTCTTCCAAATAATTGCACTTTTTCAGAAATATCGAAATTCCATTGTATACCGTTATACTAGAAACATTTGATTTTTTTCAAATCGGTTGAAAATTCGCAAATTTATAATAATTTTTGTCAAAAAAGTCAAAACCAGAAAATTTCACTTTTTTGTTCAATCTAATTTATGTATCATTGATTCAATAAATTCCGATTGATTCAATAAATTCCGTACATGACGGCGCTGGTGGTTGAGTGGTAAGCGTGACCGCCATTCATTCCATTTGGCCTGGGTTCAATTCCAGCCTATGTCGTTGAGATTTTTCTGAGGTGCAAATATCTGTGGTCACGTCTTCCTTCGGAAGGGAAGTAAAGTCGTTGGTCCCCGGTCCATGAAATTGGTGGATCGATGTCTAGTACAGGTAGTGGAATCACCTATCTGACGTCGGTAGAGAAGAAGTAGACCTACCGTCTACACTCTTACTAACAAAAATATCCTCCCGTGATACTTGTGGAGTACGCAGTAGTATATACGGCCTCTGGCAAAATCAAGTATCGGACCAACCATTCCTTCCCTTTCCTTCCGCGATTTACGTTCGGGCCTGGCCGGCGTCGGTATTGATCAAAAACACTTCAGGATTACCAGGAGTTGCACATTGAAAGATGTTTCGCTACTCCCAAGCATAATTATCTACTGATTCCCTGTGCCTTTTCAGCCAGTCCCGATCGATAACGGAGTAGCAGCCAGGGGTTGTCGCACAAGCTCAATATCAAGCTCATTGATTCAATAAATTCCGTACATTCAATTTCACAGCTATTTTCGCAATTAAAAGAGAATAAAATGATATATATTTCTTTAGTTTGCATTTTTACCTGAGAAAATTGCAATCAAACGCGTGGGGTATGTTTGTAGCCCAGTGCAATGTCTAAGGTAGAAAAAGTAAGTGTAACGTTCTTGTGTTAAAGATTTGTAACAGATGTGCCAACAAAGGATCAACTTTCTCCGTACAATAACCGTTACATGGCGGGGTGCCCATTCAGGATACCTGATCAGGCTGTACCAAACTACAATATTGTCGGTGATAGATTACGGGCGTTTCTGTTTTCGTGCCACTGCGAACATACATTTCACCAAACTGGGGCGAATTCAGTATTATTGGTTGCGCATTGCTTTGAGTTGCATGCATTCGACCCATACGATGAGTCTAGAAGTGTTGGCGGGTGTCCTTCCGCTGAAAAATCAATTTTGGGATCTCTCATATCGAATGCTCATTCGATGTAATATCTTGAACCCGTTGGCAATTGCAAATTTTGAGACGCTTGTCGAGTTCAATTCCTACACCCGATTTATGTTCTTATACTTCGATTACATGGCACAAAATATTAATTCCCAAACGTGTCAATCTCTCTCATGCTTTTGATTCAACTGTATTTTTCGACACATCCATGAAAGATAAGATTCGTGAAATCCCAGACTACATACGTCCGTAAGTGAACCCAAACATCATTCATAGTAAATTTCGAGAAGTCGACTGCAACGATATGTTTTATTTATTTATTTATTTATTTATTTATTTATTTATTTATTGATTTATTTATTTATTTATTTATTTATTTATTTATTTATTTATTTATTTATTTATTTATTTATTTATTTATTTATTTATTTATTTATTTATTTATTTATTTATTTATTTATTTATTTATTTATTTATTTATTTATTTACAGTTAATATCAACAGACACAGTGTGGTCCTAATTATAATTTCTTAAAATAGTTTAAAAAAATTGTTTGTATTCTACTACGTGGGATGTGAAAGTCAAATCCGGGTGAAACTCTGTTGAATGTCCGCTGCAAACCAATGACGCCACCGTTGGCTCCATAGTTAGTCCGGCGAAGAGGTAGTCGGAGGAATAAATTATTGCGGAGAGCACGAGGACGAGCGTTCATATTTATCGCACTAAGAAGCTAGTCCTTCTAGGAAAAAGTTAACGTCGTTGAAATTCAGGAGAAAAATCAAAGGACCGAGATGACCGCCTTGCGGAATACCAGATGTAACGAAGAATTCTTCGGATACACAACCACTTATTTTGACAGCCAGACGACGATTACTGAGATACGATTGCATCCAACGTAGTACATTGGTACCAAAGCCAAGTCTACCCAATTTTGCCACTGCAATAGCGTGATTAATCTTGTCGAAAGCATCTGAAAGGTCCGTATAGATTAAGTCAGTTTGAAGGCCATCAGACATGGCATCTGTCATATAGGACGTGAACGACAGAAGATTCGTAGATGTTAAACGTTTCGGCATAAATCTATGTTGAGTCTCAGTGATGTAGTGTTTGCAGTGATTGAAGATGGGTTCCAACACGACCATTTCAAATAGCTTAGGAATTGCGCTTAGCGTAGTAATACCCCGGTAGTTGTCAACTTCTTTTTTATCTCCTTTTTTGTAAACTGGCAACATGAAGGAGGTTTTCTAGAGGTCGGGAAATACTCCGGTTGAGAGCGACAAACGAAATAGATGTCAAAGAGGTTCCAATACACCGATAGAGCATTTTTTAAGAATAATAGCTGGTATACCATCTAAGCCTGCAGAGGTTGAAGCCTTCATTTTACCAATCGCCAGTTGTACCATATTATTGTCGATATTGACAGAATTCAACAACTGATATGACTGTGGAACATCAAGTGCCGCACGGGAAACCTGGGACGGTGCCAATTTCTCGTTGGAAAATACGCTCGCGAGCTTTTCAGAGAATAATTGACAAATTCCTTGAGAATTAGTGCTCATATGCCCTCCGTAGCCCATCGTTTAAGGTAACCCGGACTCCTTTCTTTGCTCGTTTACATGCTTCCAGAATGTTTTAGGATCGGACTTCAATCTGCGTTGAACGTTCCACAAATAATTAGCATGGCACCGCTTAGCTGTCTTTTTATACACTTGGTTAACATATACGTAATGTTGTCGTAGCACGTAACCCCCATGCATAGAGTACTATTTCAGTGCGGTCCTTTTAGTCGCTTTTAATCGTTTGCCGTTTGCCATACTGGGTGCCTAGAGTGATGGCCGGTACTTTTGGGTATATAGCATAGTTCAACACGTTGGAAAAATTCTGGGCTGCTGCGTTGACATCATCATTGTCCAGAATTTCGTTCCAGTGAATATTCGACAGCAAATCAATAATGCTATAGAAGTCCACTCTTCTAAAATTATAGCTGACTGTGTCGAAAGTGTCACAGTCATACTCCACACGATTCGCTCCAAGCAGGGTGGTGTCTAACAATCTTCACCAGGGGGAACGGTGCTGCGGGTAATGTTGGCGCATAATCAGATTTGCTCGAAAAGCAGAGATCTAGGATTCTGTTGATCTCGTTCACCACGTTATTCATTTGGCGCAGAAGATTTAGGCTGTAGCAGTCAAGCAAACTGGTAATGCCAGCATGGGAAGATGACAGTTCAGGATCCGCGAACATGAATCCATCAGTTGCAGTGGACCATTTCAATCCGGAGAAGTTAAAATCACCCACGATCAAAATCTCATCAAGAGGGTTTGCCTAAGATGAGATACGTTCAAGTGACTGAGTATGTGCATCAATCAATGATAGATCGCGTGTCCGGTCAGGTGGAAAATAAACCACACAAAGAAAGAGTTCGTAGCCAGCCAGTTTAATTCTCACCCAGACCTGTTCGACACAGGCCACTAAAATATCCTCGAGCAGTTGACTTTTAAACGACGATGGATCGCGACAAGCACCTCGCCGCCATCAGTCTTGTGACTGTTGCGTGAGCTACGATCAGTACGGAAGACGTCATAGTTTGTGCCAAATGCTTGCACTGACAGAGTGCTTGCACTTAGCCACATCTCTGTGAGGGCAATTATATCGTAACACTCATCCGAACTTGTTACCAAATAATTATCGATTCATGTGTTCATACCGCCGACGTTCTTGCAGGTTACAATACCGCGATTGGCTGGAAGCAAGGAGCGGAACGTACTTGCCGTTTTCATCGATCTGGAAGATCCCTTCACCGCTCCCGCACACAGAACACCTTCGATGCACTCGGTCCCCAAATATCCTGAGAACGCTGTCCATCATGAAATGCACGAAAGTACACCCCTTTTGGCCAAATCGAGGAGTCCAGAGCTTTGTCCCTATATTTCAGATCGACGCCGACTTTGAAAGACACAAACGCTAATGTTTTCAAATCAGTGTCCTTTTTTACCAATTTCTTCACAACAGGCTGGCAGTCAGGTAAACACTCGCGAACCAAGGCAGCAATATCATCCTATGAAACCTTCGGTGCAATACGGGATAGGTACACCCAATACTGTCCGCTGACTTTCGGTAGATTTTCAATTAATCGAGTTCCACTAGTAAGGATGAGCGCGGGTCTTCTCTCCGGCAAATCCTTGGTGACAAGTTCACGAAGGCGCTTTATATTCGGATAAAGTGATCTTGGAACACTTACACTTTTACACCGACGAGTCAGGTTTCGACGGCTCTTTGGCTCCAGTATATTCAATCAAAACCTTACCGCCTCATTCAAACTCAATGGTCCTTTTTCAGCTTACGCCGCATAACTCGCTGCTATGCAGTATATCCTCGGGATTATTGATACTTTGCCAACAGATTATTATTTTATTGTTTAGGACAACCTCAACTCAAGAGAGACTCTCCGTTCGATGAAACCTTGAAAGCACATTGTATATTTTCTGGAAAATTATGAGAGCTTCTGCGTACTTTGTCTGTAAGATCGTATAAGATTACCTTAGTTTGGGTTCCCTCGTATTGCTCCATGCCAGGTAATGAATATTTTGAAGGAAGACGAAGCTTACAGATTTTCGGTTCAAGAATATTTCCAAAAGGAAATCTGCAGTAGCCTGCGATATTTGGGATCTTACGACAGTTTCACAACTTGACCCTTTTCTGATGGTGGTGTAACATTCGCGCAAGACTGTCCAGCAACACCGATTCCAAGGACTATTTGATGGTTGACTCAAGTAAAAGGCATGATTCCGTGCAATCTCATGTGTAAGTTCAGATTAGTCCTTCGTTCCTCAGACTTATTGATAAAAGATAAAAAAAACATTCCAATATTCACTAAACATTCCAATTTTCCATTTCCAGTGTCTATAGGTAGTTCCGGTTCATGTTTTATACGTGACCGCAATTATAAATTCTTATTCATGTAATAAGGACTTTCCTATAAAAAACAATTGCAGCTTTCGGAGTTGCTACAAAACTCATTTGTGGATATATTTTGTTGAATGGAAATACGCGCTAACGTACCTATGTAACATAGTTCTGCATGAATTGGGTTATAAAATTGAGTTTTGTATTGATTGCATAGCCGTTGTAGTACAAGAAAGGTATGAAATAAATTTGAAAATACTACGGAAAAAAGAAACGTAGGTAGCAACAAGTATTTCAAATAAACTTCCTCAGCCGCTTCGCCCACTTTCATGGGCACACCATATATGATATATAACATGCGGTCATAACTGAATGAAAAATCAGCAGATGTTCATCAACAATACATATATTTGAAGTTCATCTTTTGTTCCATAAACCAAACGAATTATCTATTTCGGTTTTCCAAATCAATGTAACAATTCACAAGTAAAAGTCACTAAGTAAAGTCTACATTTTCAACAAATATCATCCATTGACCGTTTAGAAATGATTTCTCAACAATGTGCTTGTGCAGAGAAACTAGATTGTCGCTTACAGTCGTTCTATACTAAGTCATTCCACACTAAGTTGGGTCAATGGACTATGGAGTGCCACAAATTTCTGCCCAAAGGCTATCTTTCTGTAAGGTATATAATATATTTTATATTGTGTTGTGAGCTTTCGTAAAAAATATTCAGATTGCATTTTGATATTTTTGTACAGGTACGAAACATTTGCATATTTCCGTACAACCATTGGCCAAACTAAGTGCAAGCTTATTGCATTTCTCACGCGCACGCAACATTAGCGCAACATGTGCTGAATATACATTTAGGCGTTTATTGTCAGCAACATTTTGTTTGAAGATTGTTCTGTATTAGCATATTTCTAGCGATCTGAATACGTAAAATCTCTGAAGAATTATGGAGATTTGATAGCTTCAAATCAATATGAACATAAATCATTCATGATGAATGCAAAGTTTTCCAAAGTTTTTTTTTCTTTTTACACAAATTCATCTCCTCTTCGTTGCAAATTTTTGGATCAAACTGAAAAGTGGGCACATGACTGTTGGTTCATTGAGCATGTTTACTCATTCGGTCAATCACGAAGTGAAACTACGGGCAGTATACCTAAGCTAACCTAAGCAAACTGAAAAGTGGGCACATGGTCTTCGGAAATGAAATCGTCTATATTCGATGAGTTATTTATAGGCAGTGTATATCGATACACTGCCTATAATCGCAAGACAGTCCCATGTTTTACGAGATCCCCTATCTACATGGGACTGATTTGCGATTATAGGCAGTGTATCAATATACTTACTAGGACACTTAGAAGACGTTTGGGTGCTAAACGCTTCCTGGTCTGATGGTATCAAGGAAAAATGGTCTCATATTGCCACGAGGCGAAATCGCTATGTGTTTTTAGTACAAATATGATTGTCAGGAGAAGATTGGAGTTCCACAATGAAAGTGGTGAATCAAACCTTTGCTTTATCTCCGTGATTGTTCCAAATTTGGTAGATCAACTATTTATCTGACCGATACACCATACCTAATTGTTTTTCCTGCTAGCAATCATGATTTACTTAGAATCGCTACTGGAGTAGTTCATACATTGGCGGATTATTTGGGTTCTGTTATAATATACTATGTAGCAGATGAACCTTGTATAATGAAGCGACTCTACAAAATCGATGAATCTAGCCTGTTCGTTGCATACATGTAACACTCGGTTTGTATAACCAGTGGTTTACCTAGGAGCCAGCACTGATAGGGCGCCATCATCACAATATTGATCCCTAAATAACATAACGACATACTTTTTGCAAGCAATTCAATTCATATTTCATAAAATCAGAAGCATGCTGGGGTATTTCTGAATAGTTGAAACATTGCAATAGGTGAGTATTTTACTGATTTGTTGTATAGAAACATTATAAAATAACGCTAATCAGATCTGATGAATGAAACTATGTTATCGAGAATATTGCATTTATGAAAGAAGACTATTCATGGGTCTCTATATCACTGATAAAAATGTGTTGTACTTGTTGCATTCTTGCTCTTTTTACTCACGACATACTCTACAACATTTAGTATGTTGCGCAACGTGTCAAGTGATGCTGGTTTATTTTATTACTTTTTATGCTCATTTCCCACTCCGGTACTCCCTTAAGGGCTAATTTCGCAGCTCGAAACACTTCACGGCGGTTTTCTCTTGCATTCTCGGTGCGAGCTCTTTGCATCCTACGTCTAGCTCTGAGGCAGGCTGACCGTAGAGCTGCAATCTCGGCACTCCACCAGTATACCGGGCATCTACCGTTTCTTGGCAGTGTTTTTCTCGGCATAGTGGCGTCGCACGCGCGTGATAGAACAGCTACCAGCGCATCCCCGCTTAGACTGTCGGTGTTGGCCTCCAGTCCCAGGGCCGCGGTGAAAGCTTCGCTGTCGAAGTGATTGGACTTCCACCCGCGTACCTGACAGGGATCTCCCGCCCTCGGATGCTGCACACCATAGTTGATCTTAAAGCGGATTGCTAAATGATCGCTATGGGTGTAGCCTTCGTCTACCCTCCATTCCATGCCTGGTGCCAGACTCGGGCTGGCAAAGGTCACATCAATCCACTCCTCCACTCCGTTTTTACGGAATGTACTAGCGGAGCCATTATTAGCTAGCACAGTATCGAGTTTCGCAAGCGCTTCCATTAGCGCTTGACCCCTGCTATTTGTACAGCGGCTGCCCCACTCCACTGCCCAAGCGTTAAAGTCTCCCGCTATTACTACCGGTTTCCGGCCCACTAGGTCAGACGAGAGCCTGTCGATCATCTGGTAGAACTGTTCTATTGGCCACCTTGGTGGGGCGTAGCAGCTGCAATAGAACACACCATTGATCTTGGCAATCGCCACACCCTCGGCGGAGGGGTGTATTACCTCTTGAACCGGGAACCTTCCCGTTGTACAGATTGCCACCATTCCAGACCCGTCCGACACCCAATTGCCGTTGCCGGCAGGGATGCGGTACGGGTCTGATAAGAGGGCGACATCTGTCCTCGACTCCGAGACCGACTGCCACAGCAGCTGTTGGGCTGCTGCACAATGGTTAAGATTTAGCTGTGTGACTCTCACGGCTTCTTCTTATTTAACTCGCCGAAGGGACACGAAGGTCCGCCCATAGCATGTTTATGGGCTTGCTTCTTAGCGGTGCAGATAAGGCACTTGTATGCCTTACTGCACCCCCGCTCTTTATGTCCCTCCTCGCCGCAGCGACGACATAATTTGCTCCTATCTATGCCTTTGCATTCGCATGCTTTGTGGCCGGACTCAAGGCACCGATAGCATCCGCATTCAGTAACCTGAGGTAGGCTACTTGGGTGCCAGAGGGTCCACCTCTCAATCGCACAGAGGCCCGCTCGATTGTGACGTCGCAGTGCTCCTTAACGGCTGCGACGACGTCTTCTGCGGTCGTGAACTCGTCCAAGTGCTTGCACTGGAGAGTTGTTTCCGCACCTAGCGACCTGATTTGGGCGCCCTCACCAAGGACCTCTTGGGCCAAGGCCTTGTATACTGCACTTGATTGTGCGCTTCGCTTCAGCACCAGAAGCATCTCTCCCGTGTTGGTGCGTCTTACGCTACGCACATCCTGCCCAAGGGCCGAGAGGCTTTCGGCCGCCTTCATCGATTTAAGGACATCGGCGTATTTGTCCTTGTCGGTTTTTAACCACAAGGCTTCGCCTCTGTCCTTGGCCTTCTTCGCAGGCCGCGGTACCTCCGGTTTCGGTGCCGGCTTTTTCTTGGTGACCAGCGTCTAGGGGTTTGAGCCCCCCTGCCCCGGTCGTGCCGGGTTGCTGGTACCATCGCTCTCCACCGCGAGGTCACTCTCACCCTCGCTTACCTCGCCCAAACGGCGTTTGACCTTGACGGTTGCACGCCGAGTGGTGTCGGTTTTGGCACCCTCGCCTGGCGACTTCCTAGGGCGCTTCGCGTTCGATGCCGTCTTGCGATTGCCCTTTCCTTTTCCCTTCGAGGGGAACTTGGTCGCCGCTCCGATCGACGTGGCTGCTCCGTAGAAGGTAAAGGCCACTGTCTGTGAACCTCTATCGACCTTCTCTCTTTCCTCCCTATTGGAGGCCACTGTCTGGGTTTCTCTATCGGGCCTCTCCCGACATTCCACCCTCTCGACATAGGCCTGCTGTTACTGTCTTGCGACACGAACAGCTTTCCGGAACTCCAGGAGGCTCAACTTCAACTCCTTGGCTATATTCTGCTTTGCGCTAGCGAAGTCGATTATTGAATAGATTTGCTTCGCTACATTGCGCATCGCAGATATTGGCCCCTCCGCTGCATTGGTAGGGCTATTGCCTACCGCTGCTGAGGAGTCACTAGTGCTTTCAGATGCAGCACTCATCGCTCCACTACTCTCCCCACGGGGGGGGGGAGACCTCGCCAAACCACCTCTAGCGAAGGGGTTTGGCACCTCCGCCTGTTTGTTTTTATTTTTAGTTATCTCCATGTAAAGTCCCACGAGTCGCGCGAGAAATAAATGTCCGCCACGCCAGAGCTCCGCATTAGCGTGGTAAGGGACGCTTACTGTGGGGGTTGCCCAGGTACCCCACAAGCTCCGTTAACGATCGAGCATCTTTTTCACCCCCTCGATCACTCATCCCTCGGCACGGGTCGCTTCACGCCTTGGAATTGGGGGTATGACCTACCTTGCTTTACGCGGTGACCTCGGCCCAGATCATCACAACCATCCTCCTTTACCAGGGCTTTGGACCTGTAGCTCTGGTTCTCAATAGTTCCATGTACGTATATTATTACAGACATGCCACTATTGGGATCCGTCATTCGCTAGCGGAGTTGTGATATTGTGGACTCGGTCAAACGAAGTAAGGTAACGTTTTTATACTTGGGAACTTCAGCTCCTCTCTCGGTTTTTTTTTAATTTATCACAATTTAAAAAAACGTCGACTTTTAACCGAGGCCCTGAGGGCCGATTCACATATACCATTCGACTCAGATCGTTGAGATCGGAAAATGTTTGTGTGTATGTATGTGTGTGTATGTGTGTATGCGGAAAAAAAATGTCCCCTCTGCTTCTCAGAGATGGCTGAACCGATTTGCACAATCCACAATGCATAGTCTCAAATGAAAGGTACAACCTTCCCATGTGCGGTCACACAGCAAATTCCCATATAAACTGGTACCACCATGATATCTAAATGATGCAATACATATTAAAATATATGCAACATTACTTGTATTTGCGGATCTAGATTAATAATGGCCAATTGAAGTAGTTTTGACCACATTGGCCACCTATGACGGTTCTTGATGCCCTCGGGGAACTTGCCAAATTCCTAAGTTAATATCCCGTCTATTTCTCAACGAATTCTTGATCGATTTGAACAAACATGATTTCAAATGAAAGAAATGACACTGCCATTATCTGCTATCGAATTTTATTCCGATCTGACTATATGTTCCGGAGTTATAGGTTGCTTAATGCGGTCACACAGGAATTTCCCATATAAACCGTTACAATCGTAATATCTCAGAGGTTCAAAATCTTCGACAGAGGAACCCAGACAGTGGCTCAAAGAGGGAGGGAAGAGAGAAGGCCGACATAGGTACCCAGACAGGGGCCTTCCCCTTCCCCTTCTATGGAGCAGCCATGTCGCTCGAAGCGGCGGGTGAGTGCCCCTCGAAGAGCAAGGGCAAGCGCAAGATGGCGTCGAATGCGAAGCGCCCTAGGAAGTCGCCATGTGAGGGTGCAAAAACCAACACCACACGGCGTGCAACCGTCAAGGCTAAACGCCGATTGGTCGAGGTAAACCGGGGCGAGATTGACCCCGCCAGGCAAAGAGAAGGTACCAGCAACTCGATGCAACCGGGGCAGGGGACGTAAACCCCTGGACGCTAGTCACCAAGAAGAAGCCGACATCGACACCGGATGCACCGCGGCCCACGAAGATGGCCAAGGACAGAGTCGAGGCCTTGTGGTTAAAATTACCTCTGTGCGCACTTTGAATTAGATCCACAATTGCAGCTTGTCGACGGATGCAATCAGGCCGATTCCATCATCGACGTTCATCTGTTTTCTAAGGAACTTGTATGCTATGGCAGCGACCTTTCCCGGTCAGGTAAAGCTAAGGAGGGTATATGTCTTCCCGAAGCTACTCACGATACTACGCACCTTAAATAAGATCCACAATTGCACCTTGTCGACGGATGCAATCAGCACGATTCCATCAACGATGTTCATCTGTTTTCTAAGGAACTTGTATGCTATGGCAGCGACCTTTCCCGGCTAGACCCACAATTGCAGCTTGCCGATGGTCACAATCAGCTTGAATCCATCACCGACGCACATCTGCTTGCTACGGAACTTGGCAGCGGCCCTTCCCGGTCAGATCTACAATTGCAGCTTACCAACGGACGTGATCAGTTAAACTCCGTCACCGATGATCATCTGCTTGCCACGGAACATGAATGCGATGGTAGTGACCTTCTCCGGTCAGGTAAAAATAAGGAGAGTATATGTCCTCCCGAAGCTACTATAGATTCTGCGCACCCTAAATCCGATCCACAATTGCAGTTTACCACCGTTTACAATCAGTTTGATTCTATCACCGACGCCTGTATGTTGACAACGACATCTGAAAGCAGAGACTACGATCTGCTCCGGTCAGATAACAGCAGTCTAAAACAATTAGAGCAATTTTAAGTCCCTGCTTTTGTTTACGCAGGTTAATGCAATGAATGCATATGTTCTTCTGAAGTAGGACATATAGATGCTGCTCCCGCTGAAAATCCACCCCTACTACAGCCAGACGCCACCACCATCGCCGCTCGTCTTTCTACCGCTCAACCATCAGGACACTATCTGGAGGAACATCTTAGTATCTACTACCAGAACGTGAGAGGACTACGCACGGCCTCTGAAACAGCGACGAGTTGTTCGTCGTTGTTTCAGAGGCCGAATATGATGTCATTGTTCTAACCGAAACGTGGCTGAATGATCAAATCCATTCGATCCAGTTATTCAGCCCAAGGTACATGGTTTACCGTAAAGATCGCGATCCAGACAGTACAGGGAAAAAACGTGGTGGTGATGTGCTTATTGCAGTGTCCAACTGGCTCTCGTCCAAACATCAAACTGATAGTAACGATCTCGAACAACTATGGGTAGATATTCGCGGGCGCGATACTAATATTTGTGTAGGCGTAGTATACATTACTTTGTTAAATTCCACGATCGATGTAAATGTTTCCGTAGAAAAACTTTCACTGGTCCTGAAACAGCTAACAAAAAACCGACATTGTCCAATCGTCAGCTATGTAAACTGAAAAGATTGCGAGCAGCTGCGCTTCGGCATTACACCAGCCGACGAAACCCCATTACAAAACGAGATTTTATTCAAGCTAGCAACAGTTACAAGACATATAATCGGTTCCTCTATTCAAGACACGTAGCACAAACCCAATCAAACCTGAAACAAAATCCAAAGCAGTTTTGGTCTTTCGTTAAGAAAAAATTCAAAGAAAATGGGCTTCCTTCCAGTATATTCCTTGCAAGTGAAACATCAAGCACTCCAAGCGGCATCTGTGACCTATTCGCTCAACATCTCTCGAGTGTGTTTAAAAAGGACTCGGCTAACTCCACTCAGGTGGAATATGGCCTTCAGAATGTCCCTCATAATGTAATTAATGTAGGTAATATCCAATTTACTGACGAAGAAATTTTAACTTCCATGAGAAAGCTAAAGTCTTCAACATCAGCAGAGCCAGATGGTATTCCTTCCATTATACTGAAAAGATGCGCAAGCGCATTGTGTACGCCTTTAAGGCTAATTTTCAATCAATCACTGTTGCAATCGGCGTTTCCCGTGTGTTGGAAAAAATCAGTTATGTTTCCCGTTTTTAAAAGCAAAATGTTGCGAACTATCGTGGCATAACTCTGCACTGGATCAAAGTTATTTGAGATATTAATAGAAAACTTGTTGTTTCGTGAGACCAAAGCATACATATCGAAGGATCAACATGGCTTTTTTCAGGCAGATCGACAACTACTAATCTAGCCCAATTCACTTCGCTTTGTATTAAAAATATTGAAGTTGGATCTCAGGTCGATACTGTATGCACGGATCTCAAGGCTGCATTCGATCGTGTAGATCAATCTCTTCTACAGGCAAAGATAAAGCGGCTGGGAGCTTCGTCAAATTTCACAGGGTGGCTTAAACCATATCTCGTAAATCGTTCTCAATCTGTAAAATTAGGAAATAGCGAGTCATACAGCTTCATTAACTTGTCGGGAGTGCCTCAAGGGAGCAATCTAGGACCGTTGCTTTTTTCGTTGTTCTTCAATGACGTTTGCTATGTTATACCTCCAGGGTGTAAACTTATATACGCTGATGATCTCAAACTATTTCTCATTGTTCGGTCAATAGAAGATTGCGTGTCATTACAGCGACACTTAGATGCTTTTTGTAATTGGTGTAGTCGCAACTTGCTGGCTCTCAGCGTGGCCAAATGTTCCATGATATCTTTTACTTGCAGAAAAAATCCAATACTCTGGAGCTACACCATCTCAGGGGAATCGCTAGAGCGAATGACAGTTATCAGAGACCTCGGAGTACTCCTGGACTCACAACTGACATTCAGAAATCATTACTCTCATGTTATAGCACAGGCAAATAGAAATCTCGGCTTCATTATAAGAATCGCCAAAGAATTCACTGATCCATATTGTTTACGGGCACTCTAATAGGAATAGGAGCAGTGCAGGCAAGATTCCTCCGTTTTGCTCCTAGAACTCTCTCATGGCGTAACCCAGCAGAGCTACCACCGTACATCAATCACTATCGTCTGCTCGATATGGAAACCCTAGCGAAAAGGCGGAACACATTTAGAGCGGTATTGGTTGGGAAGATATTAACTGGTCAAATAGACACTCCAGACATTCTCTCACAAATAAATATCAATGTGCCCCCGAGAAATCTCCGATCGCATAACTTCTTAAGATTGGAATTTCAGCGCACAGAGTACGGTTAGAACGAACCCATTAGGGCGATGTGTAATGTTTTTAATAGTGTTTATGATCATTTTGACTTTTCTGTATCTTGTGATGTTTTCAAAAATAGACTAAGAAAGTTGACTTAGATTTTAAGATTCCATTTTTGTAATATTTGTAATTTTTGTTTTTGCAATACTATGTACTATGTGATTATGTTTAATTGTAGTGTAAAATCATGGTAATCAACTGTGAAAAATTTGAAATGATGATGGGTTTTTACGCCCATTTGAGGATTGCTTCTGAAGTATATCCTGAAATGGGCTTTTCCCATTCTAGAAACACTTCATGTAGACCAGCACTGGTCAGGTGAAAAATAAGAATAAATAAATAAATAAAAACCGACAAAGACAAATATGCCGACGTCCTAAAGTCGATGAGGGCGGCCGAAAGCCTTTCGGCCCTCGGGCAAGACGTGCGCATCGTGAGACGCACCAATACAGGCGAAATGCTTTTGGTGCTAAAGCGAGGCGCACAATCCAGTGCAGTGCATGAGGTCTTGGCCCAAGAGGTTCTGGGTGAAGGCGCCCAGGTCAGGTCGTTAGGGGCGGAAACGACTCTCCAGTGTAAGCATCTGGACAAGTTCACGACCGCAGACGATGTCGTCGCAGCCGTCAAGGAGCAATGCGACGACACAATCGAGCGGGCCTCTGTGCGCTTGAGAAGGGGACCCTCCGGCACCCAAGTAGCCTACCTCAGGCTACTGAAGGCAGATGCCAAAAAGGTTACCGTGATAGGTAAACTGAAGATCGGTTGGTCGGTATGCCCAATTAGCATACCCCAGCCGCCTTCAGTGGATAGGTGCTATCGGTGCCTTGAGTCTGGCCATAAATCTTACGAATGTAAGGGCACAGACAGGAGCAAACTATGTCGTCGCTGCGGCTAGGAGGGGCATAAGGAGCGGGGCTGCACTAAGGTGCATAAATGCCTTATCTGCACCGCTAAGAAGCAAGCCCGTAATCATGCTATGGGCGGACATTCGTGTTCCTTAGGTGAGGCCTAAGAAGAAGCCGTGAACGTCACACAGCTAAATCTTAACCATTGTGCAGCAGCCCAACAGTTGTTGTGGCAATCGGTCTCGGAGTCGAGGACAGATGTCGCCATCCTATCAGACCCGTACAACATCCCTGCCGGCAACGGCAATTGGGTGTCGGACGGGCCTGGGATGGTGGCAATCTGTACAACGGGACGGTTCCCGGTTCAAGAGGTAATACACTCCTTCGCCGAGGGTGTTGCGATTACCAAAATCAATAGTGTGTTCTATTGTAGCTTCTATGCTCCAACAAGGTGGCCCATAGAACAGTTCAACCAGATGATCGACAGGCTCTCATCAGACCTAGTGGGCCGGAAACCGGTAGTTATAGCGGGAGACTTTAACGCTTGGGCTGTAGAGTTGGGCAGCCGCTGTACAAATAGTAGGAGCCAAGCGCTAACGGAGTCGCTTGCGAAACTCGATATGGCTCCGCTAGCACATTTCATAGAAACGGGGTTGAGGCATGGATTGACGTAACATTTGCCAGCCCGAGTCTGGTTCTAGGCATGGAATGGAGGGTAGACGAAGGCTACACCCATAGCGATCATTTAGCAATCTGCTTTAGGATCAACTATGGTGTGCAGCATCCGAGGGCGGGAGACCCCTGTCAGGTACGCGGTTGGAAGTTCAATCACTTCGATAGCGAAGCTTTCACCGCGGCCCTGGAACTGGAGGCCAACACCGACAGTCTAAGCGGGGATGCGCTGGTAGCCGTTCTACCACGCGCGTGCAACGCCACTATGCCGAAAAACCCTGCCAAGAAACGGCAGATGCTCGGTATACTGGTGGAGTGCCGAGATTGCAGCTCTACGATCAGCCTGCCTCAGAGCTAGACGTAGCATGCAAAGAACCCGCACCGAGGATGCAAGAGAGAACCTCCGTGAAGTGTTTCGAGCTGCGAAATTGGCCCTTAACAAGGCCATTACAAGCAGCAAGAGAGCGTGTTTCGGCAATCCGTGGGGTGACACCTACAGAATCGTGATGGCCAAGACCAAAGGGGGATCTTCTCCCACAGAACGGTCTCCGGACCGGTTGGCGACGATTATCGAAGTACTCTTCCCGTCTCGAGCCACAAGCCCCTAGCCCCCTGCAATACGAGACAATTCCGGCACGGCCAAAATGGTGGCTCCGGTGACGAATGAAGAACTACTCGCAGTGGCTAATTCCCTAGCAATGAACAAAGCTCCAGGGCCGGATGGAGTTCCAAAAAGCGCTCTCAAGGCAGAGATCATAGCGAACCCGAACATGTTCAGGCTAGCTATGCAGAGATGCCTTGACGAGTGCCGTTTTCCCGATAGATGGAAAAGGCTGAAATTGGTGTTGTTGCCGAAGTCCAGGAAGCCGCCAGGCGACCCATCGGCGTACAGACCAATCTATCTGATCGACACGACTGGCAAATTGCTTAAGAGGATCATCCTCAACAGGCTAACCCCGTACGCAGAAGGTACGGACGGCCTGTCAAGCAACCAGTTTGGCTTACGGAAGGGTAAGTCCACAGTGGACGCAATAAACTCAGTGATAAATACTGCCGAGATAGTGATCCAACGAAAAAGGCGAGGCATTCGATACTGTGCGTTAGTGACACTTGACGTGAAGAATGCATTCAACAGTGCAAGCTGGGATGCCATCGCGCTCTCGTTACACCGGCTTAGTCTACCGGTGGGTCTGTACCGGATCCTGGAAATCTACTTCCAGAACCGCGTACTGCTAAACGAGACCGATTCCGGTCAGAGAAGAGGGATTCCATGAGAAACCGGCCGACCGCAAAATATGACCGTCGTAGATTCGAACGAAACTTTGCAGGTGTGTTCGGTGTATGAATCTCCATGATATTCTCTGGCAATTGGAATATTTTGATACAAGAGCAATTTTTCAAAAGGGCGTAAACGTTTCTACGCGTATAAATTTCAATTTTTTTTGTTCGTTCACTGTATTTTATACAGCAAAACTATCTGAGAACGAGTTACAGGGTATAAATACTTTTATCCAAAAAAATATACACTGAAAAAAAATTTCAAAAAAACCAAAATTTATGTTAAAAATTTAAATTGCGAAAAAACCCATTTTTTAAATTTTTCTATTTTGTCTACGAAAACATAAAGAGAAAAGAAACATTTTGAATGTGATTTCATGATGGAGAACTAATCGGTAAAAAAGTTTTTCTAACAATAACTTCATACATGTTTTAAAATTTCATACTAATTGACATACAAAATTGTAATTTTATCACAGAATATAATTCTAAGAAGCATTTAAAATCAAAATGTATTTAACAAAAATCTTCCAAAATCCGATAGTTTTCGAGATATTTGGAATTTTGCTACATCAAAAACAATTAATTCCTGTATTATGCTCTTTTCAAAAGTTATTCGCGTTACCCCATCCTTAAATGTCAAAAATCTAATATTTATCGTTTTAATGACGTAAAAGCAATTTTTTTAGTGTGTTTGGAGCATGGAGAAGCTTTCAATAAAAAAGTTTTCTTAACAACAACTTTTGACATATTTTTATAATTCATACTATTTGCAGTCAAAAATAAAATTTTCTTTTTGAATATGATTCTAAAAGCCTTTTTAAATCGAAATGCTCATAACAAAAATTTTCTGAAATGTAGTATTTCTCGAGATATTTTAACTTTTGTTTTAACAACAGATTGTGTGTGCTTTCATGTAACTTTCAAAAGATTTACAATATCGCCTTGATGTCAAAGAAAAAGTTGCAGGAAAGTTTATGGGCCTTTCTAAAAAACCTATTATTGTTGATGGAGAAACGCGAATAACTTATGAAAAGGTCGTAATAAAACAAAATAATTGTGTCGCTGAAACAAAAGTTAAAATATCTCGAGAACTACTACATTTCAGAAAATTTTTGTTATGAGCATTTCGATTTTAAATGGCGTATTCAAAAAGAAAATTGTATTTTTGACTGCAAATAGTATAAATTATAAAAATATGTCAAAAGTTGTTGTTAGGAAAACTTTTTTATTGAAAGCTTCTCCATGATTCAAATACACTGAAAAAGTTGCATTTACGTTTTTAAAACGATAAACATTAGATTTTTGAGATTTTATGATTGGGTAACGCGAATAACTTTTAAAAAGAACATAATTACACGAATTAATTGTTTTTGATGGAGTAAAATTCCAAATATCTCGAAAACTATCACATTTTGGAAGATTTTTGTTAAATGTATTTTGATTTTAAATTATGCTTATAATTATATTCTGTAATAAAATTACAGTTTTGTATGTCAATCAGTAGGAAATGTAAAAACATGTTTGAAGTAATTGTTAGAAAAACTTTTTTACCGATTTTTTCTCCATCATGCAATCACCTTCAAAATGTTTCCTTTCTCTTAAGGTTTTTGTTGACAAAATATAAAAATTTTTAAAAAATGGGTTTTTTCGCAATTTAATTTTTTAACAGAAATTTTTATTTTGTTGAAAATGACAACATTTTTTTCAGTATATATTTTTTTAGGACAGAAGTATTCATTCCCTGTTACTCGTTCTCAGATAGTTTTGCTGCATAAAATACGGTAATCGAACAAAAAAAAATGAAATTCATACACGTGGGACCGTTTGCGCTCTTTTGAAAAGTTGCTCTTGAGTCAAAATAATCTTATTACTTGTGGAAAATGTTTAGTCTTCCATGCCGGTGAAATGTGTAAAGTTTCATCGGAATCTAAGATGGTCGGTCACGATGTTAAAGATTTTCGGACGGATCTTCGTGGAATTCCTCAGAAGGGTTCCGATTACCGCCGGAGTCCTGCAGGGCTCGATCCTAGGCCCGGTGCTATCAAACCTCATCTATGACGGGGTTCTGAGACTGAAGTTCCCTCCTGGGGTCAAGATCGTCGGCTTTGTCGACGACGTAACCTTGGAGGTCTACGGGGAGTTAATCTCTGAGATAGAACTAACCGCAGAACACGCGATCAACACGGTGGAGGAATCGATGAGCGCGAGAGGTCTGGAGCTCGCTCATCATAAGACGGAGGTAGTTATCGTCAACAACCGCAAGTCGGCACAACATGCAGTTATCCATGTGGGAGAAGTCGTGATCACCTCACAGCGGAGTCTGAAGTCTCTTGGAGTCATTATGGACGACAAGCTGACCTTCGGCAGCCACGTCGACTATACATGCAAGAGAGCGTCGATTGTTATTGCGGCACTATCGAGGATGATGTCCAACAGCTCAAAGGTGTGCGCCAGTAGACGTAGGTTACTGGCAGGTGTTGCCGTATCTATCCTCAACTGCGGCGGCCCGTCATGGTCAAGAGCACTGAGGGTAACCAGTTACCTACAGAAACTGGAGAGCACCTACCACGTGATGTGCCTCAGAGTGATATCTGCCTACCGCACGGTATCACACGATGCATCCTGCGTGATAGCGAGCATGATGCCAGTCGGGCTGGTCATTCGGGAATACGAGGAGAGCTACGTGGAAATAGAGGAGCCCTCGAGCGCACCAGGGTGACCTCGGTCGCCAGATGGCAGCGTGAGTGGGATAACTCCTCGAAAGGTAGATGAACCCACCGGCTGATACCTAACATATCGAGCTGGGTGGGAAGACCCCATTGGGAAGTTCACTTCCATCTGACACAATTCCTGTCACGCCATGGCTGTTTCCGACAGTATCTCCACAGGTTCGGACACGCGGAGGTCCCAGCCTGCCCGAACAGCCCAGGTGTAGACGAAACTGCCGAACACATACTGTTCATATGTCCTCGTTTCGACGTCGAAAGAAGAGCGTCTGTGGCTGGGACACATCCCCTGATACCCTTATTCAGCGAATGTGTCAAGCGGTGGAGAAGTGGAACGCAGTCTCGACTGCAACCACCCAGATTGCCTGTAGGCTACAGGTAATTTGGCGCACCGAGCAACAGACGACGGGCACGACTAACTAGTAATTGGTTAGTTGGAGCGAAAAAGGCCGAGCGTAGAAAAGTGAGTAAATGGTCTGTTCATGCTGGGGCAGGTTTGGCGCAGCGACTAGCAACCGTGTAAGGGGTAAACCCAGCCACCCCGAAGCAAGGCAGAAGAGCGAGTGTATAGGCGTATATGTGGACTGCCTCATACCAAGATGGGAGGGTCGTAGCGTAGTATCTTGGGACTTAGCTATCGATGCCTCGTAGCGTGGCAGAGGAGTGAAATGGTGAGCATCTCAGTCAGTCTCACACGGTATGTTAAGGGTGAGCACAACAGTCAGCCTCACATGGTGTGATAGAGGTGAGCACAAAAGTCAGCCTCACAAGGTATGAAAACGGTGAGAGCCCAAGCAAGCCTCGCATGGTATGTCAGAAGTGGGGCCTAAGAAAAATGTCCCACATGGGATGCCAGGGGGAGTGATAGGGGTATAATAGTGTTTTACGATCGAGAGTGAACCAGGTGATAGGGTGAGCATCCAAGTCAGCCTCACATGGTATGTTAGAGGCGAGCACAAAAGTAAGCCTAGCAAGAAATGAAAAACGTGAGCACACAAGTCAGCCTCGCAAGGAACGAAAAAGGTGAGCACAAAAGTCAGCCTCATGTGGAGTGTTAGAGAGTGAATCAAGGTGCGATAGAGAGAGCACCCAAGTAAGCCTCATACAGGACGTATGAACGCGTGAGCGAATGAGTACATCAAGTACAGCCATCCCCCCAGAAGTAATACCGAGAGGTAGTCCCTGGGGGGAACGATGGCGGAGCCCAATGGAGTTTAGTTGGTATTTGTCACCGTCACCATTCGAGCCCGACTCACCCCCAGTACACTCCGTGTGGTAGCTTGGCACCTACTAATAGCACGTGTACTGGGCTAGTACATAAACGTCTTCTCCATTGTAAAAAAGAGGTTCATAATCTACTGAAATGGACAAAAAATAACTCTGATTTGCAGTTCTAGATCACTGATGGACAATTAAAGATTCTTTGAAGTTATTGTCCACTCTCGACAATTCCGAAAGTCCCGGGTCTCGGATATATTCCAGAATTAAAATCATATCGGTTATTGGTGACGACTGAACCGATTTTCACAAACCAAGTATCAAATGGAAAGTATACAATGCGGTTGGTTACACCTCCGATAAATCCTTCCCCCCACCATTCTTTCGACGTCTTGTTGGCCACATTGCCCACCGTAAAATGTTCCGGCAGTATCGGGAAAATGTCAATCGTTCAAAATTACCAAACTCACATTGGTTTCTCGGAAATGGTCGGGCCGTAATTAATCTCAAATGAAAGGGATATTATCCCCATAGATTGCCTTGAATTTTCGTAGGAATCGGATTTAGGGTTCCAGAAATATAGACTGAATCATTTGGTCACGTATAATATTCCCAAATAAGCCGGAACAATTTTTTTCTAAACGTAGGACCACATAAAATATCAGAAATCGATTTCCTATTTGCAAATGTCTTTAAAAGGCATGAAACGTTGAGTTTTTATGTATCATCGAAAAAAAATGTTACTAGGATCCCGAAAGGACTTAACTGTTTGCACTTTTCTGCATTCTCATATAGAAAGGTTATGCAATCGCTTTAAACATCGACCTTTTGACCAAAACCAGGGGAGCCGAATCTTATATACCATTCGACTCAGTTCGATGAGATCGGAAAATGTATGTATGCATGTATGCTTTCGATTAAGTGGTGAAAATTTCACCACTGTTTCTCAGAGATGGCTGAACAAACTTAGTCTGAAATGAAGGGTACAACCCTTTAGTCAGCTACTACCGTTTTTTATTGATACGACTATGATTATGGAGTTGCGGGTTGAAAACTGGCACTACACCCGAGCAGAAGATAATAACTTCAGAATACCAAATTCAGGTATACTGTACCCAATACTTGAGCACCACAATAAGATATTGAGGAGCTTTGCATAAGAGGTAAAATATCTGAAATAAAAACTGAGACATGTACCATAAATAACTAGTTGATAATGAATCGAGTTATTATAATACCTGAATAAAAACAAAACATTTTCAACCTTCCAATAACAAAATTCTCTGTATGGAGGTATTCAATAAGGTATTGATTTGGTATTTGTAAACATAACTGGAATCCATAAATAATACTAAAATAAAGTATTATACCTCATTGAGGTATTAAGCAGGTATTGAAGAATGTTTCTTCAATACCTGCTTAATACCTCAATGAGGTATTAATAATCAATTAATACCAGGTTTTGGTATGATACCAGAAAATAATATGCTCGTGTTATTGCCCAGTTATTTTCTCCTGGTCCGGCAATGATGTAAAGATGTTTTGAATACATAATAGAATGGCTGTAAATTTCCTTGGTTTTGTAGATTTGTGGATTTGTAGTCTAGATCATTAATTACCAAACGAAATCGCTTTGACCACATTGGTCACATACCCATTGTTCTTGATACCCATGATAGCATCTTTCATTATCAACAAATTCACATCGGCTTCTCACAGATGGTTCGGCCGATTAGCACAAACATAGTCTGGAAAAAATCTCCCTAGATTACTGTTGAATTTTATTCAGCTCGGTTGTATTGTTCCGAAACTATTGACTGAATTGCTCGATTTCATATGAAAATCCCATACGGTATCACTATGTTATCCAAGAGATGCTGAATTTAATAAAATGTATTTTAATTTATATTTAGAGCTACAGCTCACTGAAATCAAATTCTATTTGAAAACTTTAGCCAGTTCCGTACTAAAGTTTTAGGAAAGTTGTTAAGTTTCTCAATTCACGTCTGTTTTTTTTAGAAGAGGCTGTCTCGATTTGTACAAACCTAGGACCGATTCCTTCAAACTCGCTCATCGTTTAAGCCAGGTTTAACGCACTTAGAAACCTGGCTTAAAAGTTAAGCTAAAGTGAATGAATCGGCATTTAATTTCAAATAAAATATCATTGACTGCTATTGAACGTCATGTGGATCGGTCTTCCGGTTCAAGTGTTACGGGTTGAATAGTGTGGTCTCAGAAAATTCTCATATAAATTGATATACCGGGTTGATGCAAAATTTTTTAAAATGTCTACAACATTGTTTGAATTTGTAGGTGTAGATTACTAATGACTCTGATCGTATCATGATTTTTGACGGCCCGTGGAAACTAGTCAATGTGACGCCTATTTCTTAGAGAATGTTTGACTGATTTTTACTAATTTAGTTTCAAACGTTTGGTACAGTACTCTGAACTTCATTTCATAGAACTTTCGATGTTACAAGTGGATTAGTGCGGTCACATAGGAATTATCCATATAAACCATTCCCACCATAATCCCTAAAGGGTTAAAATCAATAAAATTAAATCTGCCTACATACCCTGTATGTCTGACGAAACAGAAGGATAAGACTCCGCTAATAGATTTTCTGTCTCGTACCAATCGCTCTACTATTTTGTTTGGTTCAAAAATCACCTGTTGAGTAGTTTCCTACTTCCCGCTTGAGCAGCGCTGCAGTAGTTAAAAGTGTGTCTACAAAGGTTTTAGATAGTAAACTGCTAACGACATAGACAAATGTTTTAAAATTGGGTAATGAGTTTATTTTGGCCCTATTTCTATTATCGTCCAACCGATTTGACGCCGTTGGTTAAGCAGCGACTGCCATCTTTGTTCAAGGTATGGGTTTTCATTGCGCTCAAAAAGAAGCGTTACACCGTTATCAGGTCATTTGTGCTATTATATTGGTGCCTAGGAACGAAGCAAACATAGTGATGCCAACGTGTACACATTTCATCAACCGTACCCTGAGTAATTAATGAAATATATAGGCTCCCTCATTGATAGGGCAAAATAGACCCTGTACTCTACAACGCTATCATTCCATCATTTGTATACACACACTTTTACCTACTGTCGAATGGCCATGTGGCGGTCACCGAGCGCTCGGCGCAATTGTAAACGATTTAGGTCTCTCGATGCACACATACACATGATATAGATATTAACATTTCTTTGGTATTTCATTATCTATATTGCGTATAGTAGTGCGCGCGTGGGTTTTTGCTTATCTATATACCGTCGTGCGGGGAGTCTTTGAACTTTTTGCCTTTCTCATAAAGAAACGATAAGCAATCACTCTGAAAACTGACTTTTTAACCGAAGCCCGGAGGGCCGAGACCCATATACCATTCGACTCAATTCGTCGAAATTGACAAATGTCTGTATGTGCGTGTATGTGTTTATGTGTTTCTTTTCACAATGGAGAATACATTTACGGACTAGCCCAGCGCTATTAGTAGATGCCAAGCTACCACACGGGGTGTACTGGGGGTGTGTCAGGCTAGAATGGTGACGCTGCCAATAATACCGACTAAACTCCATTGGGCTCCGCCATCGTTCCCCCCAGGGACTACCTCTCGGTATTACTTGTGGGGGGATGGCTGTATTCGATGTACTCATTCACTCTCGCTCACGCGTTCATACGTCCTGTATGAGGCTTACTTGGGTGCTCTCTCTATCGCACCTTGATTCATTCTCTAACACTCCACATGAGGCTGACTTTTGTGCTCACCTTTTTCGTTCCTTGCGAGGCTGACTTGTGTGCTCACGTTTTTCATTTCTTGCTAGGCTTACTTTTGTGCTAGCCTCTAACATACCATGTGAGGCCGACTTGGATGCTCACCCTATCATCTGGGTCACTCTCGACCGTACCACACTATTATACCCCTGTCACTTCCCCTGGCATCCCATGTGGGACATTTTGCTTAGGCCCCACTTCTGACATACCATGCGAGGCTTGCTTGGGTGCTTACCGATTTCATACCTTGTGAGGCTGACTTTTGTGCTCACCTCTACCATACCATGTGAGGCTGACTTTTGTGCTCACCCTTAACATACCGTGTGAGACTGACTTAGATGCTCACCATTTCACTCCTCTGCCACGCCACGAGACATCGATAGCTAAGTCCCAACATACTACGCTACGACCCTCCCATCTTGGTATGAGGCAGTCCACATATACGCCTATACACTCGCTCTTCTGCCTTACGCGGTTGCCAGTCGCTGCACCAAACCTGCCTCAGCATGAACAGACCATTTACTCACTTTTCTACGCTCGGCCTTTTTCGCTCCAACGAACCAATCACTAGTTAGTCGTGCCCTTCGTCTGTTGCTCGGTGCGCCAAACTACCTGTAGCCTACAGGCAATCTGGGTGGTTACAGTCGAGACTGCGTTCCACTTCTCCACCGCTTGACACATCCGCTGAATAAGGGTATCAGGGGTTGTGTCCCAGCCACAGACGCTCTTCTTTCGACGTCGAAACGAGGACATATGAACAGTATGTGTTCGGCAGTTTCGTCTACACCTGGGCAGTCTGGGTAGGCTGGGATCTCCGCGTGCCCGAACCTATGGAGGTACTGTCGGAAACAGCCATGGCCTGACAGGAATTGTGTCGGATGGAAGTGAACTTCCCATGGGGTCTTCCCACCCAGCTCGATGTGTTAGGTATCAGCTGGTGAGTCCACCTACCCTTCGAGGAGTTATCCCACTCACGCTGCCATCTGGCGACCGAGGTCACCCTGGTGCGCTAGAAGGCTCCTCTATTTCCACGTAGCTCGAAGCACTCCTCGTATTCCCGAATGACCAGCCCGACTGGCATCATGCTCGCTATCACGCAGGATACATCGTGTGATACCGTGCGGTAGGCAGATATCACTCTGAGGCACATCACGCGGTAGGTGCTCTCCAGTTTCTGTAGGTAACTGGTTACCCTCAGTGCTCTTGACCATGACGGGCCGCCGCAGCTGAGGATAGATACGGCAACGCCTGCCAGTAACCTACGTCTACTGGCGCACACCTTTGAGCTGTTGGACATCATCCTCGATAGTGCCGCAACAGCAGTCGACGCTCTCTTGCATGTATAGTCGACGTGGTTGCCGAAGGTCAGCTTGTCGTCCATAACGACCCCAAGAGACTTCAGACTCCGCTGTGAGGTGATCACGACTTCTCCCACATGGATAACTGCATGTTGTGCCGACTTGCGGTTGTTGACGATAACTACCTCCGTCTTATGCTGAGCGAGCTCCAGACCTCTCGCGCTCATCGATTCCTCCACCGTGCTGATCGCGTGTTCTGCGGTTAGTTCTACCTCAGAGATTAACTCCCCATAGACCTCCAAAGTTACGTCGACGATCTTGGCCCCAGGAGGGAACTTCAGTTTCAGAACCCCGTCATAGATGAGGTTTGATAGCACCGGGCCTAGGATCGAGCTCTGCGAGACTCCGGTGGTAATCGGAACCCTTCTCTGACCGGAATTGGTCTCATTTAGCAGTACGCGGTTCTGGAAGTAGATTTCCAGGATCCGGTACAGACCCACCGGTAGACTAAGCCGGTGTAACGAGAGCGCGATGGCATCCCAGCTTGCGCTGTTGAATGCGTTCTTCACGTTAAGTGTCACTAACGCACAGTATCGAATGCCTCGCCTTTTTCGTTGGATCACTATCTTGGCAGTCTTTATCACTGAGTTTATTGCGTCCACTGTGGACTTACCCTTCCGTAAGCCAAACTGGTTGCTTGACAGGCCGTCCGTACCTTCTGCGTACGGGGTTAGCCTGTTGAGGATGATCCTCTTAAGCAATTTACCAGTCGTGTCGATCAGACAGATTGGTCTGTACGCCGATGGGTCGCCTGGCGGCTTCCTGGACTTCGGCAACAACACCAATTTCTGCTTTTTCCATCTATCGGGAAAACGGCACTCGTCAAGGCATCTCTGCATAGCTAGCCTGAACATGTTCGGGTTCGCTATGATCTCTGCCTTGAGAGCGCTTTTTGGAACTCCATCCGGCCCTGGAGCTTTGTTCATTACTAGGGAATTAGCCACTGCGAGTAGTTCTTCATTCGTCACCGGAGCCACCATTTCGGCCGTGCCGGAATTGTCTCGTAGTGCAGGTGGCCAGGGGCTTGTGGCTCGAGGCGGGAAGAGTACTTCGATAATCGTCGCCAGACCGTCCTGGGGGTGAAGAGCCCCCTTTGGTCTTGGCCATCATGATTCTGTAGGCATCACCCCACGGATTCGCGTTGGACGCTCGCACAGATTGTCGAAACACGCTCTCTTGCTGCTTTTAATGGCCTTGTTAAGGGCCAATTTCGCAGCTCGAAACACTTCACGGCGGTTCTCTCTTGCATCCTCGGTGTGGGCTCTTTGCGTCCTACGTCTAGCTCTGAGGCAGGCTGATCGTAGAGCTCCAATCTCGGCACTCCACCAGTATACCGGGCATCTTCCGTTTCTTGGCAGGGTTTTTCAGCATAGTGGCGTTGCACACGCGTGGTAGAACGGCTACCAGCGCATCCCCGCTTAGACTGTCGGTGTTGGCCTCCAGTTCCAGGGCCGCGGTGAAAGCTTCGCTATCGAAGTGATTGAACTTCCAACCGCGTACCTGACAGGGGTCTCCCGCTCTCGGATGCTGCACACCATAGTTGATCCTAAAGCAGATTGCTAAATGATCGCTATGGGTGTAGCCTTTGTCTACCCTCGATTCCATGCCTAGAACCAGACTCGGGCTGGCAAATGTTACGTCAATCCATGCCTCCACCCCGTTTCTACGGAATGTGCTAGCGGAGCCATTGTTAGCTAGCCCAGTATCGAGTTTCGCAAGCGACTCCATTAGCGCTTGGCCCATGCTATTTGTACAGCGGCTGCTCCACTCTACTGCCCAAGCGTTAAAGTCTCCCGCTATAACTACCGGTTTCCGGCCCACTAGGTCTGACGAGAGCCTGTCGATCATCTGGTTGAACTGTTCTATGGGCCACCTTGGTGGAGCGTAGCAGCTACAAAAGAACACACCATTGATCTTGGCAATCGCAACACCTTCGGCGGAGGAGTGTATTACCTCTTGAACCGGGAACCGTCCCGTTGTACAGATTGCCACCATCCCAGGCCCGTCGGACACCCAATTGCCGTTGCCGGCAGGGATGTTGTACGGGTTTGATAGGATGGCGACATCTGTCCTCGACTCCGAGACCGATTGCCACAACAACTGTTGGGCTGCTGCACAATGGTTAAGATTTAGCTGTGTGACGTTCACGGTTTCTTCTTATTTGCCTCACCGAAGGAACACGAATGTCCGCCCATAGCATGATTACGGGCTTGCTTCTTAGCGGTACAGATAAGGAATTTATGCGCCTTAGTGCAGCCCCGCTCCTTATGCCCCTCCTCGCCGCAGCGACGACATGGTTTGCTCCTGTCTGTACTTTCGTACGATTTATGGCCGGACTCAAGGCACCGATAGCACCTATCCACTGAAGGCGGCTAGGGTATGCTAAGCAAGCATACTGACCAGCCGATCTTCAGTTTACCTATCACGGTAACCTTTTTGGCATCTGCTTTCAGTAGCCTGAGGTAGGATACTTGGGTGCCGGAGGGTCCCCTTCTCAAGCGCACAGAGGCCCGCTCGATTGTTACATCGCATTGCTCCTTGACGGCTGCGACGACATCGTCTGCGGTCGTGAACTGGGCCAAGGCCTTATAGACAGCAATGGATTGTGCGCCTCGCTTCAGCACCAAGAGCATTTCTCCTGTATTGGTGCGTCTCACGCTGCGCACGTCTTGCCCGAGGGCCGAGAGGCTTCCGGCCGCTCTCATCGACTTTAGGACATCGGCATATTTGTCCTCGTCGGTCTTTAACCACAAGGCCTCGCCTCTGTCCTTGGTCTTCTTCGCGGGCCGCGGTGCATCCGGTGTCGGCTTCTTCTTGGTGACCAGCGTCCAGGGGTTTACGCCCCCTGCCCCGGTTACGCCGAGTGGCTGGCACCTTCTCTCTGCCCGGCGGGGTCATTTTCGCCCCGGTTTACCTCGACCAAACGGCGTTTGGCCGTGACGGTTACACGCCGTATGGTGTTGGTTTTTGCACCCTCGTATAGTGACTTCCTAGGGCGCTTCGCTTTCGACGTAGTCTTTCGCTTGGCCCTGCCCTTACCCTTCGAGGGGAACACAGCCGCCGCTTCGAGCGACTTGGCTGCTCCATAGAAGGAGAAGGGGAAGGCCCCTGTCTGGGTACCTATGTCGGCCTTATCCCTTCCCTCCCTCTTGAAGGCCACTGTCTGGGTTCCTCTGTCGGACTATTCTCCACACTTCACCCTCTTGGCGTAAGCCTGCTGTTCCTGTCTTGCGACACGAACAGCCTTCCGGAGCACCAGCAGGCTCTGTTTCAGCTCCTTGCTGATATTTTTCTTCGCGTTAGTGAACTCGATTATAGTATCGAGCTGCTCCACCACTTTACGCATCGCGGAAAGGCCCGTCCAGCGCGTTGGTAGGGCTATTTTCTACCACTGCTGGGGGGTCACTGGTGCTTGCGGATGCAGCCACCTTTAGCAAAGGGGTTCGGCACCTCCCTTTTTTGGTTTTTGTTATTTTTCACGTTGCTCATTGATCCCATGAGTCGCGCGAGAAAGAAAGGTCCGCCATGCCAGAACTCCAAGTACGTAGGTTATTACAGACATGCTACTATTGTGTGTATATGTGTGTGTGTTTTCAAATCTCACGCACTTTTCTCAGAGAAGGCTGAACCGAATCGTTCAAACTCCCATAAGCTGCTATTGATTTTTTTGTCGATCGGACTTCCGGTTCCGGAGTTACGGGTTGAAGAGAGCGGTCACCCAGCAAATTCCCATATAAGATGGAAACACCATTGTGTCCAAATGGTGTAATACAAATCAAAACGGGCGCAAAATAACTCGGATTTGCGGGAGTAGATCACTAATGATCATTCTAAGCAGCTGTGACCACATTGGCCACCTATGACGGTTCTTGATGCCACCAGGTACTTTCTAAGTTCGTAAGTTAATCTTACACCTTTTTTCTCAGGGAATTCTTGACCGATTTTTATAAACTTGGTTTCAAATGAAAGATACAATACTCCCATGGACTGTTATTGTATTTCATTCGTATCTGACATTCGGTTCCGGAGTAACAGGTTGTTTATTGCGACCACATAGGAATTTCCCATATAAAGCGGTACAATCGTAATACTTCAAAGGTTAAAAATCCATTTCTATTTGCAAGTCTAGATAACATCATTTCTATTTAGAAGACTAGATCACTGATGGCCAATCAAAGATTCTTTGAATATAATGTCCACTATCGACAGTTTCGGAATTTTCGGTTTCTGGACGTATTCCAGAATTAGTCACATCAATTACTCGGTGATGACTGAACCGATTTTCATAAACCAAATCTCAAATGGTGGGTATAATATGCCGTTTGGGTGCTGCATACTCCATCAGCCCCCTCTCAGCTTCCCCTCACACCATCTCTTTCTACATCAACCCCCCCCCCCCCCATCCCACCCCTTTGACCTACACTCTCTTCATCCGCCATATACATTTTTAGAGAATTTCGCTCAGCTCAAATTTGATATCGAAAAGATCAGATCAATTCATCTTATAGAGATAAATTGATTTTGTCACACATTTTATGATATAAGTTTTGCCAATAGTTGGTAATGAATATGAATGAGAACATAAATAAACTATCCGATTTCATTATCGTCAATTCGGTTCTTGCGGATTAGATTTCACCGTGCTTTAGTGAACTGTAACTTTTTTTACTACAAATTTTATATTAGATGAGAGAAACTATCGACATTCTTACTATTCTTACTAATACTTTCAGCTATCAACTCGGTATCGTTTGTTGGTTTTAATCGACGATTTTATTAATTGTGTGTTTAGGCTAGCCTCAATTTAATTGATTTAGGTATAACACATTTTTACATATTAACAACATTTAATTAGCTAGAGATTACTGGGTAGGGAAAGTTATGAAAATTTAGAGCCCTAGTAATCCAGACGCCTTTCTACTACTTATGCGTAAATTAATAAGTATTCATGCCTTGTTACCTTAGTGTCGACTATCAGAGATAGTACTTCATCAGCCTTTAACTTCGCAAATTCTGTAGCATAAGCCCTCAAGTTAACTAGCAGAATTTTTATAATAACTTGCATCAACTTTAGACAATTCCAATACAGTGAAAATCCGTTATTAACAGCCTTTTGGTGAGTTTTAGGCTGTTAAAACGGGGATATTGACAAAATCGGGACATATATATTTCTTTCTTTTTAACAAACCGAAGCTCTTAAAATATTCTTCTTTAGTCCCTAGATATAGCTTCATAGCCCTTTTATTTAGTATAAATTTCGCCTAATAGGGTCAGACAGCGCAAAATTTAAAATGAAATTAAAATTTGGATTTTTTCATATTAAGGATCTCTAAGATAAGAAAAATATGCTCAAGAAAAAATTTACTCGAATTCGACTTGGTTCGTCTGCTAGAGCTCATCAAACTACCAACTATCAATTTTCATATGGTCAAGGCTTCTGTCTGTCACGTAACAAGTTTACGCATATTTAATAAGATAAGTCTGCAAAAACGATAAAATCAGATTATATCACAATTGCACATTATTAAGGTCACTAAGACGCACATTTTTTCTACAGAAAGTTATTTTCTATCATGAATGGTTTTCGCTTTATTGTCATTTTGATACGTCTGTCACGTTACACAATTTTAGCAGTGAGTTTGGAGGTTGCCCTACTAAATTGAAAAAGTCTGGTCCGTTGGCCCCCAAATTTGCGTGAACACAGTTTTAAGTTGAAGTTTGGAAATCAAAGAAGAATTTGAAATATAATTTTCGTGAAGAAAAACTTCTTTTTCGATTTTATGGAGTATTCTCGATGATCTGTCACGTTACAACCAGAATCTGTCACGTTACAGTTCTGTGTTTTTATAGAAGCAAGGATATCGAGACAGTAGGCGGGTCAAAAAGGCAGACGCTCGAGGACGCTGTTTCTGCTGAAGGAAAGGACGCCACCTTACAGAGTGAAAGCTGGAGTACAGGTGTAGGTCGGAAGGAGAAACGCGGGAAACAGCAAAAAAAGAAGGAAGAGCGAAAAGGGGAGCAGAAGAGGAAATCAGAACCCTCGGCTCGTCAGAAGGCGCCTAAGGGAGAAGCCGTGCTCGTCAAAGCAAATGACGAACTACGTACGCAGCACTGCTCAAAAAGGTCAGAGAGGACCCGGAACTGAAAGATTTGGGGGAAAACGTGTTAAGAGTCAGGCGTACCCAAAAAAATGAGATGCTCCTTGAGCTTAAGAAAAATACTACAACTAGTAGCTCTACCTTGCAGGAGACTATAACTAAATCAATGGTTGGAAAAGCAGAAGTCAAAGCCTTAAACCCGGAGATGGTTATTGTGTGCAAAGACCTCGACGAAATAACGACGGAAGACGTGCTGAGAGGTGCTATGAAGCAGCAGTGCAAACTGGGCAAGGTGCACATGACGATCCGGTTAAGGAAGGGATACGGAGGAACGCAGACAGCGATGATTCGTTTACCGGTAACCGCTGCAGACAAGGCGCTGGAGGTAGATAAAGTTACAGTTGGATGGTCGAGATGCCTACTGAGAGCCGCCCCACGAGTAAATAAACAAGCGGAAAAATGCTTCAAATGTTTAGGCTTTGGACATTTAGCAGGGGCTTGCAAAGGCCCGGACAGATCCGGGATGTGCTGGAAATGCGGAGAGATGGGCCATCTTGCGAGAGACTGCACGCAGAGGCCGAAGTGCTTGCTTTGCACCCCAGCGGAAGGAAACGACCATCAGACGGGTGGCTTTAAATGCCCAGCCTACAAGAAGGCGACTGCAGGTCAACGGTGATGGAGGTGACCCAGATAAACCTGAATCACTGTGATACCGCACAGTAACTGTGGTGACAGTCTGCGACAGAAACTATGTGCGATGTCGCTTTGATCGCAGAGCCATATCAAGTCCCCCCTAATAACGGTAACTGGGTGGCGGATAGATCAGGAACTGCTGTGATACAAGTAATGGGAAGATTCCTCATCCAAGAAGTGGTAAAACGTTCATACGAGGGTTTCGTGATAGCCAAAATCAACGGCATCTTCGTATGTAGCTGCTACGCTCCCCCAAGGTGGACAGTATGGCAGTTCAGCCTAATGCTGGAGCAGTTAACCGAGCAGTTGATCGATCGGAAGCCGGTAGTCATTGGTGACTTCAACGCCTAGGCTGTGGAATGGGGCAGTAGAGTAACCAACACAAGAGGGTGTATCCTGTATGAAGCTCTAGCGAAGTTAGAAGTACGATTGTGCAATGAAGGCTCTGTTAGCACATTTCGGAGAGACGGGAGGGAGTCTATCATCGACGTCACATTCTGTAGTCCCTCATTGACGACGAACATGAATTGGAGAGTATGCGAAACGTATATGCATAGTGATCACCAGGAGATTCGCTACCGTATCAGTCAACGGAACCCTGCTGCAGTACAGAGAAGGGTGACCAGCGAACGAAAGTGGAAGACGAAAGCCTTCAACAAAGACCTCTTTGTTGAGGCACTTCGGCCGAACGGCGGGACCGAGAACGTGGATGCGGCTGACCTAACAAAAAGGATTGCGGCGGCATGTGACGCCACAACAAACGGCGTCCAGCTTACTGGTGGAACGAGACGCTTAGTACGTTACGCGCTGCTTGTCTCAGAGCCAGAAGGCGGGCCCAAAGAGCAAGGTCGGAACCAGATAGAGAAGAGCGTAAGGCAGCGTTCGGGAAGCTAGGGCCGCTTTAAAACGGGAGATCAGACTTAGCAAGTCAGAGTGCCACAAGGAGCTATGCAGAGAAGTAGACGCCAATCCCTGGGGTGACGCATACCGAGTCGTGATGGCGAAAATGAAGGGTCCGACGACGCCAGCCGAAATATGTCCGAGCAAGCTGAAGATAATCGTCGAGGGTCTTTTCCCGAAGCACGATCCAACTATATGGCCACCGACACCGTACGGCAAAGAAGAAGGAATAAGCACGGATCGGCAAGTGACTAACGACGAGCTAGCAGAAGCATCGAAGCGCCTAAAATCAAAGAAAGCCCCTGGTCCGGATGGAATACCAAACGTGATACTGAAAGCTGCGATCCTGGTTTATCCGGACATGTTCAGGATAGTGATGCAGAAGTGCCTAAATGAAGGCAAGCTGGTGTTGCTGCCAAAGCCAGGGAAGCCACCTGGCGACCCGACCTATGTGCCTTCTGGATACACTCGGAAAACTCCTGGAAAGGATCATTCTTAACAGGTTAACGAAATTCACAGAAGGTGAGCGCGGACTGTCCAAGATGCAGTTCGGTTTCCGCAAAGGAGCATCGACAGTGGATGCAATTGGGATAGTGCTCGAGAGTGCTGAGAAGTCTTCTAAACAGAAGCGAAGAGGAGATCGATACTGCGCTGTGGTCACGATAGATGTGAAGAACGCGTTCAACAGTGCCAGCTGGGAAGCCATCACTGCAGCGCTGCATAGAATGAGGGTTCCCGACTATCTATGCCAGATCCTGAAGAGCTACTTTCAGAGCAGAGTGCTGCTGTACGAGATGAACGAAGGACAGAAGTCATTGCGTGTCGCAGCGGGCATTCCTCAGGGCTCCATTCTCGGTCCAACCCTTTGGAACGGGATGTACGATGGGGTCTTAACACTGCAGCTGCCTAGGAAAGTGAAAATCGTAGGTTTCGCGGACGACGTGTCACTAACGGTGATGGGTGAGACACTTGAAGAAGTGGAGGTGTCGGTGATGGAAAAAAGACGCGATCGAGAGATGGATGAACGGCGTCAAGCTGCAAATAGCTCACCACAAGACGGAGGTGTTGTTGGCCAGTAACTGCAGATCGGTTCAACGGATGCAGATCGACGTCGGAGGGCACATGATTGCATCGAAACGTGCATTGAAGCAATTGGGAGTTATAATCGACGACCGGTTGAGCATCAACAACCACGTTGATTACGCCTGTGAAAAGTCGGCGAAGGCAACGAACGCAATAGCGAGAATCATGCCAAACGTCGGCGGTCCGAGAAGCAGCACGAGACGTCTGCTATCTACTGTTTCGTCATCGATACTCCGATATGGGGTTCCTGCCTGGAGTGCTGCCCTGAAAACCAAGCGGAACCGTGAAAAGCTAAACAGGACATTCCGACTGATGGCCGTACGAGTCGCGAGTGCCTACAGAACAATATCGTCGGAGGCAGTATGCGTTATCGCCGGGATGATCCCCATCTGCATTACCCTGGCGGAGGACGTGGAATGCTACCAGCGGAGAAATGCACGTAACGCTAGGAGACTGGTTCAAGCGGACTCGTTGGCTAAATCGCAACAGGAGTGGGACAACGTGGAGAAAGGAAGGTGGACCCACCGACTCATCCCAAATGTATCGGCCTGGGTACATAGGAAGCATGGAGAGGTGAACTTCCATTTGACGCAGTTTTTGTCCGGGCACGGATGCTTCCGGAAGTACTTGCATCGGTTTGGACATGCTTCGTCACCCCTTTGCCCGGAGTGTGCGACTGTGCAGGAGACACCGGAACACGTGGTCTTCGAATGCCCTAGATTCGAAGAAGTTCGTAGGAGTATACCTGGTATGACAGTGGACAATATCGTCGAAGAGATGTGCCGTGACGAACATACCTGGGACGCTGTCAACAGACTGGTCTCGAGCATACTCTCCGAGCTGCAGAGGAAGTGGCGAAGAGACCAGCAAGAAGCCGCAAATCGGGTTTCGAGAGAAATTCCGCCGCCGGGGAACTCTCCAACTGTGTAGACTAGGTCCACCGCCGGGGATCAGTTGAGTAGTACGTGACGTAGCACCGAGTTGGGTCGTCGGGGCGCCTGGGAACAGGACGTCAAGCTTCACCAGAATCGCTGAACCGACCTCGACATCCTACCGGGTAGCTCGTGAGTAGGCTAGATCCACCGCCGGGGATTAGACCGAGTAGACCGCGTCGCAGAGCTAGCAGTGGGTCGTTGGGGCGCTGGTGAACCGGAAGCTACGCTCCAACCGGGATCGCCGGATAGACCTCAGCACCTACTATATGGCCCGTTGAGTAGGCTAGATCCACCGCCGGGGACTAGATCGAGTAGATCGGGACGACGCGGAGAGCTAAATGGCTCACAAAACGAACATCGGAATCAGGAGAAATCTACCGCTCGGTTGCAGGAGAATAGGCTAGATCCATTGTTGGGGACACTGAGTAGTTCGCGAACAAGTGAGGGCGGGAGCTGAATGGCTCATCGGGAAAGTAGAGCGAAATGGAACGAGAGGAACCCAAAGAGCTCAAGAAATTGTGGTGCTATAACAAAAGAAGAATCGGTATCGGGAGAGCCTCCTTCTCCGTCAGCGTAAGCTAGATCCACCGCCGGGGACTAGACTGAGTAGACCGCGACGGAATACCACCAATCGCAGGTCGTCGGGGCATCAGCGAACCGGACGCCCTGCTCCACCGGAATCGCCGAACTGACCTCGACATCTGGTTGGTTGGCTCGGTTTCGGGAGAACTTCTCTCGCCGGAGTAGGCTAGGTCCATCGACGGGGACTAGACCGAGTAGTTCGCGAACAAGTCTGGTGCTCAATGAGTAAACGGCGCTGAATGGTGCGAGAAGGGAGTTGCGGTGCTAACTGGCACAAGGGAGCCGAAGGGCTCGGTGAATTAGACAGTCTGAAGATTGACGCCCAGACTGTACTCGTAGGGGAGGAGTACTAAGCCTAGACTCACAGCCAGCTTTCCGACTGCTATGCGGAACTTGCCAGTCTGTGTGGATGGTAGAGAATTGGTGGGGTGTAGAGGAGTGGGGCTGTAACCCTGCGGAAGAAACGAACTAGTAAGTAGTTGAATTAGAGTGTATGCTATGCACATAAAAACCCCTCCCCGAAGTAATGCCGTAAGGTAGTGCCGGGGAGGAATCAGGTTCTGGGCAAAAGCAGTGGTTTTTAGCGGGTCGGGTGATGGCAGCCCAAATCCGTTCCCTGAGACATTGGGGTTTTTGTACATTTTTTTACTGCTCTCTAAAAAAACACCCATACATACACACAGATATTTTGCGATCTCGGCGAACTAAGTCGAATGTTATATGAGACTCGGCCCTCCGGGCCTCGGTTAGAAATTCGGTTTTTGGAGCAATTGCATAACCTTTCTATATGAGAAAGGCAAAAGAATAATATTTAATTAGCTTAATCAGCATGAGTTCAATGCTATCATCATGTGATTATATTTTGAAATGTTGGTGGAATGGGTTTGAAAGTGGAGAGAATGGGGGGTTAGTAGAGTGGGAGTGGAGGATGAGTTAGAAATTCTTCATCTTATTTCGCTATACGGCGTGGATGAAGGAAATGCGGGCATGAGGGTGGCCCAAGGGGAAGGGAGTGATGAAGGAGGGAGGTGTAAGGGCAAGGCGGGGTGGAATGGGGAGGGGCGGCGACGCAATACTCAACTGCATATTTTGCCTTCCATTTGAGAAAATCGGTTCAGTCATCACCGAAGAGCCGATGTGACATTAATTGTGGAATATGCCCGGAATTCCGGACTTCCAGAAACGTCGATAGTGGACAATATATTCAAAGAATGTTTGATTGGCAATCAGTGATGTAGATCTGCGATTAGAAGTAATTTGGTGACCATTTCAATAGTTTTTAGCCTCTGAGGTATTACGATTGTACCGATTTATATGGGAATTTCCAGTGTACCCTTACTAACACCCCTGTAACTCCGGAAGAGTCTCTTGGCGTAAGCCTGCTGTTCCTGTCTTGCGACACGAACAGCCTTCCGGAGCACCAGCAGGCTCTGTTTCAGCTCCTTGCTGATATTTTTCTTCGCGTTAGTGAACTCGATTATAGTATCGAGCTGCTCCACCACTTTACGCATCGCGGAAAGGCCCGTCCAGCGCGTTGGTAGGGCTATTTTCTACCACTGCTGGGGGGTCACTGGTGCTTGCGGATGCAGCCACCTTTAGCAAAGGGGTTCGGCACCTCCCTTTTTTGGTTTTTGTTATTTTTCACGTCGCTCATTGATCCCATGAGTCGCGCGAGAAAGAAAGGTCCGCCATGTCAGAACTCCAAGTACGTAGGTTATTACAGACATGCTACTATTGTGTGTATATGTGTGTGTGTTTTCAAATCTCACGCACTTTTCTCAGAGAAGGCTGAACCTAATCGTTCAAACTCCCATAAGCTGCTATTGATTTTTTTGTCGATCGGACTTCCGGTTCCGGAGTTACGGGTTGAAGAGAGCGGTCACCCAGCAAATTCCCATATAAGATGGAAACACCATTGTGTCCAAATGGTGTAATACAAATCAAAACGGGTGCAAAATAACTCGGATTTGCGGGAGTAGATCACTAATGATCATTCTAAGCAGCTGTGACCACATTGGCCACCTATGACGGTTCTTGATGCCACCAGGTACTTTCTAAGTTCGTAAGTTAATCTTACACCTTTTTTCTCAGGGAATTCTTGACCGATTTTTATAAACTTGGTTTCAAATGAAAGATACAATACTCCCATGGACTGTTATTGTATTTCATTCGTATCTGACATTCGGTTCCGGAGTAACAGGTTGTTTATTGCGACCACATAGGAATTTCCCATATAAAGCGGTACAATCGTAATACTTCAAAGGTTAAAAATCCATTTCTATTTGCAAGTCTAGATAACATCATTTCTATTTAGAAGACTAGATCACTGATGGCCAATCAAAGATTCTTTGAATATAATGTCCACTATCGACAGTTTCGGAATTTTCGGTTTCTGGACGTATTCCAGAATTAGTCACATCAATTACTCGGTGATGACTGAACCGATTTTCATAAACCAAATCTCAAATGGTGGGTATAATATGCCGTTTGGGTGCTGCATACTCCATCAGCCCCCTCTCAGCTTCCCCTCACACCATCTCTTTCTACATCAACCCCCCCCCCCATCCCACCCCTTTGACCTACACTCTCTTCATCCGCCATATACATTTTTAGAGAATTTCGCTCAGCTCAAATTTGATATCGAAAAGATCAGATCAATTTATCTTATAGAGATAAATTGATTTTGTCACACATTTTATGATATAAGTTTTGCCAATAGTTGGTAATGAATATGAATGAGAACATAAATAAACTATCCGATTTCATTATCGTCAATTCGGTTCTTGCGGATTAGATTTTACCGTGCTTTAGTGAACTGTAACTTTTTTTACTACAAATTTTATATTAGATGAGAGAAACTATCGACATTCTTACTATTCTTACTAATTCTTTCAGCTATCAACTCGGTATCGTTTGTTGGTTTTAATCGACGATTTTATTAATTGTGTGTTTAGGCTAGCCTCAATTTAATTGATTTAGGTATAACACATTTTTACATATTAACAACATTTAATTAGCTAGAGATTACTGGGTAGGGAAAGTTATGAAAATTTAGAGCCCTAGTAATCCAGACGCCTTTCTACTACTTATGCGTAAATTAATAAGTATTCATGCCTTGTTACCTTAGTGTCGACTATCAGAGATAGTACTTCATCAGCCTTTAACTTCGCAAATTCTGTAGCATAAGCCCTCAAGTTAACTAGCAGAATTTTTATAATAACTTGCATCAACTTTAGACAATTCCAATACAGTGAAAATCCGTTATTAACAGCCTTTTGGTGAGTTTTAGGCTGTTAAAACGGGGATATTGACAAAATCGGGACATATATATTTCTTTCTTTTTAACAAACCGAAGCTCTTAAAATATTCTTCTTTAGTCCCTAGATATAGCTTCATAGCCCTTTTATTTAGTATAAATTTCGCCTAATAGGGTCAGATAGCGCAAAATTTAAAATGAAATTAAAATTTGGATTTTTTCATATTAAGGATCTCTAAGATAAGAAAAATATGCTCAAGAAAAAATTTACTCGAATTCGACTTGGTTCGTCTGCTAGAGCTCATCAAACTACCAACTATCAATTTTCATATGGTCAAGGCTTCTGTCTGTCACGTAACAAGTTTACGCATATTTAATAAGATAAGTCTGCAAAAACGATAAAATCAGATTATATCACAATTGCACATTATTAAGGTCACTAAGGCGCACATTTTTTCTACAGAAAGTTATTTTCTATCATGAATGGTTTTCGCTTTATTGTCATTTTGATACGTCTGTCACGTTACACAATTTAGCAGTGAGTTTGGAGGTTGCCCTACTAAATTGAAAAAGTCTGGTCCGTTGGCCCCCAAATTTGCGTGAACACAGTTTTAAGTTGAAGTTTGGAAATCAAAGAAGAATTTGAAATATAATTTTCGTGAAGAAAAACTTCTTTTTCGATTTTATGGAGTATTCTCGATGATCTGTCACGTTACAACCAGAATCTGTCACGTTACAGTTCTGTGTTTTTATAGAAGCAAGGATATCGAGACAGTAGGCGGGTCAAAAAGGCAGACGCTCGAGGACGCTGTTTCTGCTGAAGGAAAGGACGCCACCTTACAGAGTGAAAGCTGGAGTACAGGTGTAGGTCGGAAGGAGAAACGCGGGAAACAGCAAAAAAAGAAGGAAGAGCGAAAAGGGGAGCAGAAGAGGAAATCAGAACCCTCGGCTCGTCAGAAGGCGCCTAAGGGAGAAGCCGTGCTCGTCAAAGCAAATGACGAACTACGTACGCAGCACTGCTCAAAAAGGTCAGAGAGGACCCGGAACTGAAAGATTTGGGGGAAAACGTGTTAAGAGTCAGGCGTACCCAAAAAAATGAGATGCTCCTTGAGCTTAAGAAAAATACTACAACTAGTAGCTCTACCTTGCAGGAGACTATAACTAAATCAATGGTTGGAAAGGCAGAAGTTAAAGCCTTAAACCCGGAGATGGTTATTGTGTGCAAAGACCTCGACGAAATAACGACGGAAGACGAGCTGAGAGGTGCTATGAAGCAGCAGTGCAAACTGGGCAAGGTGCACATGACGATCCGGTTAAGGAAGGGATACGGAGGAACGCAGACAGCGATGATTCGTTTACCGGTAACCGCTGCAGACAAGGCGCTGGAGGTAGGTAAAGTTGCAGTTGGATGGTCGAGATGCCTACTGAGAGCCGCCCCACGAGTAAATAAACAAGCGGAAAAATGCTTCAAATGTTTAGGCTTTGGACATTTAGCAGGGGCTTGCAAAGGCCCGGACAGATCCGGGATGTGCTGGAAATGCGGAGAGATGGGCCATCTTGCGAGAGACTGCACGCAGAGGCCGAAGTGCTTGCTTTGCACCCCAGCGGAAGGAAACGACCATCAGACGGGCGGCTTTAAATGCCCAGCCTACAAGAAGGCAACTGCAGGTCAACGGTGATGGAGGTGACCCAGATAAACCTGAATCACTGTGATACCGCACAGTAACTGTGGTGACAGTCTGCGACAGAAACTATGTGCGATGTCGCTTTGATCGCAGAGCCATATCAAGTCCCCCCTAATAACGGTAACTGGGTGGCGGATAGATCAGGAACTGCTGTGATACAAGTAATGGGAAGATTCCTCATCCAAGAAGTGGTAAAACGTTCATACGAGGGTTTCGTGATAGCCAAAATCAACGGCATCTTCGTATGTAGCTGCTACGCTCCCCCAAGGTGGACAGTATGGCAGTTCAGCCTAATGCTGGAGCAGTTAACCGAGCAGTTGATCGATCGGAAGCCGGTAGTCATTGGTGACTTCAACGCCTAGGCTGTGGAATGGGGCAGTAGAGTAACCAACACAAGAGGGTGTATCCTGTATGAAGCTCTAGCGAAGTTAGAAGTACGATTGTGCAATGAAGGCTCTGTTAGCACATTTCGGAGAGACGGGAGGGAGTCTATCATCGACGTCACATTCTGTAGTCCCTCATTGACGACGAACATGAATTGGAGAGTATGCGAAACGTATATCACCAGGAGATTCGCTACCGTATCAGTCAACGGAACCCTGCTGCAGTACAGAGAAGGGTGACCAGCGAACGAAAGTGGAAGACGAAAGCCTTTAACAAAGACCTCTTTGTTGAGGCACTTCGGCCGAACGGCGGGACCGAGAACGTGGATGCGGCTGACCTAACAAGAAGGATTGCGGCGGCATGTGACGCCACAATGCCGCGAAAACTGGAACCACGCAACAAACGGCGTCCAGCTTACTGGTGGAACGAGACGCTTAGTACGTTACGCGCTGCTTGTCTCAGAGCCAGAAGGCGGGCCCAAAGAGCAAGGTCGGAACCAGATAGAGAAGAGCGTAAGGCAGCGTTTCGGGAAGCTAGGGCCGCTTTAAAACGGGAGATCAGACTTAGCAAGTCAGAGTGCCACAAGGAGCTATGCAGAGAAGTAGACGCCAATCCCTGGGGTGACGCATACCGAGTCGTGATGGCGAAAATGAAGGGTCCGACGACGCCAGCCGAAATATGTCCGAGCAAGCTGAAGATAATCGTCGAGGGTCTTTTCCCGAAGCACGATCCAACTATATGGCCACCGACACCGTACGGCAAAGAAGAAGGAATAAGCACGGATCGGCAAGTGACTAACGACGAGCTAGCAGAAGCATCGAAGCGCCTAAAATCAAAGAAAGCCCCTGGTCCGGATGGAATACCAAACGTGATACTGAAAGCTGCGATCCTGGTATATCCGGACATGTTCAGGATAGTGATGCAGAAGTGCCTAAATGAAGGCAAGCTGGTGTTGCTGCCAAAGCCAGGGAAGCCACCTGGCGACCCGACCTATGTGCCTTCTGGATACACTCGGAAAACTCCTGGAAAGGATCATTCTTAACAGGTTAACGAAATTCACAGAAGGTGAGCGCGGACTGTCCAAGATGCAGTTCGGTTTCCGCAAAGGAGCATCGACAGTGGATGCAATTGGGATAGTGCTCGAGAGTGCTGAGAAGTCTTCTAAACAGAAGCGAAGAGGAGATCGATACTGCGCTGTGGTCACGATAGATGTGAAGAACGCGTTCAACAGTGCCAGCTGGGAAGCCATCACTGCAGCGCTGCATAGAATGAGGGTTCCCGACTATCTATGCCAGATCCTGAAGAGCTACTTTCAGAGCAGAGTGCTGCTGTACGAGATGAGCGAAGGACAGAAGTCATTGCGTGTCGCAGCGGGCATTCCTCAGGGCTCCATTCTCGGTCCAACCCTTTGGAACGGGATGTACGATGGGGTCTTAACACTGCAGCTGCCTAGGAAAGTGAAAATCGTAGGTTTCGCGGACGACGTGTCACTAACGGTGATGGGTGAGACACTTGAAGAAGTGGAGGTGTCGGTGATGGAAAAAAAGACGCGATCGAGAGATGGATGAACGGCGTCAAGCTGCAAATAGCTCACCACAAGACGGAGGTGTTGTTGGCCAGTAACTGCAGATCGGTTCAACGGATGCAGATCGACGTCGGAGGGCACATGATTGCATCGAAACGTGCATTGAAGCAATTGGGAGTTATAATCGACGACCGGTTGAGCATCAACAACCACGTTGATTACGCCTGTGAAAAGTCGGCGAAGGCAACGAACGCAATAGCGAGAATCATGCCAAACGTCGGCGGTCCGAGAAGCAGCACGAGACGTCTGCTATCTACTGTTTCGTCATCGATACTCCGATATGGGGTTCCTGCCTGGAGTGCTGCCCTGAAAACCAAGCGGAACCGTGAAAAGCTAAACAGGACATTCCGACTGATGGCCGTACGAGTCGCGAGTGCCTACAGAACAATATCGTCGGAGGCAGCATGCGTTATCGCCGGGATGATCCCCATCTGCATTACCCTGGCGGAGGACGTGGAATGCTACCAGCGGAGAAATGCACGTAACGCTAGGAGACTGGTTCAAGCGGACTCGTTGGCTAAATCGCAACAGGAGTGGGACAACGTGGAGAAAGGAAGGTGGACCCACCGACTCATCCCAAATGTATCGGCCTGGGTACATAGGAAGCATGGAGAGGTGAACTTCCATTTGACGCAGTTTTTGTCCGGGCACGGATGCTTCCGGAAGTACTTGCATCGGTTTGGACATGCTTCGTCACCCCTTTGCCCGGAGTGTGCGACTGTGCAGGAGACACCGGAACACGTGGTCTTCGAATGCCCTAGATTCGAAGAAGTTCGTAGGAGTATACCTGGTATGACAGTGGACAATATCGTCGAAGAGATGTGCCGTGACGAACATACCTGGGACGCTGTCAACAGACTGGTCTCGAGCATACTCTCCGAGCTGCAGAGGAAGTGGCGAAGAGACCAGCAAGAAGCCGCAAATCGGGTTTCGAGAGAAATTCCGCCGCCGGGGAACTCTCCAACTGTGTAGACTAGGTCCACCGCCGGGGATCAGTTGAGTAGTACGTGACGTAGCACCGAGTTGGGTCGTCGGGGCGCCTGGGAACAGGACGTCAAGCTTCACCAGAATCGCTGAACCGACCTCGACATCCTACCGGGTAGCTCGTGAGTAGGCTAGATCCACCGCCGGGGATTAGACCGAGTAGACCGCGTTGCAGAGCTAGCAGTGAGTCGTTGGGGCGCTGGTGAACCGGAAGCTACGCTCCAACCGGGATCGCCGGATAGACCTCAGCACCTACTATATGGCCCGTTGAGTAGGCTATATCCACCGCCGGGGACTAGATCGAGTAGATCGGGACGACGCGGAGAGCTAAATGGCTCACAAAACGAACATCGGAATCAGGAGAAATCTACCGCTCGGTTGCAGGAGAATAGGCTAGATCCATTGTTGGGGACTAGACTGAGTAGTTCGCGAACAAGTGAGGGCGGGAGCTGAATGGCTCATCGGGAAAGTAGAGCGAAATGGAACGAGAGGAACCCAAAGAGCTCAAGAAATTGTGGTGCTATAACAAAAGAAGAATCGGTATCGGGAGAGCCTCCTTCTCCGTCAGCGTAAGCTAGATCCACCGCCGGGGACTAGACTGAGTAGACCGCGACGAAATACCACCAATCGCAGGTCGTCGGGGCATCAGCGAACCGGACGCCCTGCTCCACCGGAATCGCCGAACTGACCTCGGCATCTGGTTGGTTGGCTCGGTTTCGGGAGAACTTCTCTCGCCGGAGTAGGCTAGGTCCATCGTCGGGGACTAGACCGAGTAGTTCGCGAACAAGTCTGGTGCTCAATGAGTAAACGGCGCTGAATGGTGCGAGAAGGGAGTTGCGGTGCTAACTGGCACAAGGGAGCCGAAGGGCTCGGTGAATTAGACAGTCTGAAGATTGACGCCCAGACTGTACTCGTAGGGGAGGAGTACTAAGCCTAGACTCACAGCCAGCTTTCCGACTGCTATGCGGAACTTGCCAGTCTGTGTGGATGGTAGAGAATTGGTGGGGTGTAGAGGAGTGGGGCTGTAACCCTGCGGAAGAAACGAACTAGTAAGTAGTTGAATTAGAGTGTGTGCTATGCACATAAAAACCCCTCCCCGAAGTAATGCCGTAAGGTAGTGCCGGGGAGGAATCAGGTTCTGGGCAAAAGCAGTGGTTTTTAGCGGGTCGGGTGATGGCAGCCCAAATCCGTTCCCTGAGACATTGGGGTTTTTGTACATTTTTTTACTGCTCTCTAAAAAAACACCCATACATACACACAGATATTTTGCGATCTCGGCGAACTAAGTCGAATGTTATATGAGACTCGGCCCTCCGGGCCTCGGTTAGAAATTCGGTTTTTGGAGCAATTGCATAACCTTTCTATATGAGAAAGGCAAAAGAATAATATTTAATTAGCTTAATCAGCATGAGTTCAATGCTATCATCATGTGATTATATTTTGAAATGTTGGTGGAATGGGTTTGAAAGTGGAGAGAATGGGGGGTTAGTAGAGTGGGAGTGGAGGATGAGTTAGAAATTCTTCATCTTATTTCGCTATACGGCGTGGATGAAGGAAATGCGGGCATGAGGGTGGCCCAAGGGGAAGGGAGTGATGAAGGAGGGAGGTGTAAGGGCAAGGCGGGGTGGAATGGGGAGGGGCGGCGACGCAATACTCAACTGCATATTTTGCCTTCCATTTGAGAAAATCGGTTCAGTCATCACCGAAGAGCCGATGTGACATTAATTGTGGAATATGCCCGGAATTCCGGACTTCCGGAAACGTCGATAGTGGACAATATATTCAAAGAATGTTTGATTGGCAATCAGTGATGTAGATCTGCGATTAGAAGTAATTTGGTGACCATTTCAATAGTTTTTAGCCTCTGAGGTATTACGATTGTACCGATTTATATGGGAATTTCCAGTGTACCCTTACTAACACCCCTGTAACTCCGGAAGAGTCAGAACCGAAATTCAGCAGCAGTCAATGGTATTACTGTATCTTTCATTTGAAATCAAGTTTGTAAAAATCGATAGAGAATTCGTTGGGGAATGGGTGTGATATTAGCTTAGAAACTTGGCGGGTTCCCCGGGGGCGTCATGAACCGTCATAGGTGGCCAATGTGGTCAAAGCTGCTTTAATTGATCATTAGTGATCCAGACCCGCAAACTAGAGTTACATCAAGTTTAATATGTTTTACATCATTTGAACATCATGGTGGTACCAGTTTATATGAGAATTTGCTGTGTGACCGCACTCTTCAACCCGTAACTCCGGAACCGGAAGACGGATCAACTAAAAATTCAATAGCAGCTTATGGGAGCGTTATACCTTTCAGATGAAATTTGTTTGCGAAAATCGGTTCAGCCATCTCTGAGAAAATTCTGTGAGTTTAAATGACACACACACACACATACACACACATACACACACAGACATTTGCCGATCTCGACGAACTGAATTGAATGGTGTATGACACTCGGCCCTCTGGGCCTCGGTTAAATTGTCGATTTTTACAGTGATTGCATAGCATTTCTTTATATGAGAAAGGCAAAAAGCATTTTTCCATATTCATCTCAAATTTTCAAGCAATATCATCAAATTTAAATTAGACTACGATGGAAAAATGTGGGTCTAGGCAAAGAGTTGAAAATATGGATTGTTTACCTTTTTATCTCCTAACGGTATTTCAGTCATTTTCAGGTCATGCAAGAACCATCCACAAACTTTTATAAATGACAGATATGGAATTTTTTCTGGGCTCATAATTCATTTTGCTTAATATTAAAGGTTATATACAAACGGGAAAAAATAGTTTGACGCAAAATTTAATAAAAAAAATTTTCGCCTGTGGTTGCCATTTTCGGAGCCTTCACCATATGAGGCTGACAAAATCGTGGGCTAATAAAAGCGGGTCTTCACTAAAATCTATCAATCGTACATTGTAATGGTACAACAACATGACAACAATGTTCCATAAATACCTTCTCGTCTCATTGCGACTGTACTTTCCGCAAAATAGATCTTTGTCACACACGTCCATAGCGAACTAGTCCGTTGTTCACATTGTTCTTTCAAATTGATATTCTTTTGGTGTTTCAAACAACTCGAATAATTGAAAATCATATTCGATTTTGTTTTGTTTGCTTTCGTCCATTTCTACACAGCCAGTTTGTAAAAGGAGCAAATGAGTTATTTTAACTCTTCAACCTTTTCCTAATACACTAGTTATAACATTATTTATTACTTGTATGGACTTGTCAGCTTTCAGAATGTCAGCTAATAATTTTTGCTGAATTATTACTATCAATGTTAAAAGTATTATTCGAACAGCATCATCTTGAATATAACCAAACATGCTTACCATGTTCTTGAAAAAATATTTACACAGCTAAACCGTTTGGCGAAGCTACAACCTGAACAAAGATTTCATGAACAGTACTACTTTCATTAGTTGATACCTCAAATCAATCGACCTATCAAATACGTCATTACGAAACAAATCTACTCTGCAATGCAGATATGAAATTAGTTTGGTTTGGAAATATAAATAATTTTTGGCTTTCTTATATACATATTAGGAAATCACTTCAAAAATCGACCTGCCACTTGAGTTCCAGAGAGCCAAGTGTCACTTACTATTCAATTCAAATCGTCGAGACCGCAAAATGTCTGTGGGTGCATGTGTGTATCAAATAAATCCGCTCAATTTTCTCAGAGGTGGCTGAACCGATTTGCACAAACTTAGCTTCAAATGAACGGTTCTAACGCTCCCACAAGCTGCTATTGTATTTTTTGTTGATCCTACTTCCGGTTCCGGAATTATGGGCTGAATACTGCAGCCACATAGCAAACTCCTATATAAACTTGCAACATGAAGATGTCCAAATGATGCAATACATATTGAAATGGATTTAACATTACTTGGATTAGTGGGCCTAGATCCCTAAAGACTAATCAAAGTAGTTTTGGCCATATTGGCCACCACTTAGGGGGGGTGGAGATAGCGTAGTTGGTAAATCGATTGCCTTGTACCCAGCTCACCTGGGTTCAATTCCCAACTCCGCACAAAGGGTTAGAGATTTCTCTAAGGAGATTTCTCCAACCCGACAAAGAGGCGAATGACCCTAACGTTAAAACATTTACAATCAAAACAAAAAAAATATTGACCACCTATGACGGTTCTTGATGCTCTCGGGTAACTATCGAAGTTCGTATGATAATATCACACCTATTTCTCAGCAAATTCTTAACTGATTTTTACAAACTTGCTTTCAAATGATAAATACAATACACCCATTGACTGCTATTGAATTTCATTCAGATCTGACTTTTGATTCCGGAGTTACTGCGGTTACACAGGAATTTCAACCATAAGGTATCGGGCATATTCCAGGATTAAAGTCACATCAGATTCGGTGATGACTGAATCCATTTTCACCAACTAGGCCTCTCTCACATCCTCTTTTACAGGTATAATCCCTTTCCCCTCCCACTGCATTCCAAAATATGTTATGCGAAGACAACATTTAATTCATGCCGATTTATCCACTTAAATATTATATTTTTTGTTCCAAGGACGTCATCGTCAACATGCTACTCATCAGGTTCGTGGCACTCGTGCCCTTGTAAATATGTGCAAAGTGTAGGGGAACTGGTGGTAAAATGAACACGTTAAGCAAAGTCATTATTGTCTAACTAATAAGCGATTGAGATACTACAATCACCTCATACGTTTCTTGTTAGACATGTTTTGTACATATTTGGTGAAAATATTTCGACATAAACACAAGTTTTCAAACATTATTCTTGATTTCAAAACATGTCCAAAAAAGAGACACGTTTATAGCGTGTGGGTAAAATGAACATGTGCTGGTGGTAAAATGAACACCTTCTAGTGACCTGCAAAATGTTCTGTATGTATGCAATGCTTAGCGTTGAAAAGCAATTTTTCGAGCAATGCTAATGTCCCCGCGGCTCATGATCATTGCATACACACAGGGCATTTTGTAGGCAAAAAAACTTGTCACGGAAAAATTAAATTTTCATGTAATACTAACCAATTTACAATTCTGTGACATGGAAACACATCTACAAACTTGGGGTTATCCATAGGTGTTTAAAATTTAAGGATCTGTTGGAGAACAGTGAAGATATAGCAACTTGAACTTAGCAATTAACTTTGAGGCTTGGTACTTGGAGCAGCAAGATGGTTCATATTACCCCCACTACAACCTTTTCATTTTACCCCCTAAGACATTTTATTTTCTAACAGCCGTTCCGATTGAACCGATTTGTCCTGATCCCTACTTATTGCTGTGAAATATCTGCAAGAGGTTCAACTACTGTCATGTAACACCATTTTCACAATAAAATTAAAATTTCATCACAAAAGACCTTATATTCTACATGCCGAATTTAACATCAGCGACAAACATGAATGCCGATTTTGGTTTTCATCATATTTATTTCACATTGGACAGCTTTTTATCAAAAGAAATTATTTCAATATTCTTTGAGTACTTGGCAGGTCACGTTTCTGTGAAGTTTGTTCTAAATTTAACTAACATTGACTTGATTTGGCTACCTGTTCATTTTACCCCCCTGTTCATTTTACTCACAAGTCCCCTAATAAGAATGTAATAGACATTTTCACAAATATGTTGAATTTATCTTGCTATTGGATAAATGATAAAGGCACAATTACACCATTAGGTGGATTAAAACAGGTTTTTTATCCTGAATGTGTCACGTTTTTCACCGATTGAAAAATAGTTCTTGATACTGCAAGTTTAGACTTTTTGTAGTGAAGAAATAAGTTGTTTAAAACTGTGAAGCTCTCTTGTGCGTGTGTGCAAAATAAGGAAAATCAGTCAGTTTAGTGAAAACGTCAGCATCGGTATCGGTTTGTTGCTGATTTGCAGTCAGAATCGTCACCCGGCTCCTCACCGATGCCTTTTTCGTCAACTACATCTCAAGTTTTTCATTGCTGTGGTGACCCAGCTAAGAGACATGTTTGGAGAGTAGTCTGTCGGTGGTGCCATCATCCAAATAAATCTGGTGAGATCAATCCGATTTATAATAATTATAATTATCCATTTTGTTGAATATATAAAATCACTCCAAACCTACATCCCATTTTCCTTCCCTACTAACAAAACCGAACATCCGTTTTACCTATGGAGATTGCGTTGGTTCCTCGTATCTTCTTAAGTAGGTATTCTACTAACATTTCCTCCCCTTTTGCGATAGTAAGGACATGGCCAGGTGTGCAGTGAACTATGCTGTCGTATAAAAAGATTTCACTGTATCAGCCACCCATGAGTGCGGTCGTTTTTGCTATGCTATGCTATGCTATATGGAATCAAGAACCCTCGTAGGTGGCCAATGCGGTCAAAGCGACATTGTTTAGTCATTATTGATCTAGGCTGACAAATCTTAATAATTTTGTATGCATTTTAACCCTCAAAAAGGCAAATTGAACTACATGAAGAATCGCTCATAAGACCCAATGGAATTTGTCGTTTTATCAGTGATTCCCGAAAACGCTTGAGCAGTTGTATTTCCATTTACAAGCCCATTGAAACTAGAGAACTGTAACTAGCCAGGCCTCTGTGACCCCTTGCATTTTTGAGGGGTCATGAGTTTTGCATCATTTTGATATTATGGTGGTACCAGTTAACATGGGAATTTGCTGCGTGGCCGCACTCTAGAACCCGGAAGTCCAATCAATAAAAAGTTCAATAGCAGCCAATGGGAAGGTTGTACCTTTCATTTCAGACAAAGTTTATGCAAACCGGTCCAGCGATCTATCTCGACGAACTGAGTCGCTCGGCCCTCCGATTTTAATTCGAGAATATACCCGAGACCCGGGACTTCCGGGATTATCGATAGTGGGCAATAACTTCAAAGAATCTTTAATTGACCATCGGTGATCTAGATCTGCTAATCGAAGTTATTTGATGTCCATTTCAGTAGATTTGAAACCTCTGAGGTATTATGATTGTAACGGTTTATATGAGAAATTCCTATGTAAACGCACTAATCAACCTATAACTCCGAAACCAATGGTCAGATCTGAATAAAATTCAATAGCAGTTAATGAGAGCGTCATTTCTTTAATTTGGAATCAAGTTTTTATAAATTGGCCAAGATTTCGCTGAGAAATATATGGGACATTAGCTTAGGAATTTGGCAAGTTCCTCGAGGGCATCAAGAACCGTCACAGGTGGCCAACGTAGTCGAAGCTACTTCAGGTCTAGTGATCTAGACCTGCAAATTCAAGTAATGTTGCAACCAACATTAACCATCTTCAATCCGTAACTCCGGAACTAAACTAAAAGATCAACAGCAGCTGATGTGAAGGTTGTACCTTTCATTTGAGACCAAGTTTGTACAAATCAGTTGAGCCATCTCTGATAAACAGAGCTGACATTATTTTCCCACATACACATATACACACAAACATACATACATACACACAGATATTTTCCGATCTCGACGAACTGAGTAGAATGGTGTAAGTAAATCGGCCCTCCGGACCTCGGGTAAAGGGTCAATGTTTGGAACGATTACATAACTATTCTATAAGAGAAAGGCAAACATAGATTTAGATAAGAAAAACCAGGACGAATCAATCGTTTTCCTCAAATTCCCATTACACCAGAATAGTCAGTTAAAAACCAAAATGTGTCCTGGGAAACAAAGATCTAGTTGCCCTATCCTAGAATGCAACCTTTTATGGTTTAACCGCAATGTAATTAAATAATGCATCAATATGCACTTTGTGACAACTGTGCAATAGTAATAACTTTAATCGAAGTGGTGGTAAAAAGATTCTTAGATCCCACACAAATGTTGACAACAAGGTAGACAATTCGGTTATATTATGTATGTTATGTTTTTCGGATTTTTTCGTTGTGGATTACTACACGTTTGACTTGTTTTTCATCACTGCATCGGTGTGGCTTGGAGTACAATCTCTTCTGGTAAATTAAATCGACAAATCTCCAAAAAACTGCACCGCATTTGCTTTGTGTCGAGAACGTACTGAAAAAAGCAATGGAGCCCGTTTGTTGTGCTTGTACTCGCAGTCTTGACAAGGAAGATGAAATAATTTGCAATGGCTTTTGCAAATCATCTTTCCACCTCAAAAGTGCTCATCAGTCAGCGGAAATTCGTGACGCTGTATCTGGATGTTCACAATTGGTTTGGATGTGCAAAGCTTGTACAAAAATGATGGCAAATACTTGTTTTCGTCAGGTTAGTTTATCGACGAACAACGCAATGCAGTCAATGGTTGAGGAGCAAAACAAGGTGCTGCACGAACTGAGGAATGAAGTTGCTCTCAACACCACGAAAATCAATACAATATTTCAGCGAACGCCCTTTCCCACCACACCATGTAGAACACAACTAAACCCAAATTCGCGCAAGAGACCACGGCTGTTAATCCCGGATGAACCACCGCACCGCGATAACATTTTTGAAGGTACAAAAGATATTGAACCGGACGACGCTATACCATTGGTCGCAGTTAAAAAGGATAAACAGTTTTGGCTGTACTTATCTGGTTTCGATCCTCACGCGACAGTGTATCATCTCGAAAAGCTGATCAGGAACAATTTATAAACAGGCACAGCTGTGGACGTCGTTAAACTTGTACCTAAAGGCAAAACTCACGATGAACTCTCGTTTGTATCGTTTAAAGCTGGCATTGACTTGCAGCTAAAAGATTTAGCACTATCCAAATCAACATGGCATGGCAGCCCTCGTCGAACACACGAAATATTTTTCGCTTCTTGCCAACACCAGCAGACACTAATTCACAATGAATCACTCGTCGCACGTACTAACTGTCACACAGAAAGTTCTACTGATACTCAAGAACTATCGGCTAATTTAGCCTGCATCTGCACACCTCCGTCAGCACATCGGTTTTCTGCTCCCAGCAGATGTGGTCCGAATCGTAAAAACAGTTACTGTCCATTGTCGCTTTATTATCAAAACATGCGCGGAATCCGCACTAAGACAAACAAACTACAAACTACAAACAAACGTTATTGCCTTTACTGAAACTTGGCTGAACAACGACGTTTCAAACTCTGAACTAGCTCTGAACTATACTATTTACCGATAGAAACCCCTGAACCAGCCAGCACAGACGAGGAGGGGGGGGTCCTGATAGCAGTAAAAAACGGCCTTCAGAGCTCTGCTATTTGTATTGCTGACTGTGATCAATTGGAGCAGATTATCGTTCGCATCTCATCACCAAACTTTGATATAATAATGTGCTGTATATATCTGCCGCCCAACAGTGAGCCCCTGTTGTACGAGCAACATGCAATATGTGTGAAAAAATTAATTGATCTTGCGGGTGATCGTGGTATGGTTTTAACTGTGGGGGTTAATATCTCCCTCAATTACGCTGGATGTTGGATGAAAATTTGAACTGTATGCTGCCGTTAAATGCTTCGTCTGAACAGGAAATATTCCTGGTTGAGTCGGTTTTGGCAAACGGAATGTCTCAGATAAACGATCTCGTAAATGTAAATGAGAGACTTCTTGATTTAGCGTTCATTAGTGACACTAATTGCGTTGAATTGTGTGAGCCACCGTTACCATTGCTGAAAATCGACCAACATCACCGACCTTTTATCTTATTATTCGAGCTTGACGTTGTGATGCAAATCGCTCCTGGTATTGTTGTTGATCAACTTGGTTTTAATTTTACCCGCTGTGATTTCGAGAGGCTCAACATATTGTTAGCCGATGTTCATTGGGAGGAATTTCTTGTTGGTTGTGACAAATATGTATAATAAAATGTATATTTCGTGATGTTGTTCCTGTGAAGCGACCTCGTCGTTCGCGTGGTAAAAAGCAGCCTTGGTGGAATAACGAGCTACAGAATCTACGGAACCGTCTTCGCAAGGTTAGGAAACGATACTTTCGCTGGAGAGATGATCGGCACAAAGCTGAGCTGCATGTCATTAAAAGCGAATATAGCTCTTTGCTTGCGCATTGCTTTCGTTGCTATATTCATCGCACGGAGGAGAACCTGAAGCAGGACCCCAATTCATTTTGGTCATTTGTAAGAAGCCGTAAGCAGTCGTCCGGAATCCCACAACATGTTAGTTACAACGCATCTACAGCCGAGTCTCCGCTTGAATCGGCAAATCTATTCTCATCCTTTTTTGAAAGTGTTCAAAGTAATAACCGACCACCTTTGTCTGAAGCATATTTGAATAGTCTACCGTTGTTCGATTTGAATATGTCGCTATTCAATTTCTCACCGCGTGATGTGGAACTGAAGTTGCAGTCTATAGATGGTTCTAAGTGTGCTGGTCCGGATGGCTTACGGCCTATCTTCTTCAAGAGCTGTGCTGAAACGCTGGCTGTTCCTGCGAGTATAATTTTCAACAGGTCATTGTCCGAAGGAATTTTCCCGAGTGTCTGGAAGACAGCTTCTATTACACCGATCCACAAGGCAGGTAGCATCCACGATGTTGAAAATAGACCTTTCTCGTCAAAAAATTTTATATGATAGGATGCTTCCTTTTTATTCCCCAATTCGTTACTGCCGATTGCCGCGATGATTTGGTACCTCTAACTATTGAAAAAATCAAAAATAGTGCAAGCTGCTCATTTAACCCCATATTCTGAATACCTATCTCGCCTTGTTTCCCCGTATTTTTACACCATTTGGATGAATTTCCTGTGGGGAATACTAAAAGGATGCCAGATCTGCATATATATTAGTAAATCTGCAGATTTTGCATTTTCACTGCAGATGTTTTGCAGATTACAAATATTTAGCAGAGCAAAGCCTATGCCAGCCAATTTATACACAAGCCTTCAACATTTTTGATCATTTAAAATATATACATACTACGTTTCTATGTCAAATTTATTGAAGATTTTTGTAGCAATCTGCAGACTTTTATATTTTCACTGCAGGCTATTGTTTAAATAGACCTGGCATCATTGATGCTGAAATGATTCATTCATATACCTGTCAAAAACATAGAGCATTGCATGAAAATGTATAACCTCAATTTTCTGACAGTTCAGTGTGCTTGTTTACCTAAGACTTGTTTACATGGACTTTTAAAATTTACATTACTTGAATACTTTCGATGCTCTTTGAAAGACTATCAACTCAAGAGGGATGAGGATTGGAACAATGGGAACCTGGTGCCACATTATGCAACCAATTCGAGTCGACCTTTTCACACAAGCTTGAATACAATAAACCTTTCGTTTCGAGATGAGTAATGTCACCCCTGGTTCATACATTGACCAATCGGCGCTGGATGCAAAACCCGGTGGCATATGCTGAATCGTAAGATCAAGCATTGGGCTATAAAACGATTGCTTTCTGGATGATGGATAAGGACTTGTACACATTTGTTTGTTTGCTCGTGGGTTAAGTCCTAACAAGATGATCCGATTTATTACTCATTTTTAGGTGGTGAAGTTTACCTGAACTTTAAAGGTAACGAATTCGGTCGATGATAAGTTGTTGAAATGATCGTTCAATACCCATACCGAAAAACGTTTCCATTGGTCAGAATGCCTACCAGCGTATGATAGCTGCAAACATGAGGACAACAAGGTTATCGCTTTCGAATGGAACAATTATTTATTATTCGTGTTCAAGTTCCATTACAGCAAAAGTTTCGTCGATTGACGATTATCGCATTGTCGTTGATTTAGCCGGCAAATGCAAAACAGTGCTCGGCACTGACAATAAGGAGTAAGAAGGATTTGATAGGAGTGATAAGAATGCAGAGCATTATACAATCTGGAGGGAGGAGAAATTATATGTAAATTTATATTATAGCCCGAGTTGCCATCATTTTTGCACCGCAATAAAGCTTTCTGCAACTGCTGTCTTGTTCAAATTGGCAGGAAATAACTAGGCAGCGAATGATAAATTGCATAGTCAATTTATTTACTTTTTCGGAAGGATAAGTAATTAGTATGTTGTGAATATATATATGTGTCGCTGGTGCCGTGTGTTATGGTGGTACCGGACGGAACCGTTGGTCAGCAGACCGTCCTTGTCGCACTGGTCATAGATGCGACGTTTTTTCTCATCTGATAGCACTTGACATGTTTCGGAGATCTGTCTTAACGCTCTCTACTTAGCGTAGGATACGCGAAACCGCTGCTAGCTTTCGTAAGAAAATTCCTAGCTGCTGCTACTCTATCAGTCTCTCTCTCGACTGAGGACTACAATTTCGGTCGACTAAATTGTGCTATGAAAATTGTACTTCCTGGAATTTCACCTAACGAGATCAATTCATTGTGAGGAATTTCGCTGCGTTCCAATATTGCTTGCCTCTGTAGGTGATGATGTGTGTGGATTCACTTCGGCAGCCAGGTCTTATGTTTTGGGTAATTTTGCTATCTTATTCTGCTGAATAAATCATCTGGCCAAAGCCTCTACCTTATACTATGGTCACTTTAAAAACGCATTGCTATTTAATCTTGTAGCTCTTGGCAAGTCAGTCCTGGCACTGTTCTCGACTAATCCTGGCACTATACCGCTGACGTCGCACTTATTACGGTGATCTAACTTGGCGAGAGCGGCAGTGGTTTCGTCGGAATTGTTCACTCGACAAGCAGGAAGTGCAAGGACTCTGATACTTATGCCTGAGCCCCTCGTTGAAACCTTCGTCCTGTCGGAGTGTTAGCTTTGTTCGATACCGGAGCGTATTGCTGAACCGAAGCAGTCTGCTACTTGCTCCTTCGAATCGGAATCGCTGAATATTCCCGTTAGCCGAATGTCCAACGTGGCCGAAGGCAAACCGATTGCACCAACCGTAGCTGAAATTTTGGCCTTTAATCCAAGTCCCTGCCATTGACATAGCGACAGACGAGTGCGGCGCAGGTTGGACCATCGGTTGACTCGGTGCCGGACAGGGCGAAACAGCTGCAACAGGAGCGGACTTAGTATGGGGTGTAAAGGTCATCAATTGCCATAGATCACCAAAATGCTCTGCGTGAACATTGTGAACAAAACAAATCAAACGAAATTGGCCGCAACAACGATAAAATAATCTAAATTCTACCCAAACATTTGAAAATGAGAAAAAGGCAAAAGAAGTTTTGGTCGAATTCATTATAATTCTATTTAAAAATTGAATACTGTTTTATTTAGTTTGATTGCGCATCTTGTTTACATCAGACACACCCCTTAATTCATTGAGTACGTATTTCACTGCCTTTATAATCCTTTTGGAATCAGTTACAATAATCCTTTATAATCATTTTATAATAAGTGTATTGCTAGTTAGGACTTTTATATCATCCGGGCTCTTTTATAATTTGTTATAAAATCATTATCAAAATTCTTCATAATCCATTGTTGCGTTATGTTTATGTACATTGCCAGATAGATAGTTTTTAAATGGGACGGAACGTGTGGATACGAAAAAACCTAATGTCAATTGTAGCCAGGGGGAGCTGTCAAATGCAGCCAAAGGCAACCGTCAAATGCAGTCAGGGGGAGTGTCAAATGTAGCCAGTCCATTTAAAATATGTGAGGAAGAAAGAGTGGCTATGCAAGACAAGAGATAAAATGAACAGAAAAAAGAAAAAGAAAACATCTATCCACAGGTTCTGTCCCAGAATTTTAATAGAGAACATCAAAATTCGATTTGTTTGCATTTGGCAGTAGGCCTTTTTCAAATGTTTAGCTGGAAATTCCTTGCTTCTTCAATGAATCATGTACAAGAAAAGTAAAAATGTTAAATTTAACGGAACAATGTATGATGCCGACATCAATTAAAAAATACAACTGAGCGACCTTGTTGGGAAAGTGTTAACATTTGGCAGCGAACCAAACCAAGTTTCTCATACTATGATCGAATCAACAAAAATTCCAAGATCATGTAAACAATCTCTTTGAACTGTCAAAAAAGTGAGGTTAAACATTACCATGCAACGTTCTCCACCGAGAGGTTCACTTTAGTTTGTTTACATATCCAATGAACATTGTACCGCGACTCACCACTTCATTTGCCGCGTTGCCAGGAAGCCAAGCAAAAATATACAAAACAGTGCTGCCCAAACACATATTTTGAGTCCCACCATTCTTGCAAAGGTGAAAAGTGCATTTTTCAAATTTAAAAAAATCATTAAAAAATCACGATAGCTCTAAAAAGTCTCATTTCAGCGGAAATATTCTTAAAAATGTGTAGTCTTTTGAATAAAAATAAGAAAAAAAGGGGGTTAGGTCGGACGAGAAAGGTCTATTATCGAGCCATTTCAATTTTGAGCTGTTTACCGAAAATTTTTGAAAGCCTCGTTCACGATTTGCTGTACCCGAAGGTTCACCATATCATTTCCGAGTGGCAGGATGGATTTGTGAAAAAACGTTCGACGAGTACTAATCTTATGGCGTACGTTTCGTCACTTAATAGCGCGCTTGGAAAGCGTCAGCAGGTTGATGCCGTTTATATTGATTTTGCAAAAGCGTTCGATAGGGTGCCTCATTTGTTAATCGTGGCCAAATTTGAGCGAATGGGACTTCCTGAGTGGTTGACACGGTGGATAATGTCATACTTCACCGAGCGTAGTGCATTTGTGCGCATAGATGAAACGAGATCATCTCCGTTTGTGATAGAGTCGGGTGTGCCTCAGGGAAGTCATTTGGGCCCGCTACTGTTTATTTTATTCGTAAACGATTTATTTAGTCTCCTAAAGCTACCAGTACACTGTTTGTAATAACGTCAAATATTTCACATCTTTCGTGAAATAAATTTGAACTGCTGTGTACTGGCTCTTCAAATATTTGATCAAACACAGTTTGCCAAATTTTTCATTCATGTTTGTCAAAGCGATTATTTGTCTATTTGTCAAACAGTATACTGACTAGTTTGTCAAAACTTCAAACAGCGTAACGCTGCAGTTTGTCAAACTTGTCGATGGAGAAGTTTGTCAAATTTGTTGATGGAGAAGTTTGACAAACGTGCTTTGCTCATTCAGGATAACAAAATACGCCGTACGCGAAACTGATTTGTTTTGACAGAATTTGTCAAAACGAAAAAAGTTAAGGTTTGAAATTCGGCTGATTGATTGATTGTTTTATTTACGTGATTTTAAATAATTCAATCGCCACGTTAAAAAAATTCAGCGCTATTTTGATATTGTTTGTATTTGTCTTTCCAGGAAAATCATGCCTCAAATAAATCGGAAAGTTATAAACTATTTGAATTCAATTGTTTGATACATGCTGAAATGTGAGCAAATGCCATTTCTTTTGAATCCATTCCGATAGTTCACCAAGAATCAACTGCTCTTGACAAGCATACAGCAGTTGAGTGTACTGCCAGTCTTGCGTGGTATTATTGTCGAATGTATCTAGTTGAATTCCACATCCTGGTCGGACCGTAGCCTATGTTGACTATTGTTAGTATTGTATTGAAGTATTGAATGAGCTCATGGAAGTCGAGATGATGAAGAGTCTGTCGATAGCGATTCCATCGAATCCATCAAACGGAACCTGCTTCTGGCGCTGGATATTTACGCTACTAATGTTGGTGCGCCAAATACTACCCAATAAACGCGTACACTATCCTCACCACTTCCCAAAAACATGCTCAGACCAAATTGCTCAAGTTGCCCGGTGTTGTGCTTGGTAGCTTTTACAATTTGGGAACGAGAAAGTTATTTTAGCTTCGGCAAATCGCCTCTCCTTCGCCCGTCTCCAGATCTCTCAAAACCTCTGTCGAACCGTTTGTGTTTGTTTTTGTTGCTCATGTGGTACACCCCGCTTTGCTGATGCTTGAATTTTTGGCTGCAGATTTTACATGAGTACATCTTTTCCTTCACGTCGGTATTAGAAGCGTTGCATTTGGCCACATAGGGTGATGAGCCTATTTTCACCATACTAAGCAAGGTGCCTCACTAATTCGGTAATCTTTTGCCTTACAATCAATGGAATGCGTAAAAATTGACATCAACCGCTTTGCTTCGTTGTTAAGAACCAATATAATAACACAAATGCGTTGAAAACAGTAAAATTCTCGTGTTTGAGCACAATGAAAACTCGAATCGAGTGCCCCTATTGTTGCGCTACCATTTGACTCAATGCGTTGAACAAAGATGGCAGACACTGCTCTAACCAACGGCTTCAAATGGGTAGGGTGATAATAGAAACATGGCGCAAATAGGCTCATCACCCTATGTGTTATACTTTTCGCGACAATCGAACAGTTTCCCGGTGGCATGCAACTTCTCGTGCAGCCGGAAACTTTTCGCCGATCGGTAGACCTTGCTACATACTCGACATTTGTGCTCGGGCAGCACGTCGACTTCGCGTCCTATTCCATTATCTGGTTGTGTTGGGTTCGCAGGTGCACCGTCAGATTGTAGGATTGAGTGAACCCTCGGTCGCAGTATTCGCATACGTACGGAGTTTTCCCGGGTGTGCAACCTGATGTGTATCTTCAGCGTTATCGATTGAGTGAATGTTTTCGAACAGTGGGGACACATTTGAAGGGCTTTTCACCTGTAACAGTTAACAGTATACAATTGGAATTTACAGAAAAGAAAATAAGTAAAACCTTAACCTACTCGTTTGCCATCGAATGTTCGTCGTCATCAGGTACTAGTCCGCAAACTCTTTATTACAATATGGACATCGGTTCCGAATGGGTAATGAACGATCCTTCTTTAGCGGCAAACCATCAGATCCCTTTTCTCCCTTCGAACTATTTTGTTTCATCTTGCGATCCGGTTCCATAAATCGATGAAAACGCTCTGCAAATTGCCCATCTCAACTTTTTCCTCTCCCAACTCCCTAATAACGTAAATCTTCCCATTCTCTCCCTTGATGCGCATTTCGGTTTTTGGTTCCAAAGGAAAATGTTTAATTCATCAGCATCTTCCACTGCGTTTTTGATATCTGATCGCTCATCGTCCGCGTCCTCGTGTACTAACTGTGGATCCACTTTGTAGTCAACTTCTCCCGCGCTAGGCCGAATCTGAAAGCAGCTTTCGGAAATAATTAGCTGTTGTATGAGGGTTCGGTGGCGTTTGTAACATGTAATGTAGTTAGATTGCACTAGCGAGGCAATGGAGAAATTTGGCATCGTCAGGGTGCACCTGATTTGTTCCTTTCGTTCTTCCGTAACGGCAAGCACGCGCCGAAAGAGTGCTTTTCATACGCCAGCGCAGAAACCACACCTGTCGGAGCTGTGGGAGCAGGGATACCAGGTATATTTTTCAAATGTCCACATTTCATGAAAAAATGTCTTCATTTGTCTTTACCGACTAAGATTCTGAATCGGTTTTAGCTTTTGAGGAAGAATTCTGCCAGAAATTGGTCAGACAACCGAAACAAATCTGTCTTCAAAATGAAAAACCCGTCTCACAACCTTTCAAATGTCTTCAACATGAAGACATGTCTTCACATATGGCATCGCTGTGTGGGAGGAATGTGGCCACTTAACTGTAAACGTGAGGAAGTACATAAATAAGTGAGCGAGAAATGCAACTAAAATCCATACCGTGTTCATCGCCGTTTTGTATGTCCAACAATACAAGAGGATTAAATATTGTTCAAATTCCCGTTCTAATCATTTTTTGTCCAATTGAAGTCTGCCTAAACTTTTTTGGGTTATAAAGAGCGACGCGAATTAACAAAACGACCGAGAGACTTAACCGACTAGATAGAGCGAAATGAAACACGAAGTTAATCGAAGTTAAAAGTTCATTTGAGAACGATTTTATTCACGCAGTTTCTCTGCTAATGCAAACACAATTTTGGCGCATTGATAGTTGACAAATGTAGTTATAATTCGAGGGGTGATCGGATGGAATTATTACCTAGCTATTATGGTAGACCTTGTGGCTGTAGAGTTCTAATTCCTTTCACACACACTAATTGGGGTTTTGATTTCCTCCAGCTGACATATATAAAACTCAGCCAATTTAAACGTTACAAATAGCTCGCCTGAAGTATTTATAATGGTGTTGAAATGCTCTGTGTCGCTGTAAAACTTATTCAGAAGACGTACTGTGTAGATATCGACGTTTGAAATACGCACACCAAGATCTCACAATTTTATACTACCGCCCTTCCCTTAAGCCCAGGAGTGGTTTATTTTCCTCCCAATCCAAACGTCAAAACTGCACAGTACCAATGCAGCTGGATAAGTCTATACCGGTTGGTCAGGTTCCATCATAAAAAAAATCCGACCGAAAAGCTATTTTCGATTTGTTTTCCTCCATCTGTGACTGGTGGAAGAAAACAAATCGTTGAACACACAAATGCAGTTACAGATTGCCAATTGTACTCTATAAAATGAAAACAAATGAAATGAAAATTTCAATCATATATGAACAGCATGCTTTGATCGAACAGCGCTTCCAAATTAATTTTTCTTCTACAATTCGACCTGTCAACACGAATGGTAGACAAATTTGATTGCGTGGTGAGTCATAAAATGATTACCCTTTTGTATGGGGCCTTGGCATATTTAATTTGTGTTTGATTACACTCTGCATAATCACGAACAAAGGAATGCGATATAGTTGCTTCAACCATTCATAAAAATAAAACAAATTTTTTGGAAAATCATTTGGCATCCCTGCGCTAACACAAATATTTCATGTGTTTGCACTCTTGAAAGTTCATGAAGTTCAAGCAGCACAAAAATTTTTTCGCATGGCGATTTGTTTGACGTATACGCCAGTTTGACTATATTTGACAAACAGTGTACTGATCCATCAAACTTGTTTTATTATGTTTGTCAAACAATATAAGGCGTAACGTCCGGTAACGCATCAATGCAAATATTTGATGAAAAAAGTTTGTTAAATAGTTGATCTCGTGTACTGGCCTTGTCAAATTTGTTTGTCAAACACGTTTATTTGATCAAATTTTGCTTCATCAAATATTTCACGTTATGACAAACAGTGTACTGGTAGCTAAAGTATATGTTTGCTGATGATCTGAAATTTTTCCGTGTAATTGCGTCGGCAGTCGATTGCTGTGCCATTCAAGCCGATATTGATGTGCTGCTAAATTGGTGTACTCATAACGGCATGGAAGTAAATGTGCAGAAGTGCAATGTGATATCGTTTTGTCGAAACAAGCCCATCATGCCATTTGATAATAGAATGGCAGAAAGCAGTATCAACCGAGTTAATACTATAAAGGACCTAGGCATTCTCCTCGATAACAAACTAAATTTCGCGCAGCACATTGCAATGACTACAGCTAAGGCCTATGCCGTGCTGGGGTTCATTAAACGAAACACGCAGCAATTCAGCGATATTTATTGCCTAAAAACGCTCTTTTGTGCACTCGTGCGTAGCATCCTGGAGTACAGCGTGCTTGTGTGGGCGCCTTATCATGCTGTGCAAATCAATCGCGTCGAACGAATTCAGCGTCACTTTGTTCGATACACTCTGCGACTACTGCCATGGAATGATCCTGTTCGACTACCGACGTATGAACAACGATGCAACCTTCTACGTTTACCGACGCTTGCAAGTCGGAGGATAATGCTGCAACGGCTCTTTGTGTTTGATCTTCTCGGAAACAATGTTGATAGCTTCGAGTTGCTGAGCCAGGTTCGCATCAACGTACCACCTAGACCTACCAGACGAACTGGTTTCTTTCGGACTCCTATGTATCGTACACTTTCTGCTCAGAACAATCCGTTCAATGTGGGCTGTCGTAATTTTAATGATGTAGCTAACCTGTATGATTTTAACATAACCAAGACTACTTTTAAACTTAGAATTAGTAATAATTAGGGAACTGTATGTACGAATACTTCGAAGACCAGTACAAATAAATAAATAAATAAATACCTTTCTATTGAGAAAGGCAAAAAGGTAAAAAAAATCAAAATAGTTCATCGTATCAACATCCATACAAATGTAATTTCTTTACTTACAAAACTTTCATTTGTCCAACGGTGTACGCAATGGTTATCAAACCATTTATAGCAATATCGACAGGAATCACCTCCGCGTTGTATTCACCATTACACAGCATTGATCGCATAACTCCTTTTCCTCCGGCTACCATGATGCCTACTGGACCATTTAGGTTATCAACCCATCCTTCCACCGGTTCCTTATTTGCCGGGCAAACTAGAAAAAAAATTAAATTTGAGAACATATAGCCATAAGATAGATAACTCTCATAATAGATTGGTACACGTGAAACGACATGATGGGTAACATTTTGAGATGGATACCCTTGGGGGAGATCTGCGTTGTGAGTCTGAAAGCTGATTTTACGGAAATGAAACTATCTAAGGTAAATGTGTATACATATTTTAAAAATTCTATTTCCTTTTCAATAAAAATGTTGTAAAATAGCGTAATATGTGTCAAACAGTGGAGCGGTTGCTAGGGTTTCCACCTCTGGGGAGTCTATGACCCGGAGATTTTCACTGGACTTTGGGGGGGGGGGGGGTCCGAAGGGTGGTGGATTTTGAGTAGAACTAGACGGAAATTGGCATCAAAACGTTTGCTCGGCACTTTAGAGCACTTTAATCGCTTTTTATTACTACTTTAGAGTAAAGTTGTAAATTTTTCTTATTTGAGAACGGTTTGGTCGGTTTAATCTGGTGTAGTATTTTACCTCCCCTACTAAATACCAAGAATATAAAAGCACCAGCTACTCTCGCTGTGCAGAATAAGTCGTACAAGCATTGCTCTCTTCCATAACTAACAGGAAAAGGAGAGCAAAGGAGACTGCGGCATCACATGGGAAGCACTATGTGGTGTCGGTTATTCATCACCAGAGGTCGGGGGTACAAAGAGGCAAAACTCACCCCCTAGCCAACAGTTAAGGGTCGTTGCAGGAGTAGCAACAACAAGGGAAAAACTCGTTTGATGTAGTAAGTTGGATTAGAACAAATCTGCCATACCTTGGTGCAGCTGGTAATAAGCTCCACTAACAGTGAAGTGATTTGAAAAAATTGCACCAAAATGGCTTTTTTACATCATTTTGAGTGACTAAGTGGGATGCTACATTTAAATTGTAGCATATAGCGAAACATTACTTTACTAAATTTGTAGTAAATTTGATGTTTTTCATATTTATTACTTTGTGAAAGAAATCAACAATGTTTGGTGAACTCATCTTCGCCACCTTGAAACGAGGTAAGTCGAGCAAAATAAATCTGAACCAGAGTAATATTTAACTTAGACTTGTTAAATATTTTGTAATGAATCAATTAATTCCAAAAAAATGAAATTATTCTTCTTCCACCAAACACGGAGAAATTGATGTAAAACCCGGAGGTCCGGAGTTCGCTCCCGAAAACCGGAGTCTCCGGGTCAAACCCGGAGGGGTGGCAACCCTAGCGGTTGCCTAAATGGCAGTAAGTTCGCAGCTCATAGTTGTAGCTCAAAACGATAGATAGATAACTCTCATAATAGATTGGTACACGTGAAACGACATGATGGGTAACATTTTGAGATGGATACCCTAGAGGGAGATCTGCGTTGTGAGTCTGAAAGCTGATTTTTCGGAAATGAAGCTATCTAAGGTAAATTTGCATACATATTTTAAAAATTCTATTTCCTTTTCAATAAAAATGTTGTAAAATTGCGTAATATGTGTCAAACAGTGGAGAGGTTGCCTAAATGGCAGTAAGCTCGCAGCTCATAATTGTAGCTCAAAACGAAAAAAAACCAAAATATTATTCAATTTACATTAGTTTATTTCATATATTTTGAACTGTGAAAAACTGTCAAGAAACCTACAAAAGGCCAGCGGGCCATCCGCAGAAAATTTCGAGCATCCTGCTACTCGTAGAGCAAGAATCACATCAGAAAATGAAAGAGAAAAAATTTCACGCTCATTTGTCACATCGTGCAAAAACTAAAAAAAGGATCGCAACTGTGTAGTACTACGATATGAAAGTAAATATTGAGCGGCCCCTCGAATTACTGGTCCGCTCAGCATAGGTAAAGACTGTCAGAAGAGTGGTTGAGCACACCCCGGATCCAGTCGTGGTTGGAGCCGAGTTACTTTTAGCGGTTTAACAGGTAAAAGTTTAAAATCGTGACATTCTCTACATCAGTTTAGCCATAAAATTAGTCTTCCCTTCCCAGTTCTAATTCATAAAAGTTAAGTGGATTCCCGCATATCGAAGCAATTATCTAGAGAGTCGATATTCCCGAATTAAGGTTTAAAGCTGCAAGATCCCGTCACACCGATCATCATCCGTCATCAACCGCTTCTGACCCCGCCATCTAGCTATAAAGTTCCAGGTGAACCATCCGGAAGAGAGACGACCGTCAAACTCGCGCTGGCTAGGGAGCAGCGTCGTTGTCAGCATACGTCCAGTTGCTGGGCACCGACAATCAACCCATGTGGGAAAAAATAATACAGCGACCTCCATCAGGTAAGACTCTGCCAGCAAACGACAGGGCAAATCGTTTGTGGCAACCGGATCAGCATCTCCAGTAGACTGGATCTTCGAGCGACCCGCGTAAAACCATGGTAGTGTGAGTACCCATTTTCATTTTGACATGCGCGTGATCAATTATATTTAAACCCACAAATGCCGGTTCAGTGAGCTAAGTGACAATGTTTTCGTGACAAGCTCAAAAAGCCCAGGTTCGAAACCCGATTATCTGTTTTTGATTTGATCGGCGGTTACATTTTTCCCGCCCCATGAAAATCCCAGGTCAGCGATGCAATCGCTGTACACGCAAGCACGCCGACGAAAGATACACGCACCGTAAGTCAGTCAGACTTTTTAACGGAGGTCCGGAGGGCCGAGTGACATATACCATTCGATTCAGTTCGTCGAGTTCGACAAATGTCTGTGCGTGTGTATGTATGTGTGTATGTGCGTCTGGGTGTGTATGTGACCAAAAATGTCACTCATTATTCTCAGAGATGGCTGAACCGATTTTGACAAACTTAGTCTCAAATGAAAGGTGCAACGTTTCCATAGGATGCTATTGAATTTCTAATGGATCCGACTTCCGGTTCCGGAATTACGGGGTGGTAACAACGATCACGCAGAAAATGTCGATTTTAATAAATTCTGCAATGAATGTATAAAAGTGAAAATTTTTCCAACATATGACCACAACTGCTTTGATTTGTAGTCTTAGGTCACTAACATCCATTCAAAGTATCTTTGGCCACCATCATTGGTTCCGGAAGCCCCGGCGGAAGTATCCAAATGCAGAATAACAGTCACATCGGTTTCTCGGAGATGGCTAGACCGATTCAACCAAACTTAGTTTCAAATGAAAGGTATTGCGCTATCGTAAATGGTTATTAAATTTCATCCCGATCCGACTTCCGGTTCTGGAATTACGGGCGGTGGCGTGCGATCACATAGCAAATTGCGATTCAAACCGATACTCCGATGAAAGCAAAAGAGGTAAAAATTTAACTAAAATATCTCTCAAACAACTTAAATTTGCTGTTCTAGGTCACTGATGGCCAACCAAGCTTTCGTTGACTACATTGACCACAATGAACGGTTCCGGAAGTGTCCGGGAAAAGCGACCATCTTTCAAAATTAACGAGCTCACATCAGTTTCCCGGAAATGGATGGGCCGATTTTTACAAACTTAGTCCCAAATGATAGCTATATTATCCCCACAGATGTTTATAAAATTTTGTACGGATCGCTTATATGCTTCCAGAAATATAGACTAACCCGTCCGGTCACATATGAAATTCCCATATAAGCCGGATCTCAAAAAAAAATTTTCGAAGGGGGGAGCCCATGAAATTTCAGAAATCGAATTCGTATTTTTGATGCCAAACATCTTTAAAATGCAAGAAACGTCGAGATTTTATGTTATCTCGAATTTTTTTTTATAAAAATCGACTTTTTGGGACTTTGCCGATTTCGCACCTTAAACCTTTCTCAATAGAAAGGTATTGCAATTGCTCTGAAAACCAACTGTTTAACGGAGGCCCGGAGGGCCGAGTGACATATACCATTCGATTCAGTTCGTCGAGTTCGGCAAATGTCTGTGCGTGTGTATGTATGTGTGTATGTATGTATGTATGTATGTGTGTATGTGCGTTTGTGTGTGTATGTGACCAAAAATGTCAATCTTTTTCTCAGAGAGGGCTGAACCGATTTTGACAAGCTTAGTTTCAAATGAAAGGTGCAACGTTCCCATAGGATGCTATAGAATTTATAATGGATCCGACTGCCAGTTCCGGAATTACAGGGTGATGAGTACGAACACGCAAAAAATGTCGATTTCAATAAATTCTGCTATGAATGTATAAAGGTAATTTTTTTTCCAAAATATGACCACAACTGCTTCCATTTGCAGTATTAGGTCACTAACATCCATTTAAAGTCTCTTTAGCCACATTGGCCACCATCATCGGTTCTTGAAGCCCCGGCGGAAGTATCGAAATTCAGAATAACGGTCACATCAGTTTCTCGGAGATGGCTAGACCGCTTCAACCAATATTAATCTCAAATGAAAGGTATTGCGCCCCCGTAAATGTCTATTAAATTTCATCCCGATCCGACTTCCGGTTCTGGAGTTACGGGTTGTGGCGTGCGATCACATAGCAAATTGCGATTCAAACCGATACTACGATGAAAGTAATTTTTAGCTAAAATGTCTCTCAAACAACTTAAATTTGCAGTTCTAGGTCACCGACAGCCAATCAAACTTTCGTAAACTACATTGACCACCATAGACGATTCCGGAAGTGCCCGGGAAAAACCGCCACCTTTCAAAATTAACGAACTCACATCAGTTCGCCGGAAATGGTTGGGCCGATTTTCACAAACTTAGTCCTAAATGATAGCTGTATTATCTCCACAGATGTCTATAAAATGTTGTACGGATCGCTTATATGCTTCCAGAAATATAGACTAAAGAGTTCGGTCACATATGAAATTCCCATGTAAGCCGGATCTCAAATTTTTTTTTCAAAGGGGGGAGCCCATGAAATTTCTGAAATCGAATTCGTATTTTTGATGCCAAACATCTTTAAAATGCAAGAAATGTCGAGATTTTATGTTATCTCGAAAATTTTTTTTTATAAAAATCGACTTTTTGGGACTTCACCGATTTCGCACCTTTTTGCCTTTCTCAATAGAAAGGTATCGCAATTCCTCTGAAAACCGACTTTTCAACGGAGGCCCGGAGGGCCGTGTGACATATACCATTCGATTCAGTTCGTTGAGTTCGACAAATGTCTGTGCGTGTGTATGTATGTGAGTGTGTATGTGTATGTGACCAAAAATATCACTCATTTTTCTCAGAGATGGCTGAACCGATTTTTACAAACTTAGTCTCAAATGAAAGATACAACCTTACTATAGGATGCTATTGAATTTATGATGGATCCGACTTCCGGTTCCGGAATTACAGGGCAGTGATCAAGATCACGCAGAAAATGTCGATTTTAATAATTTCTGCAATGAATGTTTAAAGGTGAAATTTTTTCCAAAATATGACCACAACTGCTTTGATTAGGTATTAGGTCACTACCATCCATTCAAAGTCTCTTTGGCCACATCGGCCACCATCATCGGTTCCGGAAGCCCCGGCGGAAGTATCGAAATTCAGAATAACAGTCACATCGGTTTCTCGGAGATGGCTAGACCGATTCAACCAAACTTAGTTTCAAATGAAAGGTATTACGCCCCCGTAAATGGCTATTAAATTTCATCCCGATCCGACTTCCGGTTCCGGAGTTACAGGTTGTGGCGAGCGATCACTTAGCAAATTGCGATTCAAACCGATACTCCGATGAAAGCAAAAAAGGTAAAAATTTCGCTAAAATGTCTCTCAAACAACTTAAATTTGCTGTTCTAGGTCACCGACGGCCAAACAAACTTTTGTTGACTACATTGACCACCATGAACGGTTCCGGAAGTGCCCGGGAAAAGCGACCATCTTTCAAAATTAACGAACTCACATCAATTTCCCGGAAATGGATGGGCCGATTTTCACAAACTTAGTCCCAAATGATAGCTGCTCTGAAAACCGACGTTTTAATGGAGGCCCGGAGGGCCGTGTGACATATACTATTCGATTCAGTTCGTCGAGTTCGTGAAATGTCTGTGCGTGTGTATGTATGTGTGTATGTATGTATGTGTGTGTATGTCACCAAAAATGTCACTCATTTTTCTCAGAGATGGCTGAACCGATTTTGACAAGCTTAGTCTCAAATGAAAAATACAACCTTACCATAGGCTGCAGTTGAATTTCTGTTGGATCCGACTTCCGGTTCCGGAATTACAGGGTAGTGAGCACGATTACGCAGAAAATGTCGATTTTAATAAATTCTGCAATGAATGTATAAAGGTGAAATTCTTTCCAAAATATGACCACAACTGCTTTGATTTGTAGTCTTAGGTCACTAACATCCATTCAAAGTATCTTTGGCCACCATCATTGGTTCCGGAAGCCCCGGCGGAAGTATCCAAACTCAGAATAACAGTCACATCGGTTCCTCGGAGATGGCTAGACCGATTCAACCAAACTTAGTCTCAAAGGAAAGGTATTACACCCCCGTAAATGGCTATTAAATTCCATCCCGATCCGACTTCCGGTTCCGGAGGTACAGGCTGTGGCGAGCGATCACATAGCAAACTGCGATTCAAATCGATACTCCGATGAAAGCAAAAAAGGTAAAAATTTCGCTAAAATGTCTCTCAAATAACTTAAATTTGCTGTTCTAGGTCACCGACGGCCAACCAAACTTTCGTTGACTACATTGACCACCATGAACGGTTCCGGAAGTGCCCGGGAAAAGCGACCATCTTTCAAAATTAACGAACTCACATCAGTTTCCCGGAAATGGATGGGCCGATTTTCGCAAACTTAGTCCCAAATGATAGCTATATTATCCCCACAGATATCTATAAAACTTTGTACGGATCGCTTATATGCTTCCGGAAATATCGACTAACCCGTCCGGTCACATATGAAATTCCCATGTTAGCCGGATTTTTTTTTCGATGGGGGGAGCCCATGAAATTTCAGAAATCGAATTCGTATTTTTGATGCCAAACATCTTTAAAATGCAAGAAACGTCGAGATTTTATGTTATCTCGAAATTTTTTTTTTATAAAAATCGACTTTTTGGGACTTTGCCGATTTCGCACCTTAAACCTTTCTCAATAGAAAGGTATTGAAATTGCTCTGAAAACCAACTGTCTAACGGAGGCCCGGAGGGCCGAGTGACATATACCATTCGATTCAGTTCGTCGAGTTCGGCAAATGTCTGTGCGTGTGTATGTATGTGTGTATGTATGTATGTGTATATGTGCGTTTGTGTGTGTATGTGACCAAAAATGTCACTCATTTTTCTCAGAGATGGCTGAACCGATTTTGACAAACTTAGTTTCAAATAAAAGGTGCAACGTTCCCATAGGATGCTATAGAATTTATAATGGGTCCGACTGCCGGTTCCGGAATTACAGGGTGATGAGTACGAACACGCAGAAAATGTCGATTTTAATAAATTCTGTTATGAATGTATAAAGGTAATTTTTTTTCCAAAATATGACCACAACTGCTTCGATTTGTAGTATTAGATCACTACCATCCATTCAAAGTATCTTTGGCCACATTGGCCACCATCATCGGTTCTGGAAGCCCCGGCGGAAGTATCGAAATTCAGAATAACGGTCACATCGGTTTCTCGGAGATGGCTAGACCGATTCAACTTAGTCTCAAATGAAAGGTATTACACCCCCGTAAATGGCTATTAAATTTCATCCCGATCCGACTTCCGGTTCTGGAGTTACGGGTTGTGGCGTGCAATCACATAGCAAATTGCGATTCAAACCGATACTCCGATGAAAGTAATTTTTAGCTAAAATGTCTCTCAAACAACTTAAATTTGCAGTTCTAGGTCACCGACAGCCAATCAAACTTTCAAACTAGACGATTCCGGAAGTGCCCGGGAAAAACCGCCACCTTTCAAAATTAACGAACTCACATCAGTTCGCCGGAAATGGTTGGGCCGATTTTCAAACTTAGTCCCAAATGATAGCTATAATATCCCACAGATTTCTATAAAATTTTGTACGGATCGCTTATATGCTTCCAGAAATATAGACTAAAGAGTCCGGTCACATATGAAATTCCCATATAAGCCGGATCTCAATTTTTTTTCAAAGGGGGGGACCCCATGATATTTCAGAAATCGAATTCGTATTTTTGATGCCACACATCTTTAAAATGTATGAAACGTCGAGATTTTATGTTATCTCGAAATTTTTTTTTTATAAAGATCGACTTTTTGGGACAGCCGATTTCGCACTAGGACATAGCAAAAAAAATTAATTCTCGAAGGCCTCCTCCCCTCTCATATTGTGATAAATGTCAAAGTATGGTCAGAGGCCAAATTTCACATCATTTAGACAATTTTAGACCCCCGCCCGCTTCGTTTGAAATTTTTGGAAATTGGTACTATAGGAAAATATACATTACCTGCTATAACTTATGAAGTAGCAATCAGAAAATTACAATTTATGCCTCTTTTTGAAATAATCTTAGTATTTGAATGGAGATATTTTTGTTTCTACGGAAATACGGGAAAGTGGGGTACTGGGTCATTTTGGCCTCAAAATCCCCTATTTTTAATGATTTTTCTGCTCCGTGATGCAAATCATACATATATTGTAGTTTTTCTAATGTGAAAAAATCTCAAAAATCGATCGGAGTCTTTTTGACCTTTCTCCGTATACGAGAAGTTGGGGTTATATGGCCTTTTGTCATTCATATTATACTTCATCATTTCCTCGTGAATATATCTCTATTATTCTTCACTCAATTTTCATGAACTATACCTTGTTGAACGTGGAAAATCCTTAGGATTATTATAAAAATACATTTGTTACCGGTAAAGTTCAGGAACATAAAATTATCTGACATATAGTGTCGATTTCACATATTAACTCCCTTTAACAACAAAATGCTTATTTAATTTACTATTTTTAGTGTAAAATATGCTTAGGGATCACATGAGAAAAGTTTCATTCCTGGAAAAATAGGGGAAGTTGAGATATTAGGACAAATAATGAAAAAAATGAGATTTGTAGAGTAAATTCAAAAAGTTTGATGTTTCTGAACTTTACCTTTAACGTTTTTATTTTTGTTTTATTCCTCAGAATTGTACACGTTCAACAAGTTACATTTTATTAAAATTGATTGAAGAATAATAGATATATATATGCATGAGAAAATGTTAAAATTAATATGAATGACAAAAAGCCCTATAACCCAAACTTCTCGTATTCGGACTAAGGTCAAAAGGGTTCCGATCGATTTCTGAGATTATTTCACATTAGAAAAACTACAAAATATGTATGATATGCATCACGGAGCCGAAAAATCATTAAAAATATGGGATTTTGAGTCCAAAATGACCCAGTACCCCAATTTTCCGTATTTTCCTAGAAACAAAAATATTTTCATTCAAATAGTAAGATTATTTCCTTTCAAAAGAGGTATAAATTGTAATTTTCTGATGGCTACTTCAAAAGTTATAGCATTTAATGTATTTTTCCTCCATATTTTCCCATAGTACCAATTTCAAAAAATTTCAAACGAGGTGGGCGGGGGTCTAAAATTGTCCAAATGATGTGAAATTTGACATCAGACCTTACTTTGACATTTATCACAATATGAGAGGGGGGAGGGGCCTTTGAGAATTCAAAAAAAAATTTTTTTTGCGATGCCCTATTTCGCACATTTTTGCCTTTCTCAATAGAAAGGTTTTCAGAGCAACCGACTTTTTAACGGAGGCCCGGAGGGCCGAGTGACATATACCATTCGATTCAGTTCGTCGAGTTCGGCAAATGTATGTGCGTGTGTATGTATGTGTGTATGTATGGAGGTGTGTGTGTATATGTGCGTCTGTGTGTATGTGACCAGAAATGTCACTCATTTTTCTCAGAGATGGCTGAACCGATTTTGACAAGCTTAGTCTCAAATGAAAGTTGCAACGTTAATTTCAAATGGATCCAACATCCGGTTCCGGAATTACAGGGTGGTGAGCACGATCACGCAGAAAATGTCGATTTCAATAAATTCTGCAATGAATGCATAAAGTTGAAATTTTTTCCAAAATATGACCACAACTACTTCGATTTGTAGTATTAGGTCACTAACATCCATTCAAAGTCTCTTTGGCCACATTGGCCACCATCATCGTTTCCGGATGCCTCGGCAGAAGTATCGAAATTAAAACAGTCACATCGGTTTCTCAGAGACGGCTAGACCGATTCAACCAAACTTAATCTCAAATGAAAGGTATTGCGCCCCCGTAAATGGCTATTTAATTTCATCCCGATCCGACTTCCGATTCCGGAGTTACGAATTGTGGCGTGCGATCACAGGTAATTGCGTTTCAAACCGATACTCCGATGAAAGCAAAAAAGGTAAAAATTTCGCTAAAATGTCTCTCAAACAACTTAAATTTGCTGTTCTTGGTCACCAACGGCCAACCAAACTTTCGTTGACTACATTGACTACCATAGACGGTTCCGGAAGTGCCCGGGAAAAGCGGCCATCTTTCAAAATTGACGAACTCACATCAGTTTCCCGGAAATGGTTGGGCCGATTTTCACAAACTTAGTCCCAAATGATAGCTATAATATCCCCACAGATGTCTATGAAATTTCGTACGGAAATTTTTTTTTCGAAGGGGGGACCCCATGAAATTTCAGAAATCGAATTCTTTAAAATGCATGAAACGTCGAGATTTTATGTTATCTCGATTTTTTTTATAAGCATCGACTTTTTGGGACTTAACCGATTTCGCGCCTTTTTTTCTGTTCAATATGACCGTGGCTGGTTTTTCTTTTGCAAAATTTTGGAACTCGAATAATGATTTCTTTTCTCGTATATAGTTGTCATGTCATGTGTAATAAAATTGTAATGTATACATTTGAAAGCTTTTATTAAATATAAGCAACTAAAAAATTCTCGTGTTCATGATTGAGATTGGCACAATTGCACCGCTAGGTGGATTAATATAGGTTTTCAACTCAATATGACCGTGGCTGGTTTTCCTTTTGCAAAATTTTAGAACTCGAATAATGATTTCTTTTCTTGTATATAGTTGTCAAGTCATGTATAATAAAATTGTAATGTATGTAGAAAAGAAGGCAAGGAGTGGTTGAGAATATCAGAGATTAACTTTATTTAATTTTAATAATACAGAAACGCGTAGATGCGTGCGCATCATCGGGTAGTCACTTGAAAACTGATTTTTTATTCGCTTTCTCCGGGGGGTGCACCAATCGCCCCACACGGCCACTCCTGACATCACTTCCGACCCGGAAGTGACCATGGCCTTATAAAATCACCAGATGTCGTTGTCCTGTTTGGTCCTTCCGATTCGGTATCCAACTTCCGCACCTCATATCGATCATTCGGCCAAACTCGAATAATTTCATAGGGTCCAAAGTATTTCCGCTTCACTTTCTGGCCAACACCGAATTGCGTTTTCGGCACAGCCACAACATCACCGAGTTTGTATGTCTGCGCCGGCTTTCATCGAAGATTATAATATTTTTTGTTCTCTTCCTGAATTTGCTGAATATTTCGATGAGCGATCTCACGTGACTCATGGCGAGACTGTTGAAAGTCGTCCTGTAGTTCACGCTGTAGTATCTCGTCCAAAACTTCATCGTCTTTCGTCTTCATCTTTACACCAAACAATAGCTCGAATGGAGTCATTTGAATCGATCGCTGCCAACTGTTATTCAAACACTTCTGGACACTGGCGACATGAACGAACCATCCTTCAGGTGTATCAATTGATAACTTCGTCAGCATCGGAATGATAATGCGGTGAACACGTTCCACCTGACCATTACCACGGGGAACTCCGGTAACAATCGTGTGTAACTCGATACCTTCGTCGACACAAAACTCCTGGAAGTAAACGCTGCACCCCGATCACTGATAATCCGCCGCGGGTTTCCGAAAGTGTCGAAGATAATTCGAAGCTTTTTCAATGTTTCCTCGGCACCTGTGGACTTCGTCGAGAATAACCAGACAAACTTTGTAAATGCGTCAATCACCGTAAGGATATAATTGTACGCCTTTCTAGTTGACGGCATTGGACCAAGATGATCGACGTGTAGAGTGTCATACGGTACGTCACCCTTTGGAATCGGCTTTAGTTCACTTTCCAATTTCCCGCGTTTCTTTTCGCCTACGATGCAAGGAACACACGTTGCGATGCAATTTTTAATTTTCTCTTCCAGACCAGGTATGAAATAGTCTGCATCGATTCGCTCTTTTGTCTTCTTCACACCGAAATGCCCTTTTTCATGAGCCGCTCGTATGGTCGCTGACTCCATTGATTGTGGCACGAACAGCCGCCTGTTCTCCCCATCACCTTGGTACAAAACGCCGTTCCTGATACTGTACCCATTATGTTCGCCAACACGTTCTAATGCCGCTACAATTGTTTTGGCTTTATCGTCCTTCTTTTGACCTTCGGTTATTTGCGCACTGACAGACGCCGAGAGTACTAATACATTGACTCGAGACATTGCGTCGACGTGAGGCATCTTTTGCCCAGGACGGTGTTCAACATCAAAATCGAACTCGGAAAGGTCGACAATCCAACGGGCAACTCGTGCATTCATCCTCTTCTTCGTCAATGAATCCTTGAAAGCTCTGCAGTCTGTGACGACCTTGAACTTGCGCCCCAAAAGATAGCATCTGAATTTTTTGATTGATTCCACGACAGCCAAAGCTTCTTGTTCAAACGAATGGTAGTTCTTTTCGGCGCTGCTCGTCAAACGACTAAAATAATAACAAGGGTGGAACTTACCATCGTCTTCCGCGCGTTGCATCAAAATACCTGCCAGAGCATGCTTGCTCGCATCTGTGTGAACTTCGGTCTCTGCGTCGGATCGGAATATACGCAGTACAGGGTAGCTTGCAAGTATTTCCTTAATACGATTAAAGCAGAACATAGCTTCGTCTTCGAAACGGAACTTACTATCTTTTTTCAACAAATCCGATAGGGGACGGGCAATGGCGGCAAACGAGGGTATAAACTTTCGGAAGTAGCTTGCCAAACCGTAGAAACGCTGAAGCTGCTTCACTGTGGTGGGTATCGGGAATTGCTTAACCTTTTCAATTTTCCCAGGGGCCGGTTCAACTTGGCCGTCATGAACTATGTAGCCGATATACTCCACACGCCGTTGTAAAAACACACACTTTCCCCAATTGAACTTTAGCCCTGCCTTTTCGGCAACTTTTAACACTTTTTGTAAGGCTTCCATTCCTTTTTCTTCATTCTCCGTCGGTATAATTATGTCGTCAATAAACGCTATTATTGTGCCGTCGTTTATTAGACACAGCACAGTGCTTATGAATCGTCCGAGAGCATTCCCACTGGTACACAAACCGAATGGTGCACGCAAAAATTCGAATTGCCCATCACTCGTAACAAACGATGTATATTTTTGGCTTGCTTCGTCGACGGGTACGTGAAAATAAGAATTTTCTAGATCCAACGTAGTAAACACTTGCGCACCAGATAGTCTATCAATTTGTTCTTCCACATTCGGCATAGGGAACTTATCACGAATCATCTTTTTATTGATTTCTCGATAGTCGATACACACCCGACGCGACCCGTCTTTCTTCGGTACAACGACTACGGCACTCGCGTACTCACTCTCGGACGGTTGAATAATACCGTTTAACAACCACTCGTCAATCTGCTTCGTAACAACATCCTTCTCTAGAGGAGCTAACCGTCGTGGATTCACACACACAACTTCATTGCCGCACAACTTGATTCTCAGTTTATTCGACGCCACAACAGATGGTTCCGGTAATTCTTGATAAGAACCATAACCTCGTTGCGATATTGATACGGCACTATAATTTCGTTTTGATCGACGTATTCTTCAATCCTCCCGATCCACTTGACATCGCATTCCGATTCTACTACTACTCTTATTGAATCGAACGCCTTCTGGATTGATACAGTAATCAACACCTTGAAGAAAATTCATCCCAATCAGTATCTTCATATCGATTGCTTGCTGCGGAACGATGTGAACAAGAATGTCGTACAATTCATTTTCGATCGAAATGATGAGCATCGATTCCCCACACACGTTTTTTGCATCACCAGCATAACCACGCACTTTCATATTGGATTTCTTCAATTGAGCTCCGTTATTTGCTAAATCCAACCAAAAATCACTTCGGATCAGAGAAACTTCGCTTCCTGTATCGACGATTGCACTGACAACACATCCGTTGACGTTCACCAACACATTCGGAGCTGCATTGGCTACGCTTTTCAGTGTGTTCACTTTTGAAGCACTCTTCATCTTCTTAACAACATCATGTTGCTTCGGTTTTTCGTCCGGTTTTGGACAATTCCGCGACAAATGTCCAAATGCATTACAGTTAAAACACTTCGGTCCATCATCCCTTTGTGGACAATTGCTGGCGACGTGAGAACCGTCTCCACAGTTGAAGCAGTGTTTCTTTTGACTGGAATTCGGCTGGTTTTTCATCTCTTTCTGACGTTGATCCTTTTTCTTCAGCAGAGCGTCGTGTGGCTTCGGTTTTGCTCCAGTCTTTTTTTGCACTTTTTCGAAATTGAGAAGTTTTTCTTTCAACTGACGGATAGTCTGCGCTTCGTAAAGCAACGATCGGTGGAACTCATCTTCGGTGATGCCATCAACAACGTATTCGCAAATACTCGGCTCATCGAGGTCGATGGAAAGAGCGATTCGTTGCATCTCGTAGATATAGTCACGTACAGCTTCGTTTGGTTTTCTCTTTCGCGCTGCTAATTGACGGTGAATATCAGTCGCACGGACGAAAGGAGCAAATTCTTTTATGAGGGCATTCTTCAGTTTGCCGAACGATGTGAGACCTCTTTGCGCGAATATGAACCGACGGGCTGTGCCTGTCATCTTTTTCCTGCACATTATAAGTTTTTGTTCGTCGTTCCATAAAGCTGTTCGGGACATCGCTTCGAATTGTGACATCCATAGCTTTACGTCCTGGCCATCTTCGGCACCAAAAGTTTTGATGCTATCTTCTACATCTCTGAACGAGTACGGCTGGCGTCGCTCATTCGCAACACGATCTATCGGCGTAGACGTTCGTTTGTCTCTCGATAACGCTGAGAGAAACTTACCGGAATCATCACTTCCACAACTATCTCTTTCATCATCACCGTCTTGCTCATTGCTACCGTCGTTAGCGTCATCATCATTAGCATCATTTTTATCGTCGTCGCTGCGGTGATCGTCGTTGTGTGCATTGCTGCCATCGTTTTCATCGTCGTGCTGTTCACCACTACCAACGTTGCTCAGTTGCTTACCGTCCCGCATCACGTCGTTGATACACGAACGGCCGTCGTTTGCAACCAGCGCCATGTCATGGTAAACGATTCTTTGCGCCATCTCGTTCTTGCATTCATCTAAAGACAGACCACGTTTCTCGCACTATCGCTCGATTCCAGCCTTGGTGAAAATTTTGTACAGTTCATCCGCTTTTTCCGCCATTTTGATTTCACTTCGTTTCTTCTTAAATCCAATTATATTTGAATTACAACGCGATATCAACGTATTTTCCGAACAAATCTCGATAACTCCTTCCCGGATGAGCCCCCATGTAGAAAAGAGGGTAAGGAGTGGTTGAGAATATCAGAAATTAACTTTATTTAATTTTAATAATACAGAAACGCGTAGATGCGTGCGCATAATCGGGTAGTCACTTGAAAACTGATTTTTTATTCGCTTTCTCCGGGGGGTGCACCAATCGCCCCACATGTATACATTTGAAAGCTTTTATTAAATATAAGCAACTAAAAAATTCTCGTGTTCATGATTGAGAAAGGCACAATTGCACCGCTAGGTGGATTAAAACAGGTTTTTCAATTCAATATTACCGTGGCTGGTTTTTCTTTTGCAAAATTTTAGAACTCGAATAATGATTTCTTTTTTTTGTATATAGTTGTCAAGTCATGTACAGTGATGTACCAAATCGGGTTTTTATAATTTTGGGGAAAAAACCCAAGGTTTTACATTTCTTATACAAGAAATGTATAGAATTCGCTCAAACTTTCAAGATTTTTTCCGAGGCCCGGAGGGCCGTGTCTTGTATACCAATCGACTCAGCTCGACGATTTGGGACAATGTCTGTGTGTGTGTCTGTGTGTGTGTGGGTGTGTGTATGTAACGGACAAATTCTCATTCGTGTTTCTCAGCAATGGCTGAACCGATCTTATTCAAACCAATTTTAAATGAAAGAACCAAAAAACAGTATGAACGCTATTAATTTGTTTTTGATTCTGATGTTTAGTTTCCAAGATATGAATGTTTGAATGCGTGAAAATGGCGTTTTTCGCAGTTTTTTTTAATTATCTGCCGAAATTGACAATATAGATTAACAATTTATATGCTTTTAGACAGCTTTAACGAATACCTTTCGAACAAGCTGTAGATTGGTGAAATCGGACTATTATCAAAAGCAGCGCTGTTGTTGTAGAATATTTGCTGGTTAGTCGCCAATTTAAAGCTGGGGCGCAACGACTTGGATAGGGCGCAACAACCTGGATGGGGCGCAACGACATTGATGGGGTACGAAAACTATAACGCCACTATACGTAAAGTGGACCGGAAAATGAGCGGCGTGAATGCAAACATAACGAAAAGTACTAAATTGGTGCTTTTTGCTATGAAGGGTGCATTCCACATAAAAATTAATATCCGATTTCTTCGAAAAAAATTTCTCACACCCTTTAACAAAAAAGTGTGTCAATTGTTATTTGTTAAGCTTATTATTCAATAAATTGTACATATACCATAATAACCATAATGATAACTCGTAAACTTTACAATATATGGAAAGAAATTAAAATTAAAGTTGGATTTTTTATTGAACTTAAGAGTTCGGAAATTAGTATAAACAAATTGAATATTTTTATATCTCGATCCATTTTTTACTTTCTAAATATTTAGAATCATGTTGGAAAGATGGTGTAAAAGATTCATATGGGAGTCTGAATACTTCATGAGATATTTCAATAATACCAATAAAGCAAGACTACTTTATAGTAGACACCCTGTGATAGAAACTTACAAAATGGTTTGTAAATCTGATGTGAATTTTGTTTGGTGATGGCAATGCCCTGTTTTTAAACATACGCCCTAAACGAACCCCCTGGAACTGTTACTGTTGAGGTATTGGGGCGGTAGTCTAGTACATAATATGCTAACTCTTAACATAGGCTTTGTTCAACAAGCTGAGCCACCCTAGGGACTGAAATATACCTCTATGAAGTGGTTATATACAAAGTTGTGGCGAAAAAGTGAGTTAAGTTCGTGATTTTTTTAAAGTGCTTAATGCAAATTAAGCACTTTAAAAAAATCAAAGTTCCCGAGAGATCTGGCAGCGCGGTTATCGTGCATTCTGTTCTTTGTGCAGAATAATGCGGAAATGCCTCCTTTCGAAATCAACAGGCTGTGTAGCGAAAGTATGAAAATATTTGGCACTTCATGTAAAAATTGTCTTTGTTCCAGTACCGAGTAAATTGGAAGTACTGAGCAAACAGGAAGAAAGTTATCCCGGAAGTCGCTTCTTGTTCTTCCTTTGGTACTATCGATACAGTTGAATTTTATAGTTTTCAACTGAATCGATCATCGGTGTAAATAGGAGCGTGTATTTTCTACTGCTGTTTTCTCCGAAACGATCACATGTAGTACTGGAACAAACCTATACATTGCTCCAAAACAAAAATTAAACCTTGCAGAAAAGTAGTTTTAGAATATTTAAAATAAATCCGAACAGAGAAGATTATTCTTGTGACAGAGGTTGCTTGACTCAGAAAGCAACTTACAAAAATGAAGAGGCATGAAGATATTTTTCGTAATGTCCAACAACGAATATATATTATTTTGTTTTGCTGTATTCCGATGGAAAAAACGTTATGATCGTTGAAATGCGGATATAAAGACTAAATCTTTGATTTTTCCAGAAGCATGAAATTGGTACATAATATAGAATATTTTAATCAGAACAAATATACGACCGAAACAAAACCAATATTTTGGAAACATTGGTCGAGTGGGGGTATGTCGTTTTCAACAGGGATTAGTAAAATATAAGAAGAAGCCAGCTGGCGGATCCTATCCTAGATAGATACCACAACGGCATCTGCAAGCTGCCCTAGCGTGATGGAATTGACAAGACATTTGTCAATGTCATTCACTTAAAAATTGTAGAGAAGGGCGCTTAGACATGAGCCCTGGGGAAGGTCCACGTAGCTAATTTGTGATGTCGACAAATAACTTTGCGAAAAATACATATGTTTTTCAGACAACAAGCCCCCTGAGTCAGTAAGAAAACTGATGCCATCTGCTCTTTGCTAGCATATGCCATTTGAATTCCTGTTAAGAGCAACGCAAGGCAATCGTTCGTCTCTTTGCCTTTACGAAAGCCAAATTGTGTATCTGACAGTAAGTTATTTACTTCGGCCCAATTGTCGAGACAGAACAGGACCATTTTCTCGATTAACTTCCGAATAGAAGAGAACATTTCAATCCGTCCATACAAGTTGTGATCGGAGGCTGTTCTTCTTGTTTTTTTTTTGATGGCGTGGACCTTCACTTGCCTCCAGCCATGAGGGACAAGGTTACTCTTAAGAAACATACTAAATTAATTCAACAAACGTCTCTTGGCAGATTCTTTAACAAGTAAAATTTCATTATGTCTGGTCCTGGGGCTTTATTGTTACATTATCGTCCGCGGGGGGAAGCGGCGCGGTAGATCTTCTGTGCCGGGGCGGAATCCGTACAAACCTTCTTGGCGAAATCGAATGTCCAACTCTCTCGTTAGTACTGTTTCAGGTTCGGTTTCTCTCATTAATCCGTCAATGAACCAGCGACAGTAAGCGTTTGTTGGCTTTCATAAAAATTTTCATTGGCTCAGGTAACCCGCCATTCCGGTTGATCTTGTACGCCGGTGGCCTTTTTCGCGTACACGTTTCAACACTTTTTGTCCCACCACGGGTTGGGAGACCTTCCACGAGAGTTCGCGTTTGGTAAACGTTTTCTGAGCTTGAATAGCGGTGTCGAGAATAAAGCCACTTAAGAAGCTGTACTCTTCCTCCGGAGGAAGGTCTTGCATGGACTCGAGTTTACCGGATGCAGGATGCTTAGCTCTTCCAATCACTATTTCGTTTGAGGTCAGACGAAATGTTGATTGTACTCGTTGGCCTTAAGCCGTTACCAATAGTGATTAAAATTGACAGAGGATCGCTGCCGTGTCGATCAGGAATTACCTTCCACATGCAATCTAACCGAGTCGAGCAGAGGGACAAGTCTAAGGAGCTTGGGCGCGCTGGGGGAGCAGGGATCCGTGTCATTTCACCGGTGTTCAAAATTGTCAATGGAGTTATCACAAAGTTTTTGGAGTGAGGTAGATTTCGATTATCATTATCATGAAAGCAATCCCATGCTATGCCGTGGGAGTTAAAATCAACTAAAACTAAGTTCAGTGCGGGAAAGAGTTCTGAGTTCTCGATCCAAGCAAATAAAATTAAAATCTATTTCTGAAGTACGTCATGTTTCGCATAATAAACTTTAAAAGGATCGAGTTTCGGGATAATGTTTTTTTAATGCTACTGTTAAACAGTGATCAAATCCGTGACCTCGTTCGAATTAGCTATCGAAGGATACAATCGCTGAAAGGAGGAGCTATTTTGCAGTCAACTGCATTAAGAATGTTTTTATTGCAGTGAGAAAGCTTACCAGGATGCTTTTAAGAGGGTGTTCTGTAACAATACGGTCCACAGTGCTGGGAACTTCTTTTCTGAGCTCAGGTTTCGGAGACCAGGAGCTGTTTGCTTCGGTTTTGCACCAGTAAGTACTGTTATTTTGGAGGACATTGAAGAGACACCTTCTGAACATTACAACGAATCTTAGGAGAGGAAAAGTTCCTCCTTTTTCTATTGCTTCTAGGCGCAGCAGAAGATGTTCCCTCCTGGTGTTCATCAGAGTCACCATCGTCAGTAGACAAGCCAGTATAGATTTTTGTAGAGACTTGTGGTATAGCTATTTAAAGCAGCATTTCTGCGAAAGATCCCTTAGAGGGTCCCTGAAGGGAACTCTTCAGTTTCTCTCCGCACTGTATCATCATGTCGGGAGATTATGTTGATTTCCCCCACTGTAAAGATACTTTTCGACACCCCTCCCCCAGGAGTCATCCACATGATTCTCATCGCATTTCCCACAACGAACCTTATTGCTACAATGGGAGGCTGTGTGTCCTGATTGTTTACAATTTTTGCATTTCATTACCCGTGGCACAAAAAGGCGAACAGGTAGACGATCATTGTCAAAGAGGAGGTAGGTAGAGCAAAACCGACGAAGGTCACCCGATAAGAGTCTAAGTTGACGTATGACGTATTCCTGTCAGCTGCCACTGATGTTGAATGCAAACATCCTGTATCTTCCCTGACTGAAGCATGGGGTCTTTAACCCTTGATAAGGCCGAGAGTTTGGGGCTAATAATGAATGTTATATTAATGGAAACACGGTTCTTTCACTTAGTTTAGAATCTACATTTATTTCGCAATAAAAACTGTTTTGAGAAAGGTGGCGATATAGTTGCCACCGCCCGGTAAACACATTTTATGAAACTCTATTTCTTAAGGATAGTATAGGAAGAAATCCAAACGAAAGCTTAAGCTAGCTACCGTTATGCCCGTTTTTATGTAACCATTTTTGTTATTGCTAGTTTCACTGTTTTTACCTCCATCTCTGTTCAGGCCAGTGCTCAGGACATTTTTAAGGGGGTTGGCAGGCATGCACAAGAACGGTGCTGCTCCGTGTCCTATAGCTTTACACTGACTCATAATGTGTCAGCGTTAAATTCATTGAGCTAGTGCTTGCGCTGGTTTCCGATGAGCTAGAGTTAGCAAGTAGCACGAGCACCGATGAGCGAGAGCCCTCGCTAGCACGGTGATAGCTAGCACGCTGCACGGAGCTATAGCTCAGCTATAGCAAAGCAGAATAAAAAAACGCGTTAGTGTGAGTAATGATGCCTGCATCATTTTTTCAGCAACCTGTCGCACATTAACCAACGCATAGTTCTTGCTTTGTCCTATTCTTTCATTCCATAGCTTACTGCACCGTTCTAGCTCATCGGACAAGCTTACCGTGCCAGCTCATTGAGTTAACTCGTGCTAGCTCACTGAGCTAGCTCACCGAGCTTGCTCGTGCCAGCTTACCGAGCTGGCTCATGGTGCTAGCTTATCGTGCTAACTCGTTGTGCTAGCTCTTCGAATCCTACAGCTCGAGCACGCAGGTTACCTAGCACGAGCGGTGTCAGTGCTTATTGCTTTTGGTTCGTTCAAAGCGGCCGCTCAGCTCATGTTAGGCTCTCGTGCTGTGCTTCATGCATCCCTGGGGGTTGGTTTTATTCGTTTCTTACAAAAGAAGGGTATAGCAACCCTCAAACTTTGAAGATCTTTTCTCAGGTCTGGAGGCCCTATTCTTTTGTATCAATCGACTCAGCTCAACAAATTGGGACAATGTCTGTTATCGAGAAGGAATCTTGAACAGACAGTGCTGCCTGTGGCTCGTGGCAGTGCGGATTACTGCAGTGATTTGTAGTAAGCTTACCGACTAAACCTAAACCTCTTGTTCCTTCCAGCCTTCAACTTACGCAGTCACCGTTAGGTATTACCTCAGTATGGATTGTGTGTTTACTCTTTTTATATTGTGTTAATTGTTCGTAGATTTCCCATTGCTGTTGTTTTTTGCTTGCTGTCCAACTTTCGCGCTATATCTAACTTGCTGATGTCTACTGTAAATATCGTCACTTGCCGAGACGCGAAACGATCCAGAGTGCTGACCTTAATGACCGACATGTCTTTACAACTACCTTTCTTGGCGCTAGTCGTTTCGAATTATCCTATTTAGCTGGTGCTGAGCGGGGTACTCTCACAGGAATAGGAATTTTTGCTTACCGATTCCCGTTTTCGTAAACCATTTAGCTCTCAGGCACTAGGACAGACCACAGGCGGTGGTATTTTTTTGGATGATCTTATCCCGATTTCTCTGACTTCGTGTTGTTTGTTTGTTGTTTTTCATCCATAGCTGATGTTGCAAGCTCAGAAAGAAGGGAAACATTTCAAAAGTAATTCAAAGCCTTCATTGGAATGGGTTTGAAACAACTATATTGCCACCTATTTAGATTCATTTTATTTTGATCTTTGTATTTTTTGCAACTCAAGAACCGCGTTTTCGGATAAAAAATACTTGTTTTTACAAATTTTGATCACCAACTTATAGGGTGTAGAGTATTTTATTCAAAATCGAGTTAATTGTATTGTCCATGCAGGAAAAGAAAAGGTGACTATATTGTTGCCACTGTCTTATAAAGGGGTAAAACAGCTAACATGAGGACGACCGCGTCACATTCAACCCGATTAGATGGTACATATACACTATACTCCGTTGCAAAAGGCCCGTAGCCAGCAATATAATTTGCGTGCTTCAAATTATTTTCCTACACCAGAAGCTTATCAGGGCTAATTATTGATGTTTCTGTCACCGCCGAATATTGCTTCATCAGAACTCGAAAAATCTGCAATAGATCCAAACATTTCTTGTCTTCGGTCCGGAAAAGTTTACAAATGGCCCGGTTGCGGAGGGTGGGTTCATTTTTAGTCGGGGAGGTGATTTTATTGCGACATCCATCTCGCCTTGAGGCAAACCATTATCAACGAAAGCCGTTTTTGCACGGGTTGTATTATAGTCATGAATGAGGAATGTACAGTCGTGATTCACTGGTTGGCCCACTGCCTATGTCCAACTAACGAATTTGATTCGCTAGTTGGACCAACTGACAAATGTCAAAAACTCTCCAAAGAAGACGTTAGTAGTGTAAAAGATTAATAAATAGATTGTCAAAGCAAATTTGACATGAGATTTTGGCGTTCAGATGTTTTTCAGTTGGACAAAGGTCCAACGACACGGCACGAAATATTATCTGTCATTCTGCCCGAGACTTGCGCGCTATTCATTCAACTTTCAGCCAAAATATCTTATGAAGGTTGCAATGATGTTCGGAAGGATTATTTGAAAACATCCATACCATGAAAAAATCATATAGGATGAAATACTCTTGCTTATAACACTAAACTTTTGCACTCGCTTCCTTTTACTACGTGATGAAGCTACAATATGCACATATTTGTATCACATATACTTATCTATACGTCACACTTACTTTCACTTTGAACACACGTACATATTACATTTTCAATGATAAAGTGCAGCGAAAATTATTTTTTATTAAATTTTTTTGAGGACCTCACAAAAATAGGTCTTGCCATGAACCTTCCAAACAAGTATTCTAAACAAAAAATATAATTTTTTGGTATCGGTTTTAATCATACTTCTCCTACAGGTTAAACCAGTTAAAATTTTATTAGCCAGAAAATTACTATGAGATGTTGTTCCTCTGTCATAATAATAATTTTATAATGAGAGGTTGGTTAACTTGTTTGCAATATCAGCCAGGGTATTCAGATAAATTCAATTTTCTTGAACGATATAGACACTGTGGGTATACAGAATAACTTTTGAACCAGAAGTCGATGCCTATTACTTTTCTTGGAAAAGTTGTACACTGTACTAGTATCTGCCGGAGTTAGCATTGTACATTTTTTAGAACACATAGGAAACTGTCTACACAAATTTAAATATGAAAATTTGTGCCACCCTAGTAGTCATATGTTTGTTAAACATGTATGTGAAAATAGTTAAAACTGACGAAGCTACGGCATTTATCTTGAAATGTATCCAGTGAAAATGTAATCGTGCACAGAGCATTCGCACGATTGATTTGTTTAGAAATATTTCCTAAATTATGAACGAAGGGTTTTGCATACAAAGATGAATAACTTTTATAAGCATAAAACATTATTTTCATCCTAATTATTAACGAATTTCCCCAAAATTCCACGCGGCCTTTCCCGATTGAAAGGAACGGCCGCGCTCCATGATACGCCGCGCTTAGCCCATCTGTCATAATATCGCGATTTTGCATAACGAAGGGCTAAATAAATATGAACCACCAGGTCTGTGCCACAAAAGGAGAAGGGCTAAAGGATAACACATATTGTTCCAGAAAACAGCACTGCGTTATGCAATGTTTTGTGCAGGTTGATTATACCAGGTGCAAGTGGTGCCAAATTCACAACGTTCATTCTGAATTGAAAAGTCCTTTTAGATTACAGAATTGATAAAATTGGTTAAATGAGATAAACTAATCAATCAAATTCTGTTTTAAAAATTGTGCTTGCGTTTAAAACAAAATGGGAGGCTTGTTATTACCGCTACATACTAAATTTCAAGCGCAAATAGCAAATACAATTGCTAGTTACACCAAAAGCTTACTGGCAACTTTACAGCGGCATTTAAGAAGCAGTTGGTGCGGCGTGTACGTTTCAGTGAATCTCTCAATAAAAATTCCATCGTATAGGACGATCATGCAAACGTAGTTAATTTAATCGTGCGTGCAAACGCGAAAAAGACGGGAGCGGACTTGGTGGGCACAATGTCAGAACCACCACAACGAATTCTCTAGACTATTAATGGTATTGGTTTTAAATTTCAAAGCAAAAACGTGATTGGAACACTTCAGCGAACCACCTGTTTTTTCTTTTTTCCAATGCGGGGGGAAGGGCATGTCATGTTTGTTCTTGAACGACTTTTTTCTTCGCTCCAAAGAGCGTTGCAGTAGTTCTGTGTAAAAGTTTGAGCTTAGAGATGCAAAGAGGCATGAGTTTCGTTTTTTTTTCATGAGCTGTATAAGTATAGTCAAACATGAAATTTCAGAAACAACTAACATACCGCGTAGTAGCACAGCACCGGCTGGCTGGCTGGCTTGATTGCAGAGGGGAAGGAGCTAGCTGACCAAGAACTTATTTCTCATAACAGTTCGATATGGCTTAAAGCCGCAGGCAAATTACTCTTACGTATGTGTTGGTGACCATACTGACATAAAAAGAAATTCGCGTTAAAATAATTTACCCAAGAGACTTGAACCGACAATCATTGTCTCACCGAAGACATCCCTTTACTAACTGAGCTAACGCGATACATAACAGTGTGATGGCAAAGTGGCATACATAAGTTTCGCTTGAGCGTGAACGATCTAAGCGCAGAGCTTCTGCTCGTGCATGCATGGGTATGGGACATCGCAAGATGACGTCGTATGAGTAAAAATGCTCGAAAAAATGACAGCTCAGCGAGCTTGTTTACATGGACTTCGAAATTTTTTTATTCCGATTCAGTGCAAGTGAGCGTGTCATATCTTCGAGCATTTTTACTCATATGACGTCAACTTGCAATGTCCCATACCCATGCCATGCACGGGCCGCAGCTCAATACGCTTGAATCGTTCACGCTCAAGCGAAACTTATGTATGTCACTTTGCGAAGACACTGTCATGTATCGCTATAGCGCAGTTAGTAAAGGGGTTTCTTTGGTGAGATATTGATTGTCGGTTCAAGTCTTGGTAATTGTTTAACGCGAATTTATTTTTATGTCAGTTGGTCACCAACGCATACGTAAGAGTTATTTACCTGCGACGTCAAGCCATGCAGAACTTTTGAATGAGAATGAAGTTCCGGGCCAGAGATCCTTTCCCCTCTGCAATCAAGCCAGCCAACCAGCCAGCTGTGCTACTAACGGTAGGGGAGACCGGGGCTAGTTGGCGGTGTTTTCAGTTTTCATTTTTTACTGCTTTGACTTTGGTAGATCTTGCAAAATAGAACACGTTGCATGAAATAGTAGACTGTTGGCAATATCTCTGAATTTTATTAAAATGTTTGATACGTTGTCTTCATTTCTAGAGACAAAAAAGTAACGCGGAAAAGCCGCCAACTTACCCCAGCCTCGGGGTAAGTTGGCGGTATGCATGGGGTAAGTTGGCGGACTGCCAGAAAATAAGCAATTCATTACGAATACAATCACATAAGTGGTCCAGGCTACCCAAAAAAAATTTTGTTGTTAAAATTTCCCAAAATAGTTAAAATTTGTTTAATGAAGATTGTCTTTTCATTAAAACTATATAGTATTCGACATATCTCATTATATTTCAGTTTCAATACCCTGTCATTTTGACTTCGACGCGTACTCCATATTCAAAAGCAAATTTACGAAATTCTTCAGGCGTTTGGCTGAAATAATTGTCCATTTCATTGACGAGAGACATAAGAAAAAGTTTCTCTTACTTTGGAGTGAATTCCAGAAATAAAAATATATTATGACTATTTTTGCACTATTAATAGTACCGCCTACTTACCCCGTGTGCGTTACCACCAACTTACCCCAGTCGCATATTTTATAAAAAAGGATTTAAAAAATTACTTTTGGGTATGAATAGGCATAATATCTATACGGATGCTGAAGCCTCTTTTCACGCACTACCGAAAAATATAATCGTTCGGGACCTTAAATTACACAAAATGTTTAAAATTAAGAAAATTTACAAATTATGCTCAAAAACACAATTTCGTCCACAGCTTCTACAAAATATAATGTTTCGCAACAAAAACACATTGGATAATGCGTTTCACATTACTTAAGGTACACAACGAGAGACAACGCTTTATGTCTAATAGAAACGGAGAAAAAGGGGTTCCGCCAACTTACCCCAACGACCAACTAGCCCCGGGCTCCCCTATATTATTTGTTTCTGAAATTTTATGTTTGACATATAAGCTGATGAAAAAAATATTAACAAAACTCTGAGCAGCGAGAACTCATGCCTCTTTTTATCTCTAAACCCCAACCCTTACACAGAACTACTGCAACGCTCTAAGGAACGAAGAAAACAGTTGTTTAGGGACGATTCATAAATTACATAACGCTTTTAGGGGGGAGGGGGTACGACAAGTTGTGACATGTTGTGACATAGGGGGAGGGGGAGTAAGCTAGATAGTTACGTAATATGTTTTCACCGAAGAAAAAAATTTCAATGAATAACATAATAGAAGAGGGGGGGGGGGGGATGGAGACATTTGTGACAATTTGTTACATGGGGGGAGTCAATTTTGGGCAATTTTTACGTTACGTAATTTATTAATGGCCCTTATCCACAAGCATGACATGCCCGGCGCATACGGTGCACATTGTCTAAAAGAAAAAAAGAGAAGAAACAGGTGGTTCACTGAAGTGTTCCAATCACATTTGTGCTTGGAAATTTAAAACCAATGCCATTCTCAATGATAGAAAATCGACCATTCATAAATTACGTAACGCAAAAATTGCCCAAAATTGTATCCTTCCTCCCCCCATGTAACAAGTTGTCATAAATTTCTCTATCCCCCCTCCCCTATTACGTAACAAATTCCTCGAAAAAAAATTGTTTCGTAACGATTTGGCTTACTCCCTCTCCTCCATATGTCAAAACTTTTCGTACGCGTTACGTAATTTATGAATGGTTCCTAATCACCAGATGGAACTTTCTAAATGGAGCCTAACTTTGCAGGGATGATTGCTTTCGACGATAGCATGTTTTTGTTACAGCTCAGCAAAACAAAAAAAAGTAAAATGCTACAGGCTACCCAAAAAAAATTTTGTTGTTAAAATTTCCCAAAATAGTTAAAATTTGTTTAATGAAGATTACCACTAAACACAAACACTTTCAGCTTCAATTTCCTTTAACAGAAAGCTACGATTATTCAAACAATGTGTGTGTATGAAAGGTGTGAGCATTGGGAAGAAATACTAGTGCGGATGACAACAGACAATCATGTTTTAGTAGTTTTATTTAGATTTTTAAAGAGACCGCCTAGAGGCGGTGTTGGGAACTAGAGGGTTAATTTGATTAAAACCATAACATCCACCAGTAAAATCTAACATCCGGACGATTAACATTGCTGTCGTTTGTTTTGTTTTTTTTTGTGACATTTGACGTACTAATGAAAGTTTAATTTGTCTTCAAATGCTGTACATAATCGTACAAATAATAACCTGTCATAATAAAATGAAGAAAAAATGTATTTATGGAGAAAGTCGCAGGGGATCGGTTTTATTCGTAATTCCCCTAAAATTACTAGTCGTAACTCGGTGAACTTATGGCACTCAGAAGAAGTTCATGTATGTTATATTTCAACCAAGTGACTGTCTGTTGGTACGGCATGGTTCGAAAACGCGCTACGGAGTAAACAAATGGTTGGTGGTAATTGGTCGGTTCCAAGCCCATTCCGCTACCTCACTGTTTTTTTCTGGTTCTTTTTTTTTTTTCTAATTACGATATGATGTTCATATCCCGACGTTATATTTGAAAGATGCTTTTTGTTAGATATATTTAAACGACACGTTTTACTACATCAGATTCAATGAAAATTTACAGGTTTCTTTCAAATTGATGTAAAATGACTGATGCAACTAGCATAGCAACATAAGTGGCCTTAATGTTCAGTTGTTATCGTCATAAACAGCCAGATTTGAAGGGTATTAGTTTTGGCTCTTGATTTTTTTGCTGCCTGTAAGCGGAATCGATAGTATTAATTAATAAGGGAAAGTTCCCGGTTATGGCATATCTGTTATTTCTGGTGTGTTGCACGCTTTATTGCATTTTTGACAAAGTTATATTCTAAGCTTTTAGGTTTATGATGGTATTACCAAACACAAATATGTTTTGTGAATTTGTATTTGGTATTACTATCATTATCGCTGGATGCTCCGTTCAAACATTTTTGGGTTCAATCAAAATGCGCTCCAGGTCCGCAGACTCTGTCTTTCTGGTGTTTAATGACAGATATCGCCAAACTTACTCACCTGCAATATACTGCTCATGATCACATATTTGTCATATATTTGGGATTATTAATTTTTATCTAAATGATTTGTGATCATGGGCAGTAGAACTTGCTGCAGTTTGGCTGAATTTTCTATTGAATACTCATTAGCTCTGAGATACTTACTATATCTGAAATTTTAAGCAGAATAATATTTTTTCGAAATTGCTTATGGTAAACGAAATTGTAAACTTTTGGTTGGTTAGTGAACATAAACAGTGTTGAGTTTTAAAATGTTATTTTTATGCTCTGTATTAATAGCGTCTAAACCATTGGTTTTGCGGTTAGTTCGGAAAATTTTCGTTATTTCCAAACGCGTTTTTTCGATTCCAAACAAATTCAAATAGAGGCTTACTCTATTCAGTAAAGTTGTAGCTAATTCTAATACCAACAAAGGAATTTGTTGAGAACACTTGTAAAGTCATGAAGAGGCTGATCATGGTATGTTGATGTCGAGATTCTATGTATGAAAAAATGTTGGGTTAACCAAATCGGTTAAAATATTGTCATGATTTAACCACTGTAGTGTAATGAGCAGCGTAATGTTTTGTTTGATTAGAAGCACAAGTTCCAGTTTTCTAGCTCCCACTCCCTCAGACCGCCAAAGCTTTAGGACTTTATGACAAAATTATGATTTTTTCAATATTCAAACCGCAAGTCAATATATTAATGTGATGTTATGTAATATATTTTTGCATTTGCGAAATTGTTTATTAATTACAAATACCTTCAAACTGATCTAATTGACTGACATTGTACTTTGAGGAATCAAATTTTTCGAATTTGCCCAGTATTCTTTTTGTTAACTTCTAATTTTATCAGATTGTCATATCACAATAATTAGTCTACAGTATCGAAATAGTAGGCCTAGGTCGCATTTAATATTCCAAATAACAATTGGCTTATTAAATAGAATCAGTCAGTAAAAATGATTTTATGGAAACATGATTTTGTGAGGCTAAAAAAGTCACCTTTCTCCTAACGTTACTAGAGGCAAACACTGATTGTCTACCTTTTGAGATACTGCGCGCCATTTGTGGAATTCTGCAGAAACGGTTAGAGATACGATCAAACCGACTAAAAATTCACCCTTTAGGGTAACAAAATTGCCTATTCACCCTGAAAAAAAATTAAATTAAAATTTTTTTTTGTTGGTCGTTATTGGGATTCAATCGCCCTCACCTTTATAATTTTAGCGCGAAAATAGCGTTGCTGTCTCTAATATGTACCGTTCGAACCGTTCTGTCCCGCTCCAACGCCCCGTTACCATACCATTAACTTATAGGGTAATGAGCTTATTTTCACCATGTTTCTATTTGCCATCTTTGTTCAAAGCATTGGGCGCTAAATCCGAATTTTCGTTGCGCTCAAACACGAGCATTTCATTGTTTTCAGGGCATTTGTGTTATTAGATTGATTCTAATCAACGAAGCAAAGCTCTTGATGCCAATTCATACGCATTCCATCGATTGTACGCCGAGTAATTAATGAATTAGTGAGGTACCTTCCTTAATAGGGTGAAAATAGGCAATTTACCCTTTGTAAAAGTAATGGTATTGGGCCTTCTTGTAGATGGATATACTGGATATATTTTTCCTAGAATTCATTTTACATTCAATATGTTGAACACCCAGAATTGGAACTTAAAATCGCAACGAAAGACGTTGTAACAATGGGAAAAATTGACAAGTGCTCTAAGCATCAGATGCTCGAGAAAACATGAAAACCGAGTGACTGTCGATCGAGCCAGTAAGAGACAAAACTATTCTGTAAGAACAACATTGCTGCATTGCCTTACAAGTTGTAAGTTACAATATTACATCATCACAAAGTGTTAGGAAGTTGATAGAACTGCTGATCATCGGCAATTGTCGCGTCTTCGCGTTTGAATAATTAGATACTTCAATGGTTATCAAAGTTGCTAAACTTTCGTATTCTTTAGTTGCTGTTACTATTCAGCTCTCCCTTGCCGAACACCTGAAATGAATGAATGATAAAATACTTTCATACTTTACTTGATGGGCTATATTGTGTCGATTTCGAAATGTATATATAGTTTATTTAGTAACGTTATAGCAGATCAACTTAAAGGACGTGAGTTCAAATCTATGTTTTCTCTCGTTTTTTTATATTGCGATTTTTTTTTAAAGCTAAAATAGCTCAAGCTAGTTTACTGTGCATCTCTCCTTTTTTATGTGTTCATTACAGCAAATTAAGTTTTCAAGTGCTGCCCACGCATCATTGTGCAGTCTATTTTTTCTTTGGACGGTCTTAATCCTCAAAAAGGCAAGCTAAAATCGTGGCTTCAACAAGCATTGCTCCTAAGACCCGGTGATATTAAGTCTTTTTTGGCTTTCTATCAGTGAGAGAATTGAAAGCCCGAAAAAGCTCCATTATTTCTGTTCATAATTACAAGTTTATTCAAATTAGAGGATAATTATTGTAACCAGCCGTGCCTCTGAGACCACTTGCCTTTCTGAGGGTTAAAGAATATTATTAATACATATATTTTAAACATGGTATACAACACATAAATGATATGATAGAACGTTTGACAGATGAGTAATTATTGTATTCATCATTAAAGTTGTTTTGAAAAAGGGATATTTTGAAATCAGTGTATCAGTGATTATGCAATGAGAGCAGATGCGTGCCTTAAGAGACATGATCTTCTACAATTAACAAAAAAATCAAAGCTTTTTAAGCGATTTAGTGGAGGGGCTAAGACATGGTCTTTATTAATCACATAAAAAAGGTTCAAGTAAATTTTATTAATACCTCGGCATGCAAAAAATGGATTGCGTTAAAATCGTTATCAATATGATGGCTTCATTCGTCAGTACAGTATTAAAATTCGCACAAAAAACGGGTGTTACACGCAAGCCAATGATTAAATTTTAAAAGCATTTATAGTATGTTTATAAAAGTGCACGACAAACCTACATGATTGTCGAATCAGTTTATTTGTACCCTGCGTGTTTGGCTAGCGTATCATCTACTGCCCCCACAAACATTCAAACTATTCACTATAAACACCATAAAAGCACCTAACAAGAATTCTTTTTAATCAGTTTGATTTTTCATTGCGCCTGAGCTAGAAAATATACCACAGAAATACGCCATATGCACCTCAGAGAGCTTGGAAGCGCCCTACGAGTTAGGATAGACTATCCACTACCATCTCATGAGCTCAAATACTCATACCAACGCCCCAAAGAGATACAGTATATGCGCCCCAGAAAATCTGAAAGCGCCCGGCAAGCTAGGATAGACTATTCGCATAACGCACCATGAGCATACTACCTACCCGTTAGCTCAACATACTCATACTACTGACCCATAGAGCCTGAAAACGCCCTACAACTTAGGATAGATTATTACCGCCTCATAAGCTTAAATACTCATTTATATGCGCCCCAATGATACTGAAACCGGTTGAAAGCGCCTTGTAAGTTTGGAAAGTTTATTGCCCACCTATCTAATTGCCAGACGAGCCATGGGAATATCATACTACCTCTCCAGCGAGTGTGGAAGTGCTCTGCAATATATGGGAAATTCATACTAGCGCCCAATACAGTCTCGGAGTGCCGTGTGAACTATGAGAATATCGGACTTGCGCCCTAGGTAGTTTAAGAGAGCCCTGCGACCTATGCGAATATCAAACTGGTGCCCGAGAGACTCTGAGAGCGCCCTGCGAGCAATATGAATATCATGGTGGCGTCCCATATAGTCGCTGTGAGCTATGAGACGCACCCCAGCGAGTGCGGAAGCGCTCTCCGAGCTATGGGAATATCATACTAGTACTCCAGAGAATCTTACAGCGCCCTACGAACTATGAGAATATTAGACTAGCGCCCTAGCGAGTTTAAGAGCGCCCTGCGAACTATGTGAAAATGGTAAAAGCACTCGAGAGAATCTAAGAGCACCCTGCAATCCATGAGAATATTAAACTAGCGCCCCAGAGAATTTGTAAGTGCCCAGTAAACTAAGAGAACATCAGACTAGTAACCTAGAGAGTTTGAATGCCCCTGCGAGCTATGGGAATATCATACTAGTGTCCCAGAGAATCGAAGAGCTCCCAGCGAGATATGTGAATATCATACTAGCGCCCCATAGAGTCTCGGAGCGCCGTGCGAACTATGAGAATATCGGACTTGCGCCCTAGGTAGTTTTAGAGAGCCCTGCGACCTATGCGAATATCAAACTGGTGCCCGAGAGACTCTGAGAGCGCCCTGCGAGCAATATGAATATCATGGTGGCGTCTCATATAGTCGCTGTGAGCTATGAGACGCACCCCAGCGAGTGCGGAAGCGCTCTCCGAGCTATGGGAATATCATACTAGTACTCCAGAGAATCTTACAGCGCCCTACGAACTATGAGAATATTAGACTAGCGCCCTAGCGAGTTTAAGAGCGCCCTGCGAACTATGTGAAAATGGTAAAAGCACTCGAGAGAATCTAAGAGCACCCTGTAATCCATGAGAATATTAAACTAGCGCCCCAGAGAATTTGTAAGTGCCCAGTAAACTAAGAGAACATCAGACTAGTAACCTAGAGAGTTTGAATGCGCCCTGCGAGCTATGGGAATATCATACTAGTGTCCCAGAGAATCGAAGAGCTCCCAGCGAGATATGTGAATATCATACTAGCGCCCCATAGAGTCTCGGAGCGCCGTGCGAACTATGAGAATATCGGACTTGCGCCCTGGGAGTTAAAGAGAGCCCTGCGACCTATGCGAATATTAAACTGGTGCCCGAGAGACTGAGAGCGCCCTGCGAGCAATGTGAATATCATGCTGGCGCCTCATAGGGTCGTATTAGCACCATAGGGAGCTTTAGAGCACCCTGTGAGCTATGAGAATCACTACAGCGAGTGCGGAAGCGCTCTCCAAGCTATGGGAATATCATACTAGCGCTCTAGAAAATCTTAGAGTCTCGGAGCGCCGTGCGAACTATGAGAATATCGGACTTGCGCCCTATGGAGTTTAAGACAGCCCTGCGACCTATGCGATGCCCGAGATACTCTGGGAGCGCCCTGCGAGCAATGTGAATATCATACTGGCTCCCCATAGAGTCATATTAGCGCCCTGTGAGCTGTGAAAAGCACCCCATCGAGTGTGGAAGCGCTCTCCGAGCTATGGGAATATTATACTAGCGCTCCAGAGAATCTTAGAGCGCCCTACGAACTATGAGAATATTAGAATAGCGAGTTTGAGAGCGCCCTGCGAATTATGTGAATATCGTAAAAGCGCTCGAGAGAATCTAAGAGCGCCCTGCAATCTATGAGAATATTAGACTAGCGCCCCAGAGAATTTGTAAGCGCCCGGCAAATTAAGATAACATCAGACTAGTAACATAGAGAGTTTTGTGAATATCATCTTAGCGCCCTGAAGAGCTTGAGAGCGCCCTGTGAGCTATGATACTACGTATCACACAGAGGCCCTAGCGAGCATGGAACCACTCTTCGAACTATGGGAATATGATACTGGTACCCCAGAGAATCTGAGAGCACCCTACGAACTATGGGAATGACAGATTAGCGCCCTAGCGAGTTTGGGAGCGCCCTGCGAGCTATGGAAATATTATACTGGCGCCAGAGAGAATCTGAGAGCGCCATGCGAGCGCTGAGAATATAAAGCTAATCTAGAGAGTTTGAGAGCGCCCAGCGTGCTATGGGAATGTTATGCTGGCGCTCGAGAGAATCAAAGAGCGCCCTACGAGCTATGTGAATATCATACTTGCGCCCTATAGAGTACTAGCGCCCTAGATAGCCTGAGAGCGTCCAGCGAGCTATGAGAATATCATTATAACACCCCAGCGTGGAAGCGCTCTCCAAGCTATGTGGATATCACAATAGCACCCCATAGGGTCTCGGAGCGTACTGCGGGCTATGAGAATATCAGACTAGCGCCAATGTGAGTTTTAAAGTACCCGGCGAGCTATGGGAATATCACACTGGCGCCCCAGCGAAATCTGAAAGCGCCCTGCAAACTATGAGAATATCAGACTACCCTACAGAGTTTGAGAGCACCCTGCGAGATATGGAAACATCATGCTGGCGCTCGAGAGAATCTGTGAGCGCCTCGCGTGCTATGCGAATATCATACTAGCGCCTCATAGTCATACTAGCGCCCTAGAGAGCTTGAAATCGATTTGCGAGCTATGAGAATATTATACTAGCGCCCTAACGAGCATGGAAGCGCTCTCCGAGCTATGGGAATATCATACGAGCAGCCCAGAGAGTCTGAAAGCGCCCTACGAACAATGAAAATATCAAACTAGCCCCTAGTAAGCTCGAGAGTGCCCTACGAGCTATGGGAATATCATGCTGGCGCTCGAGAGAATCTGAGAGCGCCATGATATGCTGGCTGCGAGATATGTGAATATCATTCTAGCCCTCCATATAGCCATACTAGCGCCCTGCGAGCTATAAGAATACCATACTAGCGCGTCAGCGAGTGTCAAAGCGCTCTCCGAACTATGGGAATATCATACTGGCATTTTAGAGAGTCCGAAAGCACCCAGCGGACAATGATAATATCAGACTAGCGCTCTCAAGAGTTTGAGATTACCCTACGAGCTATGGGAACAAAATGCTTGCGCCAGAGAGAATCTGAGAGCGTCCTGCGACCAATGAGAATATCATACTAGCGCCCAATAGAGCCATACTAACGCCCTAGAGAGTTTGAAATCGGCCTGGAGCTATGAGAATATTAAACTAGCGCCCTAGTAAGTTTTGGAGTGCCATGCGAGCTATGGGAATATCGTACTGGCGCCCCAGAGAATCCGAGAGCGCACTGCGAACTATAGGAATATTAGACTAACGCCCCAAAGAAGCTATGAGCGCCCTGCGAACTATGACAATATCGAACTACCGCCTGAAGAGTTTGGGCGCGCCCTGCGAGCTATTGGAATATCATATTGACGCTCGAGAGAATCTGAGAGCGCCCTGCGAGCTATGGGAATACCATACTAGCTCCCCATACAGTTATACTAGCGCCCTAGAGAGCTATGAGAATATCGAACTAGCACCCTAGTGAGTTTGATAGTGTTTATGCTAGCGCTACAGAAAATTCGTGAGCGCCCTGCAAACTAAGAGAACATCGAACTAGCGCCCAAGAGAGTTCGAGAGCGTCCTGCAAGCTATGGGAATATCATGTTGGCGCTCGAGTGAATCTGAGAGCGCCTCGCGAGCTATGTTAATATTTTATTAGCGCCCTATAATCATATTAGCGCCCTAGAAAGCTTGAAATCGATCTGCGAGCTATGAGAATATTATACTAGCGCCCCAGCGACCAAGGATGCGCTCTCCGAGTATCATGTAGCGCCCCAGAGAGTCCGAAAGAGAAGAATCTGAGAGCGCCCTGCGGACGATGAGAGTTTCATAATATCCTAGAGAGTTTGAGAGCGCCCTGCGAGGAATATCATGCTGGTGCTCAAGGGATTCTGAGAGCGCCCTGCGAGCTCTGTGAATATCATACTAGCGCCCTGAAGAGCTTGAGAGCGCCTTGTGAGCTATGATATTATATATCATACTGGGGCCCTAGCGAGTATGAAAGCATTCTCCGAGCTATGGGAATATCATACTGGCACCCCAGAGAATCTGAAAGCGCCCTACAAACTGTGGGAATGTCAGATTAGCGCCCTGCGAGCTATGGAAATATCATACTGGCGCCAGAGAGAATCTGAGAGCGCCCTGCGAGCGATGAGAATATAAGGCTACCCTAGAGAGTTTGAGAGCGCCCAGCGTGCTACGGGAATGTTATGCTGGCGCTCTAGAGAACCAGCGAGCTATGTGAATACCATACTTGCGCCCCATAGAGTCATACTAGCGCCCTGGAGAGACTGAGAGCGCCCCGCGAGCTATGAGAATATCGTAATAGCACCCCAGCGAGTGTGGAAGCGCTCTCCGAGCTATGTGGATATCACAATAGCACCCCATAGGGTCTCGGAGCGCCCTGCGAGCTTTGAAAATGACAAACTAGTGCCCTTGCGAGTCTGAGAGCACCCTGCGAATATCATACTGGCGCCCCATAGAGTCATATTAGCGCCCTGTGAGCTGTGAAAAGCACCCCAGTGAGTGCGGAAGCGCTCTCCGAGCTATGGTAATATTATACTAGCGCTCCTGAGAATCTTAGAGCGCCCTACGAACTATGAGAATATTAGACTAGCGCCCTAGCAAGTTTGAGAGCGCCCTGCGAATTATGTGAATATCGTAAAAGCGCTCGAGAGAATCTAAGAGCGCCCTGCAATCTATGAGAATATTAGACTAGCGCCCCAGAGAATTTGTAAGCGCCCGGCAAATTAAGATAACATATTAGAGAGTTTTGTGAATAGCATACTAGCACCCTGAAGAGCTTGAGAGCGCCCTGAGAGCTTTGAAAATGACAGACTAGTGCCCCTGCGAGTCTGAGAGCACCCTGCGAGCTCTCGGAATATCATACTAGCGTCCTATGAGTTTTGCAAATATCATATTGGCGCCCCAGAGAGTGTGGAAGCGCCCTGCAAGCGATGGGAACATCAGACTATCGTCCGAGAGAATCTGAGAGCGCCTTGCGTGACTTGTAAGTATCAAACTATTGTTGAGACGCTTTGCGAGGTGTGGGAATATCATACTAGTGCTTTCAAGTATCTGAGAGTATCCTATGAGCATAGCATACCAGTGCCCCATACAGTCTGGGATCGCCATGTGAGTTATGAAAATATCATACTAGCACGGCAGGGAGTTTGACAATACCCTATGAGTTTGAATAGATTCACAAAATTCCAAATAGCTGGGATCATTAAATTTGCCTTCCAGAATGATAAGGCCAACGGAATTTTTTTTTTTGGCTCAAAAAATTTTTTTTTTCGGTTCCAGGAGCTGGTTAGTTGCCGACTAACCGTGACTAACCGCAACTACAGCACTGATCAAAAGAGATATTTAACATTAAATGCGAACGAAAGATTTTTATCATTTCCCATTGCACAGTGGTCCAGGAAGCGAAATTAGCGGGAAATAATTAATTACGCTTTCATCTTTGGATTTCGAGATTTGGTGTCTTAGAAACATTTATTGTGTGTGACAAACTGCATCTTTTGGCTGAAACGGTCTTAGGGTGGTCTTTAAAGTTTCAAAGTTGTAGAAATTATTTCAAATTTTAGTTGAGATAGAGTGATACTTTCTTCTACAATATTCTAGAACAATCAATTCTGAGCAACTTTGTTGAAGATTCTAACTTTGTATCTCAAACAGTTTTCATTTTATAGTGAGTTCCATGTCATTACTTAGGGTGTCTCTCAAAAAAACAGTTTTCTCCGTGCAGTTTTTTAGTGTGATTTTTCTCACAAAAGTACTCTTCTGTGTTCTTTTAGAGCATAATTAGGGGCAACTTTTTCTGAAAGAAGAAAATTTTTATCTTGTCTGGTTCAAAAGTTATACATAATTTTCACTGAAAAAACGCCCTTTTAAAATGTCGATATCTTAAAAGGGGGCAAACGAAAATTAATAATTTTGATTGCATTTGAAAGGTTGTACTTGTGCCTTTAATATATTAAAAAATTGGAGAACGCTTTTTTCTCTATCTCAAATAAATCAAATTTAAGTAAAAGCATTTTTGCATATATTCCTACAGCGCTCATATAACCAAAAATATTTATTTTACGCAGATTCTGTGAATTTTTACCAAGACTTTTCAAGGACCACATACATTTGCAGGCTTTTCATATTGATGATAGTGTAATGACCATATTTTGAGCCTATTCGTTAGGGTGCCGCACTATATCATCAATTACTCGATCTATGTACAATCGTTGAAATGCATATGAATTATAATCAATGCGTTAGGGTCAATATTTGCCTTATTCCTGAGAACTTGTATATTAAAGAAAAACTTGCATGTAATCGCAATAGAAACTAGAATCGCTTTCCTCTCACTTCCACCTTACCATACTACCAACAATAATGGAGCCAGCGAGAATGCAAATACCAAATATACACTGAAGTCTTTTACGCGCGTATTTCCTGCGTAAAGGAACCTTACCCAATTAGCAACTGAAGTTTTATGACACTCTTGAAGGAGCTCTCAAAACTTAGACTGCTCTTGTAGTGTGCTATAAAACTTTAAATGTTACTTAGGTAGTGTACATACATTTTTATGGTACAGGGTTATGTTTGTCAACTGTTGTTACGGTATCTAATTAGCAAGGGACTGGAAGGTGAAGTATATTTTTTAATATTAAGAGCCATAGTACTCAAGGGAGAGCAAGGAGTTGAAGGGAGAAAGTTTAGAAAAGCGCGGAAGGGTCATTTGAGCAAGCTTAAAGTTTACCGGCGACTTAACCCTTTGTCTGCTACCGTAGGATTCAAGGTCTTTTGGCATTAGAAATGCGAATCACCTGAGCCTACGGCATGTCCGGACAAGCGTAAAGTAACTTGTTACTTCATGCTGTTGGAACCGACGTTAACAAAAATGGTTAACAAAAAATGGTAAAAATAGGGTTATGTTTGATGATTTAAAATTCATAATTAGCACGTCTTTTAAAGATGTCCAATAGCGGAAAGCGTTTCCAAACATCTTAGCTACCATGAGTCAAACTCTTATCAGTTCACCATTTGATAATCAAAATAATGCTTAGTTTTGGTATTGCACATGTTGTATTCAAGCGCTTTGCAGAGTGGTTTACCAAAACAACGACAGTTTTGAAAATTCGTGTGGGTTTAATTGCAACTTGTTTGAAGAAAAGAAGTAAATCAAAACAACGTTTAATGACAGTCACAAAGCCAAACAATATTTATGCACCTAATCAAATTTCAGTGAATGATACAGACATACATCTGTACATATTCGTAAATATCTGTAATATAAATCTGTAGATCGGAACATAACTGCATTTCAAAAAGCTTGAAAATGTGTGATGATTTTAAAAAATCTTGGCGATGATTGGAAGCAAATTATAGGTCGGCATTAGTGATACAGAACGGCACCCTAACGAATAGGTCCAAAATAGGATCATTACCCTATCTACAAAATAAAACAGCCTGCATTCTTGAAAAGTGTTGGCAAAAATTCACAGAATCTCCGTAAAACAAATATTTTTTATATGAGCGCTGTAGGAATGTATGCAAAAATGCTTCTACGTAATTTTGGTTTATTTGAGAAAGACAAAAAAGCGTTCTCCAATTTTTTAATATATTAAAAACACAAGTACAACCTTTCAAATGCAATCAAAATTATCAATTTTCGTTTGCCCCCTTTTAAGATATCGACATTTGAAAAGGGCGTATTTTTCAGTGAAAATTATGTGTAACTTTTGAACCAGACAAGATAAAAATTTTCTTTCTTCAGTAAAAGTTGCCCCTAATCATGCTATAAAAGTACACAGAAGAGTACTTTTGTGAGAAAAATCACACTGAAAAACTGTACGGAGAAAACTGTTTTTTTGAGAGACGCCCTAAGTAATGACATGGAACTCACTATAAAATGAAAACTGTTTGAGATACAAAGTTAGAATCTTCAACAAAGTTGCTCAGAATTGATTGTTCTAGAATATTGTAGAAGAAAGTACTCTATCTCAACTAAAATTTGAAATAATTTCTACAACTTTGACACTTTAAGGACCACCCTAAGACCGTTTCAGCCAAAAGATGCAGTTTGTCACACACAATAAATGTTTCTAAGACACCAAATCTCTAAATCCAAAGATGAAAGCGCAATTAATTGTTTCCCGCTAATTTCGCTTCCTGGACCACTGTGCATTGCCAGAAATATGACCAAAAACATGTAATCTATTATTAACGCCAAAACGGCTTATTTTAGGTCAATAGTATCTTCGGAGAATTTAATGGAGGAAATATGCCCTTTCTTTTGGAATTGTGCTTTTGCTGATTAATCCCCCTATGAGTGAGATATTTTCACAAATTTTCTTGGAAGTGATTATATCGAAATGATGCCTTCTACAAATTTGTAGCTCTTACTTTTGCGAATAACTTTACTGAAGACTTCAAATATCTATTTTGAATACTTTAAATGTTATGGCTTGTTGTTTGTGGATTACTCTTTGTCGCCTATTTATTGTTCAATATAGAAATAATCCATTGAAATAAGCCAAACATTATTTCGACAAATCGAATTTTGTATTTCATTTTTCTATCTACAACCGCTAAAAATATTCACCGAACACTTCCAAGTTGTCTGGAAGGAACTTGATAACTTATCAGTGCAAAAATGTTCATTTGTGCGAACCTTCTGACTGCAATTTTTCTAACTAATGACCATCGGATCGATCTGAAACATATCGGAAAATGAAAAGCGAAATAAATAACTCCAAGCAACGGCGTAGCCCAGAGAAGGTTTTGGGGTTTAACACCATACAACGCCCCCCCCCCCCCACAACACCAAAAAAAAATATTGGATTGAAGTTGAAAATTTATTGATGACGACTGATTTAATTCAATATTACAATAACAATTATCTGATCCGTAGATTGATAACCTGTTGTTGTAAACATCATGAGGACTTTTGATAAATTGTCGGAATGGGGTCCTGATATGTAACTGATCTATTGGTCTTGATTTCACAGTTGTCTAATAGCATCAATATCAAATTCCTGCCTGAAAACATTCCAATAGAAAATTACAGAGTTCTGTAATCAATCATAGTCCTTAGTTTTATTTTCAAATTGATCTCGTTTTTGTAGAGATGTACTGTAATAAGGGTCTTTATTTAATTGGAAGAGAAGTTAAAATTGATTTAATGTCTATGAAACATAGAACTGCTCACAAAAAAAATGCATAACTTTCAACATTTGCTAAAAATGTTCTTGCCTTTCTCATTCACTCTAAAATTCCTCAATCTAATCCCGACCCGGAGGGCCGAGTGTCATATGCCAATCGACTGAGTTCGTCGAGATCAGAAAATGTCTGTGTGTGTATATATGTGTGTATGTGGAAAAAATGTGACCTCTGTTTCTCAGAAACGGCTGGACCGATTTGCACAAAGTTAGTCTCAAATGAAAGGTACAACCTTCCCATCGGCTGCTATTGAATTTTTTATTGATTGGACTTCCGGTTCCGGAGTTACGAGTTGAAAAGTGCAATCACACAGCAAATTCCCATATAAACTGAAATGAAAAATTTTCAAAATCAAATTTGTATTTTTGATGCCAAATGACTTTAAAATGCATGAAACATTGAGATGTTTGACAAAAATTGACTTTTTTTGGACTTTGGTATATTTTTGTCTTTCTCATATAGAAAGGTTATGCAATCACTCTAAAAATCGTCAATCATACCGGCCCGGAGGGAGTATGCAGTGAGGGGTTGCTACTTTAAAATTAAAACTAGTTTAAAATTTCTTAACAAGTTGAAAATTTTCGGCAGGATCTGGACCTCCCGGACCTTTCTCCATGATCCGCCGCTGGTTTCAAGCGATGTTTCAGTATCCCATAGTATCTCAAGATCGTGGCGGTCGATCCATTGTATGTATGTGCAAATCGTACTGAACATGTAATATTCATTTCCACCATTATATTGAACATAACCAGCCATGGAATCGTAGTCTGGACAAATGAGACAAGCACAATTGCACCGCTAGGTGGATTAAGACAGGTTTTTTTTTGGGAATGCGTCGAGTTGAGACGAAAACGTAATATGATTAATAACGAGGATAACACTTTCCGAATGTAGAGAGAAATTAAGCATAAGCATAAGCATAAGCATAAGAGATCGCCCGTAGTTGCTACTCCGTTATTGACCAGAACCAAATTAGGTTGCAAAATGTTGATTGGAACAACATGCTTGGGAATAACATGATGAGCCACATTGTACAATCTATTCCGATCCCTGCATGCTGATCAATACCAACGCCGGCTACGTCCGAATGCAGATCTTCTGGGAAAGGAAGGAATGTTAGTTCGATACATGTTGCTACTAGAGACCGAGGAATCCTCTGCATCTCCACATGTATCACGGGAAGGGGAGAGTTGTTAGTGAGTGTGCCAATAGCGTTATCATGTAATAATTGCTCTGGGCAGCCGGCTGCCGAGAATTTGGGAAATTTATCATTTGTTGTATTAATACGATTAGCAAAATAAGCAACTTGAACTCCGGATAGCCGGCTATAAGAAGCACTGCTTATATTTTTTAATAATATTCAATCACGCGACGAATTTATTCGTGGTTTCTATCGTGTCGGTGCTGATTTTACCCGGCGATCGTTTGAATAAAATGAGGAATCTTATACCGAAGGTTCATCAGACTCTTCCATAGATGTCGCGGAGTTGGTAGTTTGGAAGGAAATAAGGTCTAGGATTCGCTCCAAGCAAGCGATGCGACCTGTAAAGCATAGTTTATTAGGGATCATCCATAAATGACGTAGCATTTTTTGAGCAATTTTTACCAGCCCCCTCCACCATCGTAGCATTTCGTCACAAACCTTTAAATACTCCCTGGTAATTACGTAGCTTGACGGTAACTCTCCCCCCCCCCCTGTCCCCGTGATTTTTTTTAAAATAAAAACCGATGTTAGTCATTCCCCTTTGAAAAAGCTACATAGCCTGACATGACCCCCTACCCTCCCGTCGTCACACATCATCACAAAATGCAAAACTCTCCCCTCTCTCATATAATGCTACGTCATTTATGGATGATCCCTTAGTTTGTAGTTCAGTTAGTTTTCGAAAACACGATCGCTCGAAAAAGATCTTGTTTACTTTTTTGTTCTTTTAAAATCTGGGTAGCCGGCTACCGAGAGTATCCTATGTTTTCTAAACAAAAGCAATTTCAACTCCACACAACCGATCGTGGGAGTATTGCCCAGAAAAACTAATCTTATCTGCTTAATGGGCCGGATCACTATTTATTGCGACATTATTTAGACTAACTTCGCTATTCCTTCTCTACGATATATTTTTTGGGTTGCAAACTATCGAGTGATAACACGTTATACAGACAAAGAGTTATGATAGCTCTAGATGTTATAAATCAGCGAAAGTGTTTCCTATTTCTAATATCGGATTGTTTGTGAAATACATGTATACGAACGATTATATCGAACATTGAAGGGAAATACAAAGGATCGTTAACCTGATGGACGGGCTTGTTACCAAAAACGGAACTTGAAATTAGATTTATTAAAACAGACGCGGCGAATTTTCAGTACGTATTGATCCGCGTTCATCGATACTAGTCAAATTAAAGTCTTATTGGAGCTGATTATTCACTTACCAATAGCGTTTTCAATATAATAAACTTTCCCCAAAAGTTGAACAAAATCTATTTTCACACATCGTCGAACCTCCTGTGTATTGAAAATGTCCAAAACTATTGATTGTCAACTGCCAATAACTTTCCCTTCAATATAAAACACTCCCGAAAAGTTGGCAAAAAATTCGATTTTGACACATCGTCGGACCACCCCCCCCCCCCCCCTGTGCTTAGAAAATGTCCAAACTATTGATTTTCAACTGCCACAACATGTCCTTCAATAGTTATTTATTTCTAAACAATTGAAATTTAACCGCATCAACTTCAACTCGAATAAACTATAGACACTCATAGTAATAGACCAGCGAAGGTACTTTTATCGAGCCAAACGAACTGTCAAAATCCGAAGCCAAACGAGCATGACGTCATTCAATGCAAACAAGCAGAACAAGTATTGCGATTTTATTTAAAAAAATATATTTTGTTATTCACAGTAGGCTTCACTTTTCGTGTTCGTATTGGTATTTCACAATGTTATTTAGAAATATATTTATTGTGTTCAATATAACTACACAAAAAACATTTTACTTATGCTCTTTTTCATCAACTTTGTGTTGGATTGGATTGGATTGGATTGGATTGGAAATTGGATTTTTTTCTCAATTTCTTGTTGCTCAGTATCAAACATATAACTTCTCTTTTGATTCATATATTGAACCACTTGAAAACTTATTTTGATAAAAACAGATGATCGAATACAGTCGAGCACGTTCGAGCTTGCACATTTTTGGGTGATGCCAGTTTAACATGCTTGTTTTTCTAGTTGCCAGTTTTGCGATTTTTACATCCGCGAGTCTATTACTATGAGTGTTTATAGAATAAACGGGAAAGTAACGCAAAATGTATCGCGATAACCACCGATGAATTATCGACGATGACGATGAATCCGACGATACATTATCGTTAACGGAGTTTCCGATGACGTTGACGGGTGGTTAACGTTATCGACGATGACGATTAATTATCGATTAACAACCCTGAACCTTAAGGTTCGCCCAGGTTAAGTCTTCGGTACGGAGCAATACCTCGACCTAGGAACTTCTAGCATGTTGTTAGTCGCCTCTTACGACATGGGAGCAGTTCCCAGAGGTTCTATTCTTGGCTGAAATAGTGCAAAAAGATTTCAGCCCGCCGGACACCACACGGCTTGGTCCACTATGCCACTACAACAGTACGAAAACTATCCAAGCAACCAAAAGTTCGGACAATACCAAAAAGTACTCCTTAATGTTCATATTAAGTTCTTAGTGATCATTGAAGCTTTTATTGGGAATTTAGAAACAGATTAAACCGCTATTAGAAATTGTATTGCTCGGAAAATTATTTAAAACGAAAAACTTAACCATCCCTTTCTTATATGAACTTTTGATTGATTCAATAAAGTTTGCTTGAATTGCTTAAGTAAAACAACCCCGCTATCCGAAATTACCCTGCGGAAACGTCCACGAGAAATATCGCAGGAAAATATAAAATGAAAAACGCTTTTAATCCACCTAACAGTGTGATGAGACATTTCTTATAACTCTTATCACTCTCTTCGGATATTATATCGTTTGAGAACATTTAGAACTTGATGCTTCGCGACGTTTTTGATAACACATACTACATGGGATAGTGGCAGGACTCAGAGAATCGCTCAAATCAGCATAGGAGTTGTCCTATGCTGATTTGAGCGATTCTCTGGGTCCATCAGTGCTATAAATCTCAAACCAATCAAATGATGCGCTGTTTAACGTTTGTAAAACTCATTGAAGATACTAAACCTCCAAAATCGGCGGTTTCAAAATAATGCTATCTTGACCTTAAATTACTGTTTTTAAACATTTGACTTATACATATAACTGGTCATACAACAAAAATCAAATGCTCATCAAATTCGATCAGAACCTGCTAGAGTCGAATGGAAATCGTCATTTTTCATAAATTTCTCTCTACATTCGGAAAGTGTTATCCTCGTTATTAATCATATTACGTTTTCGTCTCAACTCGATGCATTCCCAAAATAAAAACCTGTTTTAATCCACCTAGTGGTGCAATTGTGCTTATCTCATTTGTCCAGACTACGATTCCATGGCTGGTTATGTTCAATACAATGGTGGAAATGAATATTACATGTTCAGTACGATTTGCACATACGTACAATGGATCGACAGCCACGATCTTGAGATACTATGTGATACTGAAACATCGCTTGAAACCAGGCGGATCATGGAGAAAGATCCGGGAGATCCGGGTCCTGCCGAAAATTTTCAACTTGTTAAGAAATTTTAAACTAGTTTTAATTTTAAAGTAGCAACCCCTCACTGCATACTCGCTCCGGGCCGGTATGATTGTCGATTTTTAGAGTGATACCAAAGTCCCAAAAAGTCAATTTTTGTCAAACATCTCAATGTTTCATGCATTTTAAAGTCATTTGGCATCAAAAATACAAATTTGATTTTAAAAATTTTTCATTTCAGTTTATATGGGAACTTGCTGTGTGATTGCACTCTTCAACTCGTAATTTCGGAACCGGAAGTCCAATCAATAAAAAATTCAATAGCAGCCCATGGGAAGGTTGTACCTTTCATTTGAGACTAACTTTGTACAAATCTCTGAGAAACAGAGGTCACATTTTTTTCCACATTCACACATACACACACAGACATTTTCCGATCTGGACGAACTCAGTCGATTGGCATATGACATTCGGCCCTCCGGGTCGGGATTAGATTGACGAATTTTAGAGTGAATGAGAAAGGGAAAAACATTTTTAGCAAATGTTGAAAGTTATGCATTTTTTGGTGAGCAGTTCTATGTTTCATAGACATTAAATCAATTTTAACTTCGCTTCCTATTAAATAAAGACCCTTATTACAGTACATCTCTACAAAAACGAGATCAATTTCAAAAGAAATCTGAGGATTATGATTGATTACAGAACTCTGAAATTTTCTATTGGAATGTTTTCAGGCAGGAATTTGATATTGATGCTATTAGACAACTATGAAATCAAGACCAATACATATCAGGACCCCATTCCGACAATTTATCAAAAGTCCTCATGATGTTTACAACAACAGGTTATCAATGTACGAATCAGATAATTGTTATTGTGATATTGAATTAAATCAGTTAGCATCAATAAATTTTCAACCTCAATCCAATTTTTTTGTGGTGGGGGGGAGGAGTTGTATGGTGTTAAACTCCAAAACCTTCTCTTGGCTACGCCGTTGCTTGGAGTTATTTACTTCGCTTTCATTTTCCGATATGTTTCAGATCGATCCGATGGTTATAAGTTAGAAAAAATGCAGTCAGAAGGTTCGTACAAATGAACATTTTTGCACTGATAAGCTATCAAGTTCCTTCCAGACAACTTGGAAGTGTTCGGTGATTATTTCTAGCGGTTGTAGATAGAAAAATGAAATACAAAATTCGATTTATCGAAATAATGTTTGGCTTATTTCAATGGATTATTACTATATTGAACAATAAATAGGCGACAAACAGTAATCCACAAACAACAAGCCATAACTTTTAAAGTATTCAAAATAGATATTCGCAAAAGTAAGAGCTACAAATTTACTGAAGGCATCATTTCGATATAATCACTTCCAAGAAAATTTGTGAAAATATCTCACTCATAGGGGGATTAATCAGCAAAAGCACAATACCAAAAGAAAGGGCATATTGCCTCCATTAAATTCTCCGAAGATACTATTGACCTAAAATAAGCCGTTTTGGCGTTAATAATAGATTACATGTTTTTGGTAATATTTCTGGCTATGGGAAATGATAAAAATCTTTCGTCCGCATTTAATATTGAATATCTCTTTTAATAACAGTCCGATTTCAACAATCTATAGCTTGTTCGAAAGGTATTTGTATAAGCTACCTAAAAATATATAAATTGTTAATCTATGTTGTCAATTTCGGTAGATAATTAAAAAAAACTGCAAAAGCGCCATTTTTACACATTCAAACATTCATATCTTGGAAACTAAACATCAGAATTAAAAACAAATTAATAGCGTTCTTACTGTTTTTTAGTTCTTTCATTTAAAATTGGTTTGGATAAGATCGGTTCAGCCATTGCTGGGAAACACGAATGAGAATTTGTCCGTTACATACACACACAGACACACACACACAGACATTGTCCCAAATCGTCGAGCTGAGTCGATTGTTTGCCACCCCCTTCAGGAAAATAATGGACATAATTTTTAAGAAAGATTTGTAATGGCCTAATGAGAGAATTTAATTTCCAAAACAACCATAACAGTGTTCAATGACGAAAAGCAAAATTCTATGAAAGTTTGTTAAAATGTGAGTATTGTTTTTCATTTTGGTTATAAGAAAAAAATTGCCCAACGATTGTGAAGCATGAAATAATTTTAAAAAAAATGGCCTGATGGCCTAATTGTATAACCTTTCTATAGGAAAAGGGCAAAATATATGGGAAATTCACGTGGGATCGGATTTTCTTACTCAACATCGCAACCAACACTTCGTTCAAATGAAATTCGGTAGCAATCAATGTGAATACTATGCCCTTCATTTAAGTCTAAGATTGTGAGAATCGACTCATATATGAGAAACAGGTGGCCAAAGAGACTTTGATTTGCACTTAGTGAACAGGAAACACAATTTCAAGCAATTTAAAACTCATTTCAATTAGTTTTGCATCATTTAGACAAAATGATAATACCACTTTAAATGTGAATATCGCATGTAACCGCATACAACCCATAACACTAAACCCAGAGCTCCGATTCCAATGGAATTTAGTAGCGGTTATTAGGGATGCCGTAACTTCCATTTGAAACTAAATTTAAGAAAATCTAGTGAGAAATTTCTAAGAAGCAAATGTAAATTCTATTCTGGAACTTTGCCACTTTTCCGGTTCCGCCGAAGATGTCCAAAGTGATCATCGTGGGTTTGATTGGGCATCAGCGAGCTGAAACTATAAATACAAACAATTTTATGATGCATTGCATTTCTTAGATAACATAACATACTGATTCCGATTTACGTGGGAATTTCATGCGTGACCACACTCTTCAACCAGTAACTCTGGAACCGGAGATCGGAATTTAAAGTAATTCAACGGCAGCCTATGGGAACGTTGTACTGCCGGAGAACTCGTCATTGGATTAGGAAAGGTCCTTCGTCGGAGAGTATTCCGAGTAGTCCGTTGCGAATCGCCGGCTTGAATCGTCAGAACAGCAGCGAATCGGACAAAATCCTCCACTCAGCATCGCTGGGCAGACCTCGGCACTCTACCGGACGGCATCGAAGTAAGAATAACGCGTCCGTCAACGGTTTCGGGAAATATTCTTTCGTCGGGGAACTCTCCGCCGAGGTAGGCTAATTCCAACGTCGAGGATTAGGCCGAGTGGCATTGGACGCGACAAACCACCAGTATAGGTGTAGGAGATGAGGCAGAAAACTAAATATTACGTATGTACTAATTGAAATGTTAATGAAATTCAAAATAACAATAAAGTGGGTATATTCTGAAATAGAAACCATCAGAGTTAGTTAATATACTTCCGAAAGATGCCCTAATTCATCTCTGAAATCGCTCATATATCAGTCGGTGAGCAGTACATGTACCAACTAATAACAGCAGCAACTACTGAAGAATTCAATTTGTAATAAAAGCGCTGGTCTCATCACTGATATGGCAGTGATGAGACCAGCGAACTAGCACGATCAGCTAGACCTTGATTAAGCGAAATGCATAAGCACACAACCCACCCCCCCTCCCCTCCTAAACTGGTGCCGCCGTGATGTCCAAATGATGCAATACATATGAAAATGTATGCAACATTACTTGGATTTGAGGATATAGATCACGAATGACCAATCGAAGTAGCTTTGACCACATTAGCCGCCTATGGCGGTTTTTGTTGCCCCGAGGAACTTGTCAACTTTCAAGTTAATGTCACATCTATTTCTCAGCGATTTCTTTACAGATTTCTACAAACTTGATTTCAAATGAAATGGCACTCTTATTTACTGTAATTGAGTTTTATTCATATCTGACTTTTGGTTCCGGAGTGTTAGATTGGTCACATAGGAAGTTTCCATAAATAGTCGGGTCTCCTACTACGCGATTAACTGGGGGCGTGAAAAAGGAATCGGCGTTGTAGGATACCCATAGCTTATGGGATTTCGACTAATTGGGGCTATGACCGATTATTTCGTCCGCGTCAACATGTAGCGCTATACTTTTTTGGCAAAGTTGTTGTACCTACTTGGGCCTACAACTCAGAGTAATTGGGTATCCAATTAGTTGAGGCCTATGCCGTCAGGGGTGCTATGAAGAAAGAGTAAAAAAAACCGAACTTCTCGTCGTAAATTCGACTATCATCAAATGGATTCAATGTCAAATATATCAAGACCCTGATTATTTTGAAAGGTGGTGTCTTCGGGAAATTTGTAAAAGAAGTCGAGAGCTTCTAGATGGTAGAAAGTACAACTCACAATGGCCCCACCAGGCGGCGCTAGTGATAATACAAATATTCAACACATGTTAAAATAATTGTACATCTCAACATCGTGATTAGAAAGAGTAGTACTTCAGAAAAGTTGCTCGAGTGGTCGAGGACTACCCAAGGATAACAGTTTAGTTTGGAATACTCTCACTACGTGGCGCTAGTGCATGTAGGATTTTAAAACTATATTTCCTTGAAAACGGTGAGGTCAAGAAACACAAAAAGCCATTTTCCATAAAGATAGGTCCCTCGCAGTGCTAGAAGCTGCTCAATTTTTATCTTCGAATGCTCAATACAATTCTCCTAGAATATTTACATTAGTCCACTTGTGTGTGAAACGTAGCCAAAGGCACTCTAAATTGATAAATTTTGTCAGTTTTCAATAATATTGCAACATAACGAAGATATATGAAAAAATCATTTTTCATCGTCAACGTAAGCTGTCCCTAACAGCACTGCTCCCATAGATTGCAATCAGTCTAACTGCAATAATTTCAGTTCTAGAGCTGATCCTTATAACTGTTAGTACTCAAATGAAAGACTATAGTCACATTTAGTAGCCTTACTTGTTTTTGTGAGCAAATCTTGCCTCAATCAAAATTTATAGCTGTTTAAAAACGTTGTTGTCCACAAACAACATGGGCATGAATGGGTTAAAATGCGAGTAGTACCATTCAAAAATTCAGGAGGACATATAATGCTTCTTATGTTACCTGAACGGACAGATACGATGCGATCAAAATTTTCATTTTGACATTGTAGATTCACAGCGGCGGTAGAATTGTATTCATCAGCAGACTGTAGGTGAAATTTACAATAAGGGCGTGCAGCATCTTGTATTGCTTGGGAAGGGCATATACCCATTTTGGTTTTACCTGACACAGAAGAAGACGCCGACTCTTCAGGTAGTCCTAGGTTGCTCAGCGAAAACATGAAGTTGGACAGACGAATTTATCCGGGATATCTTGGCGTTACTGTCCACCACCAGATGTATTCTTCTCCGCAGCAAACCTAATGACTGGTCGTTAAATTTTTGAATTGATCACAAACTCACGGAAGTAGATGTTCTTAGGCCAAGTGTCTTTAGACAGAGTTTTATCTCTGAGTAATTTGCTAACGCCAACTTTGAAGGTAATGAAGCTCAGAGATGAGAGAACTTTGTCCTTAGGAACTAGACGAACTATTCTCGGTTGCAGATCTTTCCTCAGGCAATCTTTCACAAGTGTAGACAATCTTAATCATCCGAATGCTGATAATTAGACCTTTAACAGCTCCTAAGGTGTGAAACTGTTTTTATCGTTTCAAACGCAGTTTGGATCCACGAATATTACTGATTTTTGTTTTGAGCGGATCATCTTTATGCTTGCACTTAGGAGTGTTTGAAAGTGGGTTTTATGGTCCGTGTTCAAGGTGTAGGGGAGTGGAGATAGATGAACCACGGGGATAGGTGAATCACTAAGTATGCTACGTAATATCCTGATGATTGAGCGTAAACATATTATTTTTCTTGTTGGCTCTTTCGGTAATCTAACCTCACACGAATTTGCGATCGTGTTAAACATTTGTAGCCGCTTTCAAAAATAATCAGTTTTTCGTCGTTAAAGTGAGGATAGATGAACCAAGTGTTTTTCCTATGTAATATCATACTTCAGGATACAAATTAAATGATATTTCGTGCTTTTAAAACACGTGGGTCTACGTGTTTTTATATTAGCCGGAAGAATGGTTTAACTTTCCTTCGGGAGCGGCTCAAGTATCCCCTCCCATTTGACATACATTTTAAATACTAATAATTATAACCGCACGTAAATTTTCATTGCCAGAGGTATTATATATGGTAAGGCATGGATTATTCTTTCAAATTCATGGCCAAGCTTTTATGACATCTTTCAAATGAGCTAAGTCAGTCATCAACAATTTCAGAAAACTATCGTTGGGTACTATATTGTTACAACAACGTGAAGCCGTTCTACGGATATTAACATTCAAAAATAAGTCAGTACAGCCGTTGTACATCCAAAATAGATTCCGTGGGTGGGTTTCCAGGACGTCACGAATATCATAATCCATCTTGTCACATATGTGAAATGAATTCCCGCTGTACCTACGACATGTGATTCGTTTAGAATCATTAACCACTTTCGAGCAGTTGGTACAAGCCACGCTTTTGAGCGTACAAATAACGCCTAGTAGGTATGCAATATGCGCAAGAAAATAACTCTAAGAGGCATGACAACGTGCGCCAATAAATCACACGCAACGTGTGATAACTCAGCTACCCACCAGAAGAGGTCGCTTTAGGCGAAAAAAGGGTGACGGAGTGCGCAGTGATAACGCCAAGTTAAAACAAAAAGAACAAACAAAACCATCACTTTCACAAATTACCACAACGCGATATGATCCTGATTGATGTCACGATGTCATAATTTCCTGTTAAAAACATTTTGAATCATGACTTTGTCGGATTACAGTGGAGGATCCAAGGGGAGGGTTCTGGGGGCCCGGACCCTTTCCGATATTTTTTTAATCGCTAAGAATTTTTCAATTACTTTCAAGTTTATAATAGTTTCAAACTCAAAATCATCCTAAACCAAACTTGACTAACAAAACTCATACATATTCATTAAAAGAAGGTATTATGTACTACTAGTTGTACAATATTCATTTTAAAACCGAAATTTCAGACCCCTACCGAAAAAAAATTCTGTGCAAATACTTCATTAAGTATATTCGTTTTCGGATCCCACGACGCACCCCCAGTGTGTCTTAGTGTCACAAACTTTTTGAAGAACTCCCGGTACGCACGCCGCAATGTGGGTGTCCTGATGCAGTTACTATACATCACTATATTCGAAATCCTACAACACAACAACCTTGCATCCTAACATCCAATTATTTATAAGCATTACAGAATCCCAGACATTATGACGCAGTATCGTTTCGGACTTTGTGAAACAAGAATGATTTCGAATCACATTCTTACTTTCGGCCATTACAACACGCTCCTGTGCGTTATAACGTCCAGGACGCCACGATGCCATGATACGGTGCCGTCTCAGTTCCCCGACCCTAGAGAGGACAGTCGATTTACGGAACGCATAACTGTCACATACCCCGCTGGGCTCCTTTCGTACATAGGACAATTATGGAAACAACGCCGGTATATAGGTCTTTGAATACATTTACAAACTTAAGCATTGTGAACAGGATGTGAAAGCGCGTGTAGTAAAACGTAGGAAAATATGAAGTCCAAGGCGCCTCCTCTGTGAAGGACCTCGATGGAGACGCATGGTTGTTAGATGCTATAGATTTTATCTTCGTGAACAATTATCCAACTATTTGCCACCAAACCAAAAAAATCGCCTATTCGTGAGCACCAAACAATCTCCTATCGATATGCTTTCCGAATGTAGAGAGAAATTTATGAAAAATAACGATTTCCATTCGATTCTAGCAGGTTCTGATCGATTTTGATGATCATTTGATTTTTTTGTATGACCTATTATATGTATAGGTCAAATGTTTAAAATCAGTAATTTAAGGTCAAGATAGCATCATTTTGAAACCGCCAATTTCGGAGGTTTAGTATCTTCGATGAGTTTTACAAACGTTAAACAGCGCATCATTTGATAAAATAATTTTGACGGTATATCGTCCAAGAAGTATTTATGGTGATTTTTCTCAGGTTAATATTCATGACTACAATAAAGCCTCAACAAATTCGCTAGACACGAACTCTGTTACTAAAATTACGGTTTCGGAATTATGCCGTTTGGACAGTATGATCGATTTTCACCAAACCCCCACCAAACCGAATTTCTGGCTACGCCGCTGACTTCAAGTAAGTAGAAACAAAGTCGTTCTACACTCGTTCACAAGAAACTTCTTCGGATGCTGAATATCTATTATAATACATTGAAACCCTGATTTTATCAGCCAAATATGAACATATGTTTGATGGGCTCTAGCAGACGAACAAGACTGAATTCGAGTAAATCCTTTCTTGAGCATGTTTTCCTTATCATGAAGATGGAAATATGCAAAAATAAAAAGTTCATCATAATCAGAAATAGTTATCAGACTACATCAAGGGACGGGAAGAATATTTTAACAGCTATTATTATAAAGAAAAAAAATTGCCCGATTTAGTCAATGTCCCCATTTTGTCAGCCTAAAATACACCATGAGACTGATAAAAATGGGTCTTTATTGTATGTATTATTCACTGTGTTTCACATTAATAGGTAGATTTCATTTTTAGGGATTTTTTATTGTATCGAACTACAACAATTTTTAGGTAATTTTCAAGGGTTTTTTTATAGACTTTTTCCAAAATTTGGCGAACCTATTCCAATTCGTATACCAATTAATTGATATACTTAAGGGTCAATATGTTGCAGATAGAGAAAATACTGAAATTTTCAGCTTTTTTCTTACACAATATTACGAAAGATTATTAAACAATTTTTGTTAATAAGTTTGTGAAAATTATAAACTATTTGAAATTTTTTAATAGTATAACTTTTTTTTATTTAACCGTGATTTTTTAATAAATAGTGACCATCGCTTCACAACGTAGTCTATTTTTCATGGCTTGCGGTGAGCACGATCTCTCGAATTGCTGAACTGAAAATTATGGAAAAGAAAATAATTTTTAGTATTCTTTACTTTACTCGCCGCGCAGATAGCTCTGAATTAGACCCGCTGGTACCCAAAGACGATTTCGCTAGATTTTCAGAGCACTGTGCACACAGTGCATTAACGCAAGTGACGGAAGGTTATCAAAAAGTTTCGTGAAAATGAAAATTCCAGTAATGATGATGACTTTCCCAAACGGTTCGTTTTCGAGAGGTTTTTATTTGTTCTTTGGCATTAGAATTAGCGATAATAATTCAAATCAAGGATACTACTGGGAAGTCACCTTTAGAAAAAGTGGATGTCGAAGTAAAATTTGGAACTATGCACGCATGCACTTCAGAGATAGCGTGATATCCGGAGCTGCGATTTCATTTCAACCATTTTTTGTGAAAATGGCGATACTTACAAATGTAAACATAAGGCTTTTTTCATACATGCGAATGAAGGCTTTGAAACGCAACCAATTAACCTAAAAATTTTGATTCTACGATATTGCTTTCTTAAACTACAGCAAAAAATACAACGGTCGAAACTGTATTTTTGTTTGTTTATTTAAAGTTTCGCCCTCCACGCTCCATGCAAACAAACAGGGCGATACTTTTTTTGCTAGCAATTTAGAAGCGAAACTGTCATTTTCGTATTTTTTAGGATTATCAAGCTGATACCAGCTTTAAATAGTAACAATGATCGCTATTGAAAAAAACCCGGACGAAATCGGTGGTGTAGAACGGTAGTTATTGTAAAAAATGTAAGAACGATACTTCAATGCTGATAGGTGGGACCGAAAAAGTAAACAATCGCCAAAGGGGCGATACTATCATTTTGTAAATTTCAATAGCAAAAACAAATTTTAATTTAATAATTTCAAATACTTTATGAAGTTTTGGGTTTCGATCACTGAATCATGCAATCTAGGATATAAAAAAAACACAATAGCTCTTAAATAGGAAATAAAAGTCTGGAAATATTCACTGTTGATTTTCTTTGAATGGTGTCACTGCTAGTATCGCCCTTTTCAAGAAAAAGCGTTGATTTCTTAGTTCTCAGTCGCGTTGGTAATTTGAGTAAAGTACAAACTTCAAATCGATTAAAAAAATGCGATTTTTTTGGCTCAGTACAATATATAACCCCTTTAGGAAAATTCAGTTTTCCCACCGCAATTTAGATATTTTATTAACAGAGCATTAACAATAATTCGTAGCTATGTCTATTTTATGGGCCATTTTTTCGCTTCCCATTGATTTGATTTGAGATTTCTAGCACTGATGTTGTCCTATGCTGATTTGAGCGATTCTCTGAGTCCTGCCACTTTCCCATGTAGTATGTGTTATCAAAAACATCGCGAAGCATCAAGTTCTAAATGTTCTCAAACGATATAATATCCGAAGAGAGTGACAAGAGTTATAAGAAATGTCTCATCACACTGTTAGGTGGATTAAAAGCGTTTTTTCCCGGTTAAAACGGTTCTTCGCGGGAAGATTGGGTTTTTTTCAATTTTGTGATATTTTAGTAATTGAACATTAAGGTATTATTATCCAAACATTTTTATTTTATTTATGAGCATTATTGTCATAAAGTTTTGCATACATATGTATTCTGAATTGTTTTCCTCGATTGAATCATTGCTATAGCGGTGATCCAACATTTCTTTACAAATATTGTGGTTAAATGAGTGATAAAACTTTTCAACACGTTTTGGGCTAAGTCGATTGCGTTTCTTACTGCGAATCCACCTAAACGTACTAAACATTTTTTCTACTGTTGCTGATGTAGTTGATGTCGAAACAATTCGGATTTCGATTTGTGAGAGTTCTGATTACGGTTCATACTAATGACGAATGTCAAGGCCACTCGCTTTCTGCATATTATTCACTTTTACTATTCACCGTAATAAATAGGTATTTTCTAAATTTTGTGTGAATACCTACCTCATTACGCTGAAAATATAGCAAACCCTAAAATGAGTAACAAGCAGAATAAAAGTAGTTTGGGCATCACACGATTATTCTAATTTTCACTAGTTAGAGTAACAATGACTATTGTTCCCAGTATTATATGAAACAAGTTGAAATATGGAATGGACCGAAATTAAAGTCGCAGGAACAGAAAATGCTTCGTTAAACCCGTTATAAATATATTAGAATGTGAAAATTGGATTTAAACTTCAAGTTTAAAAATCGGACAGGAGCTTTTCGAGTATGTTCCACAGAATTAAAACCGTAAAAAAAGTATATCCGGTTCTTACAAAAGACTTTTCTTTATTAAACTTTTAATCTCGAATGTAACGTTGTACGGAATTTCCCGTGAGCGAATTATACTGGATATTCATTCTTGCCGACTTTTTCGGGTGAGAATATTCTAAGCGATTCTAAGCTCTAAGCGCAAGGAAGTCTGTCCGATTTTTAAGCTTGATGTTTACATTCGATTTTTACATGCTAAGATATCTGGAGTGGATTCTACAAAGTATGTTTTATCCTTGCGACTTTTATTTTCGGTCTCTCAAATGTAAATGCAAGATTCTTTAACCCTTTGGAAGTCGCGCAAATGGCCCACATGAACGAGCAGCCGCTGGTGCCCTAAGACGATTTCGCTAGATTTTCAGAGCAGCGTGTACTTAGTGCACTAGTGCGACTGCCGAAAGGTTAAAAAACAACATCATACATTCGATAAAACGAAAAAAAAACCATATCTCGTCCGGGTTCAAATGGAACCGCTATTCTGACACATTAATTTTGAGAGCTGAAATTAATTTTTTGTTTTTTGTGGAAAGGAGATACAACGTGTTTCGTTGTTTTGCCATTCTCAAAACAAAAATCAATAAAAAGGAAAAACCGCGAAAGCAAATAAAAGTGAAAAAATAAAAGGTAAGTGTTTTGGAAAGCTCGAGGCTCCTATTTTATGGAATGATTTTTGTTTGGGTGAAAACGGGGCTATTCGGACCCCCTATTCCGTCAACCACCGTTCAGCAGCTTGCGGCTGCGCACACCATTGCACACGCTACAGCAAAGAATATACATGGGCCGCCAATCGACAGCTGTGACATACCAGATTAAGTTTTTTTAAAGAAATTTTTGTTTGTTTCTTAAAAAGTGTCTCTTTTAACTAATTCATAGGTAAACATAATTTCATTGTAAAAAAATCAAATAAAAATGACGGTCTGAATTGCCCCATATGAAGGTCCGAATTACCCCTGCATTGTAACAGGATGGAAAAACGTAGAAGTTTGCAAATCGTCGCCTAGCGCTGCCATTGAGTGGGGTAAATGAACCCATTATGGTACCAAAAAGTAGCTGAGGTTTCAAACTAACAATTAGGTTTTTTGACCGGAAACTTTTTTCACATCTATCTATCTAAAAAGGTGATTTGCTTAAGTAGGTCTGAATAGCCCCGGGTTCCCCTACATATTTTTTAGAACAAGTTTATTGCTCTTCTTTACCATATTTTTACATTTATCAATTCATTATTACTACACTCGCTACATTTTATTATACCTAATACAAGTTATATAAATAAGTACTACTTCATATCCACGTACAAAGTGGATAGATTTCCATATTCTGAACATTTGAGCTCTGAAGAAGTTCATTATGAACTTATGATCAGAGGTCAGTTGGAGGAAACTAATCTTAAACTTGATCTTGCTGGTAAACAGAGACTTCTAAGGACGTTGTTCAAGTCCGATGTTAAAAAGAGTCAAAACTATCGTTCGCCGTTAAATATTTCGGAGGAATTTTCCCATATTTCTGGGAGAGTCGCAGATTTGTTTAGACCGTTAAATCGGTTTGGTGTTGAACCACGATTTGAATCGCGGTTACTACATTACTGGTATCGAGCGAAACGCTGCCAGGCAGTGAGTGAGGATCAAAAGAAGATGCGTAGGGAGTTAGTTCGCAATATGGAAGAGGGTATGCAAACACATAAGATGGGACCGTCATCCTCACAATATAAAGAGCGTATCAATGACATGCAGATGAAATTTCGGAGGTTTAGTATCTTCGATGAGTTTTACAAACGTTAAACAGCGCATCATTTGATAACATAATTTTGACGGTATATCGTCCAAGAAGTATTTATGGTGATTTTTCTCAGGTTAATATTCATGACTACAATAAAGTCTCAACAAATTCGCTAGACAAGAACTTTGTTACTATTTTCTGAAAAATTAATTCTGCATAATTTTAAAACTTCAAAAATTACGGTTTCGGAATTATTCTGTTTGGACAGTATGATCGATTTTCACCAAACCCCCACCAAACCGAATTTCTGGCTACGCCGCTGACTTCAAGTAAGTAGAAACAAAGTCGTTCTACACTCGTTCACAAGAAACTTCTTCGAATGCTGAATATCTATTATAATACATTGAAACCCTGATTTTATCAGCCAAATATGAACATATGTTTGACGGGCTCTAGTAGACGAACAAAACTGAATTCGAGTAAATCCTTTCTTGAGCATGTTTTCCTTATCATGAAGATGGAAATATGCAAAAATAAAAAGTTCATCATAATCAGAAATAGTTATCAGACTACATCAAGGGACGGGAAGAATATTTTAACAGCTATTATTATAAAGAAAAAAAAATGCCCGATTTAGTCAATGTCCCCATTTTGTCAGCCTAAAATACACCATGAGACTGATAAAAATGGGTCTTTATTGTATGTATTATTCACTGTGTTTCACATTAATAGGTAGATTTCATTTTTGGGGATTTTTTATTGTATCGAACTACAACAATTTTTAGGTAATTTTCAAGGGGTTTTTTTATAGACTTCTTCCAAAATTTGGCGAACCTATTCCAATTCGTATACCAATTAATTGATATACTTAAGGGTTAATATGTTGCAGATAGAGAAAATACTGAAATTTTCAGCTTTTTTCTTACACAATATTACGAAAGATTATTAAACAATTTTTCTTAATAAGTTTGTGAAAATTATAAACTATTTGAAATTTTTTAATAGCACAATTTTTTTTTATTTAACCGTGATTTTTTAATAAATAGTGACCATCGCTTCACAACGTAGTCTATTTTTCATGGCTTGCGGTGAGCACGATCTCTCGAATTGCTGAACTGAAAATTATGGAAAAGAAAATAATTTTTAGTATTCTTTACTTTACTCGCCGCGCAGATAGCTCTGAATTAGACCCGCTGGTGCCCAAAGACGATTTCGCTAGATTTTCAGAGCACTGTGCACACAGTGCATTAACGCAAGTGACGGAAGGTTATCAAAAAGTTTCGTGAAAATGAAAATTCCAGTAATGATGATGACTTTCCCAAACGGTTCGTTTTCGAGAGGTTTTTATTTGTTCTTTGTCATTAGAATTAGCGATAATAATTCAAATCAAGGATACTACTGGGAAGTCACCTTTAGAAAAAGTGGATGTCGAAGTAAAATTTGGAACTATGCACGCATGCACTTCAGAGATAGCGTGATATCCGGAGCTGCGATTTCATTTCAACCATTTTTTGTGAAAATGGCGATACTTACAAATGTAAACATAAGGCTTTTTTCATACATGCGAATGAAGGCTTTGAAACGCAACCAATTAACCTAAAAATTTTGATTCTACGATATTGCTTTCTTAAACTACAGCAAAAAATACAACGGTCGAAACTGTATTTTTGTTTGTTTATTTAAAGTTTCGCCCTCCACGCTCCATGCAAACAAACAGGGCGATACTTTTTTTGCTAGCAGTTTAGAAGCGAAACTGTCATTTTCGTATTTTTTAGGATTATCAAGCTGATACCAGCTGTAAATAGTAACAATGATCGCTATTGAAAAAAACCCGGACGAAATCGGTGGTGTACAACGGTAGTTATTGTAAAAAATGTAAGAACGATACTTCAATGCTGATAGGTGGGACCGAAAAAGTAAACAATCGCCAAAGGGGCGATACTATCATTTTGTAAATTTCAATAGCAAAAACAAATTTTAATTTAATAATTTCAAATACTTTATGAAGTTTTGGGTTTCGATCACTGAATCATGCAATCTAGGATATAAAAAACACAATAGTTCTTAAATAGGAAATAAAAGTCTGGAAATATTCACTGTTGATTTTCTTTGAATGGTGTCACTGCTAGTATCGCCCTTTTCAAGAAAAAGCGTTGATTTCTTAGTTCTCAGTCGCGTTGGTAATTTGAGTAAAGTACAAACTTCAAATCGATTAAAAAAAATGCGATTTTTTTGGCTCAGTACAATATATAGCCCCTTTAGGAAAATTCAGTTTTCCCAGAGCATTAACAATAATTCGTAGCTATGTCTATTTTATGGGCCATTTTTTCGCTTCCCATTGATTTGATTTGAGATTTCTAGCACTGATGTTGTCCTATGCTGATTTGAGCGATTCTCTGAGTCCTGCCACTTTCCCATGTAGTATGTGTTATCAAAAACATCGCGAAGCATCAAGTTCTAAATGTTCTCAAACGATATAATATCCGAAGAGAGTGATAAGAGTTATAAGAAATGTCTCATCACACTGTTAGGTGGATTAAAAGCGTTTTTTCCCGGTTAAAACGGTTCTTCGCGGGAAGATTGGGTTTTTTTCAATTTTGTGATATTTTAGTATCACAAACTGCGAATCCACCTAAACGTACTAAACATTTTTTTCTACTGTGGCTGATGTAGTTGATGTCGAAACAATTCGGATTTCGATTTGTGAGAGTTCTGATTACGGTTCATACTAATGACTAATGTCAAGGCCACTCGCTTTCTGCATATTATTCACTTTTACTATTCACCGTAATAAATAGGTATTTTCTAAATTTTGTGTGAATACCTACCTCATTTCGCTGAAAATATAGCAAACCCTAAAATGAGTAACAAGCAGAATAAAAGTAGTTTGGGCATCACACGATTATTCTAATTTTCACTAGTTAGAGTAACAATGACTATTGTTCCCAGTATTATATGAAACAAGTTGAAATATGGAATGGACCGAAATTAAAGTCGCAGGAACAGAAAATGCTTCGTAAAACCCGTTATAAATATATTAGAATGTGAAAATTGGATTTAAACTTCAAGTTTAAAAATCGGACAGGAGCTTTTCGATTATGTTCCACAGAATTAAAACCGTAAAAAAAGTATATCCGGTTCTTACAAAAGACTTTTCTTTATTAAACTTTTAATCTAGAATGTAACGTTGTACGGAATTTCCCGTGAGCGAATTATACTGGATATTCATTCTTGCCGACTTTTTCGGGTGAGAATATTCTAAGCGATTCTAAGCTCTAAGCGCAAGGAAGTCCGTCCGATTTTTAAGCTTGATGTTTACATTCGATTTTTACATGCTAAGATATCTGGAGTGGGTTCTACAAAGTATGTTTTATCCTTGCGACTTTTATTTTCGGTCTCTCAAATGTAAATGCAAGATTCTTTAACCCTTCGGAAGTCGCGCAAATGGCCCACTGAACGAGCAGCCGCTGGTGCCCTAAGACGATTTCGCTAGATTTTCAGAGCAGCGTGTACTTAGTGCACTAGTGCGACTGCCGAAAGGTTAAAAAACAACATCATACATTCGATAAAACGAAAAAAAAACCATATTTCGTCCGGGTTCAAATGGAACCGCTATTCTGAAACATTAATTTTGAGAGCTGAAATTGATTTTTTGTTTTTTGTGGAAAGGAGATACAACGTGTTTCGTTGTTTTGCCATTCTCAAAACAAAAATCAATAAAAAGGAAAAACCGTGAAAGCAAATAAAAGTGAAAAAATAAAAGGTAAGTGTTTTGGAAAGCTCGAGGCTCCTATTTTATGGAATGATTTTTGTTTGGGTGAAAACAGAAATATTTTCGAGACGCTCACCACTTTTGTGTTATATGAGCGTACGGGGCTATTCGGACCCCATATTCCGTCAACCACCGTTCAGCAGCTTGCGGCTGCGCACACCATTGCACACGCTACAGCAAAGAAAATACATGGGCCGCCAATCGACAGCTGTGACATACCAGATTAAGTTTTTGTAAAGAAATTTATTTTTTTTTTGCTTCTTAAGGAGTGTCTGTTTTAACTAATTCATAGGTAAACATAATTTCAATGTAAAAAAATCAAATAAAAATGACGGTCTGAATTGCCCCATATGAAGGTCCGAATTACCCCTGCATTGTAACAGGATGGAAAAACGTAGAAGTTTGCAAATCGTCGCCTAGCGCTGCCATTGAGTGGTGTAAATGAACCCATTATGGTACCAAAATGTAGCTGAGGTTTCAAACTAACAATTAGGTTTTTTGACCGGAAACTTTTTTCACATCTATCCATCTAAAAAGGTGATTTGCTTAAGTAGGTCTGAATAGCCCCGGGTTCCCCTACATATTTTTTAGAACAAGTTTATTGCTCTTCTTTACCATATTTTTACATTTATCAATTCATTATTACTACACTCGCTACATTTTATTATACCTAATACAAGTTATATAAATAAGTATTACTTCATATCCACGTACAAAGTGGATAGATTTCCATATTCTGAACATTTGAACTCTGAAGAAGTTCATTATGAACTTATGATCAGAGGTCAGTTGGAGGAAACTAATCTTAAACTTGATCTTGCTGGTAAACAGAAACTTCTAAGGACGTTGTTCAAATCCGATGTTAAAAAGAGTCAAAACTATCGTTCGCCGTTAAATATTTCGGAGGAATTTTCCCATATTTCTGGGAGAGTCGCAGATTTGTTTAGATCGTTAAATCGGTTTGGTGTTGAACCACGATTTGAATCGCGGTTACTACATTACTGGTATCGAGCGAAACGCTGCCAGGCAGTGAGTGAGGATCAAAAGAAGATGCGTAGGGAGTTAGTTCGCAATATGGAAGAGGGTATGCAAACACATAAGATGGGACCGCCATCCTCACAATATAAAGAGCGTATCAATGACATGCTCTAAGAGGCAGATGACGCAGCGACTATGCGCAGCCAAACGCAAAAATTCAAGCTATGTAGCTCTTCGGAGTAACCACGGTTTACGATGAGAAGAAACACCTACGGGGAAAATTTTTACTGGCAGATATTAACAGCTTTGTTTGTTTCTCCGAAAGATAACTGCGCTGGGAAATCATTGGAAGCTTGTGCTGACTCATTAAACCAGTATTGCGGTTCGCGACGCCTTAGAATGAGCAGGGGCAATGACCTGTACAAAGTAACCCTGCTAAAAAAAATGCGGACGAACATGGTCAGGCGATTTAAAAAGTTTGACGTTTGACTCAACTCGCCTGTGCTAATTGCCCCTAGGAACAAATGCAATTTGCGAATACGATTTAAAGGCAATTTCAATACTTAGACAAATTTTCAGGCGGCTGAAATGGACATGGTTGTTTTTTTTTGCGTTTTTCAAACATGGCGGTTCATGTTTGGCTTAAGTTTAAAATTGTTTTTTAAACAATTGGCGTGTTCCCGCTTGTATTTTGTTTGTTTAGTGCACTTAATTTAGCCAACGAATGTGGAAAATTGTGGAATCGTGTGTAAGTATAGTGGAACAAGATCTCTGAGTCTAAATGAAAGTCAGATTGTGGTAAGTTTTGGTGTGCAATACGAATTTCACCATCGACTCTTCCTATAGTCTGGTGGTGATTACCTAGTGTACCGATAAATTTATGTGAGTAGATAGTGAATCAGAAAATAATTATTTTTAATTTTCATATCAGGCAATTAAGGGCGATTAAATGGCGCGTTCCCTGGGCGATTTAAGGGCGGGTAGAGCGGCAAAAAAATGACGGCGGCAAATCGCTCAAATGTTGCATATAAAATAGCCCCCTAATTGCCAGCAAATTGCTGGCAAATTGTAGGGCAATTAGCGCATCCGAGTTGGCAAATAGCCCCCCGCTAGCCATCAACTTGCCCTTTTTGACTGGGAATATGCTATATGCTACACAGAAAAAAATATTTTGTAATTTTAAGTTTATTTTCATGCACATATTTGGAGCATGAATAAAAATGTAAAATTAAGACTATCAGCACCGGTGCGTAAGCAAATGCGTGTGTATTTTGATTACGGTATACGATAATATTTTATTTAGACACCCGTTTTCGCACCGGTCGTTAGTAAATAGGTTGCCAAAATAATAATCTGTTTTTACACCGGTAGTTGTTATTATAGTTACGTTACACTTTTTTGCAATCATGCAATAAAATAATCGTTTGTTTTAATGATATGAACTTTATTCAGTGAAAAAAATATTGCTAGAAAGAAAATACATTTATTTATTGAATTCAATAAAACCATTTCAGTAACAAATATCGTTCTTTTTTCTAAAAATATTTTATTGCAATGATTGTAAAATTATTCAAACTGGAAATGTTTATTGAGATTAAAAGTTAATTATTGTTTCAATGAAAAAATGCTCATACCATTAATTTTGCCGTTTGAAGCAATAAACATTGTATTATTGAATTGAATAAGACATTTTTATGTTCAAATATGCTAAAATTCTCTATGTAATAAGAATTCTAAGAAATGTTATGGGTTCGGAACGGACAACGAATTCTAACTAATGTTTACCCAGAAGTTATTGTCTGAAGCACATACTACGGCCGCTCTGAATCAGGAGTGTAATGAAAAGGAGCTCATGCTAGATATTACAAACAAACTTGCGGAGAAGGAACCTTTACGACCACTCAACGATTGTTTTGTGGAAACAGTTTATACGATCAGTTTCGAATACGCTTTCGTTTTTATGTATTTCGAAGCCTTTGAAGAGGAACTAATACTATATTGAAAAGCCAGAGAAAGTTGGGTTTTACCACAGATAACAGACGTTTAGGCTCGATTTGAATCGTGTGTGAATACCCGCTACTGAGATTCCGAATAAATCAGACGTCTGAAACACGTTTGGCAAACGTTTGTAGATGGCGCAATGATCGATGCAATGCAGTTAGAGTGCAGCTGTCAAACACGTATAGTAAACAGTTGCGCAGATGGCAATAGTGAAACACGGATTTCCAACGTTTATCAATTTGAAAGTTTACACAGGTTTTTGAAGAAATTTGGTTCTAGCCTAAACGTCTGTTATCTGTGGTTTTACCAAATTATACGGAAGCCATCTGACGTACGTCCTTCAGACGCTGCAGTCAAATATATTCGGATGGGAGAAAAATTGCGCGTTAATGTATGTGAGAATACTGCCATACCCCAGGTAATAGACGTTTACACTAATTTTTACATAAATTTTGTAGCCCAAATGTCCATCAGCTGTGGTCATATTGTAGACAGCATAGCCGGGTAAACATATCTGGGTTTTAAGTATATTCAAAGGCAATTTTGAATCGCAGAATAGTGGGCTTATTTATGAATACTTGGTACGCTGGACTATAACCATTCGAAATGAAAACATTACTGTACAACTTGGGCAGAACAGTATACAGTAAAAAAAATAATCAAGTGATAGTATTTTATGTGTGGCTTCAATAATAATATTAACTTGCGTAAAATGCGTCGTTTTCCTAGGTTGATACACGGAGCACGTTATTATAGTAATCATATCTCATCTAACTATAACCTAGAACTAGAATCAGGAATCAGTAGCGACTGGTTCAAATAGCACGTTCCCCATGTTGATCGGAGATTTGTGCTTAAAAGACAATTATCAAAATTCACGTTGAGAGGAAGTTCCAAACCAATATTCACCAAATACATCTAGTGCTCGTGAACAAAAGGAGTATCGTCAACTCTTTCGTGACTGCTGTGAATTGCGCTAAACCAGCAATAGTTTCTCCGGAATTTCCCCTCAATGTGGATTTTGACCCATACCAAAAGTAATTTTACTTTTACTATTAATAAATGACATCCAATTCAGATTGTATGTAAAACATATAACTATCATTTTTAAGCAAACAACAATTAGTGCCTGTGGTATTATAGAGTCCCGTACAGAGGAATACGCAACGCTGCCTAAAATGATGCCATCTTCTTTATTTCTGGCACCCATAATTTTTGCTGTAATTTTGAGTGACTTCAACCGAGTTACACAATAAATTAATATGGAGTGAATTGAAAGCCCACTGTTTCGTGGCTTATAGCAATTTATTCTTGATACTATTCCATGTAATTTATTTTACATTGTTACAAAAAAAAGCATAATAAACTGAATACAATGTCTTGTTTCGACGATTGAAATATTTCGCCATGATATTAACTAACTAATACATTTCTTGCTTGTTCTCCGAAAGAAGAATATTTGTTTACTTTGCACGATAGGTAGCCATCTGACTGTTCGCTAGGTAGATTTGGGTTCACTCTGTGCGAGCCTTTATAACATAAACAAGGCCTTTGGCAACAAGTAGCCGCTAGCCGGCGCTACTATCGGCCAATAGGCTTCCAGTAATCGATATATGAACTTTGCGTGCACCTATGGGTAAAGTAAAGTACAATCGGAAATTCTGGTTGGTTCTAATTCGTATTCGTATTCCGGCTGATTTCCCGAAAAAGCTTAACTGTGTAGTATTCCGGCGCCAATAACACAACTAATTCTAATTACAATCGGTTGTATCGCTGGAGCTGAAATACTAACTACAACTACATCTACTACAAGAAATAAACATTAAGTGCGTACCCTGGAGCAAATTGGTACACACAAATTTGTGGCAAGTTAATACAGATATATATTAACTGAATTCAACATTTTGTCGTCGATACGGTAATTCCAAAGATGGAATCAAATAAGGAGTTATTGCTCAAAAATTATAAATTTGATTCCAATTTATCAGTATGGAAAATGACATAACACGGAATTTTGCTTTCAAACAACGGTCCTGCGGGGTAGTGCCAAATTTCGCTGATTACCAAATTGGTCATCAAATCCACATTCATGTATCCACAGTTTGCATAAAATTGTCGGAGTAAGTCAAAAACTATTGCAACGAATTAACAAAAGTGGCTATCCTAGAATTATAGGACATTTCCACATTGTTCGACGCGGAATACTTCTAGTAAATTTATAATAAACGTCTTGAAACAAGCAATTTCATTGTCCAACAATAAATTTTCAAAGTTAATTAACATTTCGTGTTACTGTTTCTAAAAACAATATTAGAAATGTTGAAATGTATTAAAATTATCATTTTTATAAGTTAAGTACAACCACCCAACCCCGTCTACTCCCGCCCTCCCCTCATTTACAGACTAAGTGAATTGAATTCCAAGTGCATTCACGTTCATGCATTTCACTATACTGCCTATGATTGCAAGTCAGTCCCATGAAGATAGGAAATCCCATAGAAAACGGGGCAAATAAGCGATCTTGGGTAGTATACAGTCGTGATTCGCTGGTTGGGCCACAGCCTAACGAATTTGATTCGCTAGTTGGACCGACTGACAAATGTCAAAAACTCTCCAAAGAAGATGTTGGCAGTGTAAATGCATCTGTTTTTTTTTCTAAATATTGTCAGATTGATTGCCAAGTAAATTTGGCACGAGCCTTTTAGTTGGACAATTGTCCAACTAGCGGAGGTTCAACTAAAAAGCGGTCCAGTTAAAAAGTGTCCAACCAGCGAATCACGACTGTACACCACAACACAATATTATCCCTCGAAAATATGATGAACCACCGTATGGAATGAGATGGTGATGATGTAACAGGTGTGATCGGTGTCCTGCCATGCGTACCTATTAGCAATTAAATCCAGCGTTTTTGAACTAAGCGCTGCAGAGTGTGTGATAAACCATTATTGTTGTGATCTTCTTTTTACTACTGGTCCTGAATTAAAAACTTTGCGCGAGAAAAATTTTCTTTCTTCTCGAATCTTAGTTTCCACAGTCCCCACAATCATCAACATTTGTTCGCAGCGATTTTCGTTGGACACTATCATTAGCTTTCGTATTGGCCTCCACATATAAACATTTTCGGGCTTTTACAAGCTTCAAAGCCAATGAAATTCAGCTTCTTGCTAGCATCCCATCAATCGGATCCTGGGACACATCATGCCTAGGTTGACATAATGCTACATCTTCCAGTTCAATCCAAGCTGCTTAGATGCACTAATTTTTACTTCCACGCAGAAAACATACAGCATAATCAAAACTGTGGGTAATTGAATACAAACAAATACTGTTCATTGTATCAAACGACAAAATTGGTGTGAATCGAGGTTTGAAAGTATATTTTCATTAAAGTTTCAATAAACTTTTAATTTCAATAATTATTTTAATTTCTGTAAACTTTAAAAAAATGTTATTGAATTCAATCAAATAATTTATTGTCTCACAACCGATAGTTTTATTTATTGAGCTCAATCCATAATTTTATTTAAAATAAAAATCTTTCACGAGTCGAATCAAAATTCACGCAGAACACTTCTGCATAACATTTATCGCGAGATCCTATTTTTTACATTTTCCTTTGTTTTGCCTCCTTTCTGCGAATAGCAACGTTGGCGTCGGTTGGAAGAAGTTACCAAATATAGACACTCGCTGTAAACCGAAACGATAAGTTTCCATTTCCCAACCTGTTTACCAACCGCCGGTGCGGTGTCGTGTTATGATGACGGTTAGTAAGTTGCTTATACCCACGCCCGGTGCTGATAGTCCACCAAAAATTCACACGACTTGTCGTGCTTTCTTCAACGAATTTTATTATAATTCTACACGTGGATTGAAAATTACAGTTTCTTTAAACGCAAAACCAATGCACTTCAATGTATTTTTTACACGCATATTGCTGTAAAATGAATGAAAGTGTAAAATTGTATGCTTTTTGATGCTCCAATTGAGTGCATTGATTTTAACGTAATTTTCAATCAAAGTTTTGATTCAATCTTGGTATGTTTACATTCGTATTGATTTACATGTCGTTTAAATTTCATTATTTTCTGTGTGTATGAATCACACAGCGAGCACTTGTGATGATTTCGGCAAACGGCCGTGATCAAGCGAAGAAAAGAGGAGCAAGCCTCTGATGCAGCTATCAGTGTGCTTTCGGAGAATACAAATGAATCAACGGTAGCCGCCAACATAGCCTTTGTGTAGTGGATACAACTCCACCAAACCAGCTGACACATTCTTTCGTGACGTTACAACGATTTGACGAATCTTCATTTCATAAATATGTTATAACTTTATCAAATAAACGCCTACATCAAAACTTATTACATATTTAGAAAGCAGACAAAATTTCACGAAAGATTCAATCGACATAAACTGAATAAACTGGAAGATGGTTGTTTTATGACCAATACACTGGTCGACAGCCATTTTGGTTGCAGGGTTGCGATAGTAGTTTTTGGGGTAAATCGGGTGCGCTGAGTTCAAAAATGGCCATAGTTTTTCCCGCCGTGCTCCTGTTTTTGAGATTTCTCCATTAATTTGTTATTTTTTACTAGTCAGTGTTAAAATTTTTTTCTAAATTTTTCGAATTTACAAACTGTATCAAATCTGTTATTAAAAGGTGCTACAAACATCTGACAATTATTTGGATATCTGGAAAGGCGTATTGAATACTGCCAAATTCGAAAAAACCATGCGTAAACAAAATAAAATGCGACTTTTTACGAAAGTTTGACATTTTGCAAAATTCAAAATGCTGCCATTTCAAAAGTACTCAATGGATTTCTATAGATAGCTTTATTAGTATCTGTAAGCCTCCTCTTTCAGGCAAAAAAAAGTTCAAGCTAAACAGACGAAAATTGTCAGAGTTCTGATCAATTTACCTAATTGAAGAAAATCTTCAAAATCAACTCTTTTTGGTATTATTACAGACACGATAATAACTTCGGAAAATCTATTGAAAATAAATTTCTTTTTATAGACTTCGATGCTCTAGATGTAAATTAAAAGTCAAAGAAGTTTTATGACCACATTTTAACATAACCTTAAAATATATTTTTTTGTAATAAACAGCAATTGTTGCACCTCACTTCATTACGATAGAAGGCGTTTGGCAGTTCAGCTCTATAGTTCTTGGTGTTTCATTTGTGATACCGTTTGAGTGCGGACAGGCCCGACGAGAGGGGGGGTCAGGGGGGGCAACTACCCTGGGGCCCGGGTCTGTTTTGGGGGCCCGCATTTTTAACTGAATGAAATTTATTTTAATTTAATTGATGAAGTTTATTGTTTCTGTCGACACTGCAAATATATTACAATCAACTACTTCAACTTTAGCGGCATTAATTGGGTTCGCAATAATACATCATTTCTGTACCCAGACTCATCACACTCATCAACTAACACGTGTATCACTCAGCTACTCGACGGTTACAGCACCGCGGGGCTAGTTCAACTATGTGACTTCACTAATGACAACAACTGTATTTTGGATCTTTGCTTTGGAAGCCAGGAGCTCTCCGATCACTTTGCCGTTTGTCGTGCTCCAGCTCCTCTCGTTAAACTATGCCAACACCACCCTGCTCTTCATTGTTTTCTCCGAAAATGTGTACCTTGTACATTTGGAGATATCAGTGAGAAACTGACATATGCCTATCGCAAGACAGATTTTCGAGGAATGCACATTTTCTTGTCTCGTATCAATTGGAATGAAATCTTGCCACAATCTGATGCAAACGCAGCGGCTGAAATTGTTTCGAACGTACTGATTTATGCTATCGACCAGTTTACTCCTAAAAACTCAATCATGGCTGTGAATATCCTCCATGGTCGAATCGTACACTAAAAAAGTTTAAATCGGCCAAAAGGTCAGCTCTAAAAAAGTTTTCGAAATACCGAACCGATATGCTAAAGAATCATTATATCTTCTTAAATCATTGTTACAAGAGACTTAATAAGTCTCTCTTCAATTCCTACCTTCATCGTATTCAGAGCCACCTTCGTAACAATCCAAAAAAGTTTTGGAATTACGTTAATGAACAGAGGCGTGAATCAGGTTTACCCACTTCTATGTCGCTGGGTGATTTAGAAGCGACTTCATTGCCGGACATCTGTGAGTTATTTCGCCAACAATTCAGCAGTGTTTTTACCAATGATACTCTTAATAATCAACAAGTCTCCGCAGCAGCCGACAACATTCCCCGTAGGACTAGTATTGGACCTCATTTCACGATATCTTCCGATATTGTACAAAAAGCTTGCACAAAACTCAAGTGTTCTAACACTCCTGGACCTGACGGAATCCCATCATCTATCATTAAAAAATGCTCGTCGTCGCTTTGCCTACCTCTGTCCGTCGTTTTCAATATATCGTTAAGTTCCGGAGTGTTTCCTACCATCTGGAAATCATCTTACGTTTTTCCGGTTTATAAAAAGCGAAGTTCCCAATTACCGAGGAATCGCATCTTTATGTGCACTATCGAAATTATTGGAGCTCATCGTTCTCGAGTTTTTGACACATTGTTGTTCTAGATACATCTCAGAAACTCAATACGGTTTCATTCCCAGGCGATCTACTTGCACTAATTTAGTAGCCTACACCTCATTTATCGCTCGCTCGCTACAGGATCGATTGCAGGCTGATGCAATATACACCGATCTGTCGGCCGCCTTCAATAAAATCAACCAATGGCTTCGATCTTACTTGTCAGGCCGTAAAATGTCTGTTAAAATCGGGAATCATTTATCCTCATCCTTCGACGTAACGTCCGGCGTACCTCAAGGCAGCCATATCGGTCCTTATATTTTCCTTCTATACATAAACGATCTGGATTCATTGATTAAGTGCTTCAAGGTGTCTTATGCCGATGATTATAAGTTATTCTATATAGTTAAAAGTTACTCTGATGCTTTGTTTTTGCAATCTCAGTTAGACATTTTCGCTAATTGGTGCATGACTAACAGGATGGTTTTGAATGCCTCGAAGTGTTCTGTGATTACGTTTGCACGAAAACGCTCCATCGTAACATTCGACTACACTATCTTGCAAAACAAATTAAAAAGAGAAACTAGAGTGAAAGATTTAGTGGTTCTTGTGGATTCAAAGCTTACATTTAAGGATCACATTGCTTTTATCTCGTCTAAGGCTTCGCGTAATCTAGGAGTTATTTTTAGGGTTACTAAGCATTTCACTAACGTACAGTGCTTAAAAACGTTGTACTGCTGGCTCGTTCGTTCCACACTGGAATACGCCGCCGTTGTTTGGGCTCCTTTCTACAAGAACAGACATCAACGCATCGAGAGTATTGAGCGTAAATTTGTGCGTTTTGCGCTGCGCCACCTGCATGGAGCGATCCCTACAATCTGCCCAGATACGAAGATCGTTGCAACCTCATTGGTCTTGAAACACTGTCTTTGCGCCGCAATGTGACCAAAGCGTCTTTTGTCTCTGATCTGTTATTGTCTCGCATTGACTGCCCTGAATTACTCCGTCTTCTCAACATTGATATTCGCCTCCGAAACCTTCGTTCCTACTCTTTTGTCCGTCTTCCAGTGTCTCGTACTAATTATGGCAAAAATGAACCCGTCAGTAGCATGTTCAATCAATGTTACAATGTCTTTGACTTCAATTTGTCTCGCACTTCTTTAAAAAAATTGTTTTCGCGCACCCTTTCCCAAACCTAATAGTGTTAGCCAATTTTTTATGTTAATGTTAATACTTTACCTATGTAAGATAGAGTGTTTATTTTAAGCAGTATTTAGTGTTAGTCATTGTATCATTTGGTTTGTTTGTTAAATGTTGATACCTAAAAGATAGAGGTTTTGTGCCTACGGGAGAAGGAGCTTTTGAAAATCCACTCCCGCGGGTTTTTCCCTCTCAATAATAATAACTACGTTCCAATCGTTCCAATGGTTTTCTGAAGTACGTGAACGTAACCCAATTAGATTCATTTAACAGTGCAATAGAACCATTCTGGTTTCATTTATCGCAAGTGTTTGTCAAAGTGTACAGTATGAAGTTGTTTACAATTTATCATATTCTTAGCTAATGTTACTAATAAAAGTTGGATATTTTCGGAATGGGGTTGACGAGTAGATGACGAAAATCAATGAATGAAGCCACTTTGAAATCCAAGATGGCGAATTCCAGTTAAGACATCTCTATAACCTAAAATATTGAAATTTTCGAAAAAAGATAATCATAGAATAGATATAGGTATATTGATTTGTGATGCGGATGATATGATTATAGAAAACTTCTCTGAACCAGAAGACGCTATATTGAAATAACTCCAAGGTACCATTTCTATCATCTACTCATTAAGCCCGTTTCAAAAATTCCCATATTGTTAGGGTTATCGAGATTATTGTTCAATCGGAAGTCTCCATCCTGGATTTCAAAAAGGTGCCAAATATCCATTTTCATCATGTACTTGTCAAGCCCGTTCCGGAAATACCCATATTGTTAGGGTTATCGATAATGTTGCTCAACCAACGAATTTTGATAAGAATGTGAAGCGAATTTTTTACGATCTAAATCCCAAAAAACGAACTAATTCAATTTACGAACCCTTGGCTTGGTCCGTAAATAAAGGTTCCAGTGTACACATTTGATGCAGAAAAATGTGGGAAATGAACTAGATACTTATTCTACCTATTAGTATTCACCAAAAGTTGAAACTCTTTCTCTCACAACTCTGTCTCAGTCTTTCTAACAGCAGACTTCGCTGTTGGATCCCATTCATCGCATTCGGAATGTTTTCTCTCTGAATGTTAGCGCAAATGTAACAACTGATTCCAAAACCGATTTTACCATGTTCAGAAACCAATAAAGAAAATTCGTTCAGGTCATAGTGACAACTGCAATAGCTGCATCCAGTGCCTCAAAATCATCGACATGTACCAACAATAAGAAACAAGGCAGCATCAGTGGTGCGAAATTTTACATTCAGTTGCCTATTTATGATTAATTTGCTGAATTCAATCTTCAGTTTCAATGCTTCCCTCATTCATTCACTTCCAAACTGACTAAAATTTTATGCAGAATCGAATGGTTGAGTGCAGAGGAAATATAAATTCATTCACAAACCAAAGCATTCATTTGTTATTATGTGGACAGTTTGAAGGCAGAAGTTCTTTTACATTTTCGAGCATAACTGAACTGCATAATCTATATCTGGTGCACTTTTGCTTGATGATCTCAGAGCGGACGGACGAGGAAAACAAACAAACCTTCGATTCATCGCGGCGGGAATAAATAGAATTTTATTTCTCTTTCAAGCTCACGAAGGGATGTCAATTTTTCTAAGCTCGGATTCTGAGCAGCATTAACGATGGTAGCATTAACGTGCGTCAAGGGAGCATGAACGATGGCGATATGGACTGTATGGCAATGTCGCAAAAAACGTTTCCAATTGCAATGGCAAATCGGACGCAAGTCATTCTAATGGCCAGCCACAAACAAATATTCCTTTATTATTTTTATTTTTTTCATCTATTACTTATTTAAAATACTGACGACTCTGGTAAGCTAACGCATTGAATCGTATCAAATAAACAATTTTCATAAAAAATAGTTTAATTGAAACGGTTGCATTTGTATAGTTCCTCTAATCGATGTTGAAATAAGAAGTCATATATGGTACGGCCCGTCAGTACTTCGAACCCCGGGGCCCGGCGCGGCTCTCGACGGCCCTGAGTGCGGATGTGCGAGAAGTAAATACGAACAGGTATTTAAATATTACATTTATTCAGTACTTTATGCCTAGCTCACCGAAACAGAATTGATTCAATGAGAAATATGGCGTCTTCACGGAGACAGCGTAAGAATGATCCAAATCCGCCGATAGTGTTTCAAACAGAAATATATGCCATTCTAGAATGCACTTACGTATGTCTGAAAAGAAAATAACGGTACCCAAATATCTGCATTTTCTTAGATAGTCAGGCTGCGCTCAACGTATTAAGGGTTCCTACATGTCGTTAAAAAGGAGTACACTCCCATTCTTGCACTCCGACAATTGGCGGAGAAAACCCATGTTAATTTATACTAGGTTCCAGGACATAGTGACGTTGCGGGGAACGAAAAAGTCGATGAGCTAGCAAGAAGAGGGTCTTCCACTAATTTTATCGGCCCAGAACCATTCTGTGGGTTCTCATCGAGTGCCCTCAAAATGGAATTGAAAAGTGGGAAATCACAGCTATAAAGAACAATTAGAGTACCACACCTGGGCTACGACAATCAAAGAAATTTATCTCACCCAACGAGAAAAAAAAGTCTGGAGTTGCTTAGACTAAACAAAAAAGAACTATGTATCATGACAGGACTACTTACCAGACACTGTCCGAGTAAATATCTTCTTAAATGGTACAAACGATACATGCCGCGTCTGCGGATCTGAAAGTGAAACATCAGAGCATCTGCTCTGCGAATGCTTTGCATTGATACAAGGCAGACTAAGAGTCCTCGGTAAAAAAAACATTGGAGCCTTTTGATATTTGGATTGTAAATCCCAAGCAGGTAATAAACTTCATACGAAGTGGTGTGCCCAAATGGAAAGAGTGTGTATCTCAATAATGACAATCACTCATGAATAGTGATATGTCATAGTAGATAGTACACTTAGATTAAAGAAGGGGCATACCAGAATAGATCTAAATACTGGTCGCAGTGGTTCGCCTCCAACAAAAAAAAATTAATTTGCTATATTGATATCATATAAAAATTTTCATATATAAAATAAAATATATTCTGTGATCACTGGTCGTTTCTATTCCCTTTTCGAAATTCCATTGAGTATGTCCAAATCTATTCGCTGCCTCTTTCTAACTCTTGAACTCCGTATTTTTTACAATATATACGCGAACGGAGGTCTTAGTGGAATGTAACATTTGAAACATTCCATATTTTTGTTTATAGTATAACTATTACAAAATGAAATATTTTTAGGTTATTTTGAAATGTGGTAATAAAACTACTTTATGACTTTTAATTTATATCCAGAGCATCGAAGTCTATAAAAAAACATTTATTTTTTATAGATTTTCTGAAGTTTTTGTCGTGTCTGTCTATCAAAAAGCGTTGATTTTGAAGATTTTCTTCAATTAGGTAAATTGATCAGAACTCAGACGATTTCCATTTGTTTAGCTTGAACTTTTTTGTGCGAAAGAAGACGCTTACAGCTACATATACAGCTATTGTTGATCGAAATCCACTGAGAACTTTTGAAATAGCAGCCTTTTGAATTTTGCAAAATGTCAAATTTTCTTAAAAAAAGGGGCATTTGAATTTGACAGTATTCAATATGCCTTTCCAGAATTTCAAATATTTGTTAGGTGTTTGTAGTACCTGTTAATAATAGATTTGATACAGTTTGCAAATTCGAAAAATTTAGGAAAAAAATTTAACACTGATTACAAAAAAAAATCAAATTTATGGAGAAATCTCAAAAACAGGAGCACGGCGGGAAAAACTATGGTCATTTTTGAACTCAGCGCACCCGATTTACCCTAAAAACTACTATCACAACCCTGCACCAAATTTATTTTTCTGATTTTGTAGACCAGTGTAATGTAACGTGACGTTACAACACGTCACAAATTAGAACCTTCAGCGTATTTCATTAAAAGTCAAAATATCTGCTCTATAAGATTTTTTATTAAGAACCAATCTTCTATGAAGTATTTCTAAATAACTTATGAATAATTAGGTGTCATTAAATATAAAGTTTATTGTTTTGTTTCTTTATAAGCATCTTTTACTTTCGTGACGTTACAACGCTCCTTTCTCAGGAAAAGCGATATCTCATTGCGTTGTATCGTCACTAAAATCTTCAACTTTTCTATAACTCTGGAAATCACTCTGGGGCTATTGGTTTGAGTGAAATTTTAAATATTTATTACATCTAGCCATGTTAATGATATTTTACTCGAATAAACATATGGGGTTATCCAAAAATCACCATACAGTTTATTTTTTAAATTATGGTAGAAATAATCGATCAAACCAAGAATTTTTTCTTTCATATCTGTTATTGATAGATTTGAGCCATGTGACACATTTATTTATTTGATACGGCTCAATATGGTAGTTTAACGGAGCCGGAAATGTAGGTTTTATCACATATTTCACAAAAGAAAATAAACGGTCGTCAAACGGTGGGATAACAAAATTCTCACAAGTTTCCTATCTTATGCCTCCACGCAAGTCTAAGTCTATTGATGACATTTGGTCCTTAGACCGGCGACGACTGGGTGCTATCAGCCTTCTGCCGATAGTAGCAGAATGAGAGGGTGCGAACAGATCTAGTCGAGAAAACATTGCCTAAAAATGAATAGTTGATCGGAAATTAGCCCCAATACGAATAATCTGAGCAGTATCTATGATCACGGGTCAATACGTTTTAAAAATTCGCCGCGTCTGTTTTTAAGAACCTAATTTCAAGCTCCGTTATTGCTAACAAACCCATGCATCAGGTTAACAATCCTTTATATTTCCCTTCAGTGTTCGTTATTATCGCTCGTATACTTGTATTCCACAAACAATCTGATATGGAAAATAAGAAATACTTTCCTTGATTTATAACATTTCGCGCTATTTTTGCCTGTTATCACTCGGTAGTTTTCAAGCCAATGAATATATCGTAGAGAAGAAGTAACGAATTCTGTCCAAATACTGTTGCAATAAATAGTGGGCCGGATCATTGCGCAGATAAGATTAGCTTTTCTAGGCAATACTCCCACGGTCGGCCGTGTGAAGTTCAAATTGTTTTGTTAAGGGAACAAAGTATACTCTCGAAAGCCGGCTGCCCAGAGTTTAAAAAGAACCAAAAACTAAACAAGATCTCTTTTCGAGTGATCGTGCACTAACTAAACAACTACCTAATAAAATATGATTTACAGGTGGCATCGCTTGCTTGGAGCGAATCCTAGACCTGATACCCTTCCAAACTACCAGCTCCGCGACACCTATGGAAGAGTCTGATGAATCGTCGTCCTTCCGTTAAGTAGGTGGAGCATCAACACTTCCTGTCTACCTTATCCTTTATACTTCCCCGTGAACGATGGAGATGGGGGCGGCCGGCAATGATGGCTATCATGCTCTTGAGGTTTTAATATGGGTCGGATTGGTATGAATGCCTACTTACCTAAGCAACTCTTATTAGATAATCAGCAGTCAAACATGATGAAGTTAGTGTGCAATCCGCCGAAATCATCGTCACAACGCAACGCAACGCATATTTCACAAAAGAAAATAAACTGGCAGTATTGCTTTGTTTAATTTGGAACCAGATTCCCGATCCGAGTTTATAGTATGATATTTGTATTGTTAGGCTTAAACAAGTGGATTTATATAAGAAAGCGAGCACAATTTAAGCGCCAGACAATCGATAGGGTTCGGTACACTGAAGTACTGTATAAGTTATAGTTATGTTATAGTTACTTTTTACTTCGGGTGATCTTATAAAAAAAGTTATAGTTACATATATTCAGGAAAAAAGAACACGTCACATTACCGTGATGTACGAAAGGATGTGTTACATCCAGTCGTTGATTCGACGGGATTTAAAATGTCGGCAAACTCCAACAAAAACTCTCCATCTATCTTTTTCATGCTCATTTGATACCATGACCACTAGAGTGCCCAGAAAAATGATGAATTTTTGAAAACTCAATCGGCCCACTCCTGAGTCGATTCCTAGTCCCACCAGGAGTACTTGCTCCAAATTTGAAGCAAATCTGACAAGTCTAGCTACCGGACCAACGTGCCTGAAGTTTGTATGGGATTTTTCGACAATTTACATGAAGAAAACCTACTAACTCGCATTGTCGCCGCTAGGTGGCACCGTATGCATAGTATTGTCGTTATAAGTAAAAATAAGAAAGATCATTTAATTGTGTACCACTTTGTTGAAGACTGCGAGTCAATCCGGCTTTGTTAAAATAAGTTATTAAACTTTTAACGAAGCGATGTCTGAGTCAGTTTTGCATAGGGCCTATCAGTGCATGGTTGTGTATCGGTACTCCATTCCCGCCAACTATACATTTTTGTGAGATAATGGTTAGATTTAGCTGAATAGTATATTCAGAAGAATTGTAGTACATAATACGAGTTATATTTTGGTTGGAAAATTTTAGTTCCACCTGTGACCGCATAGAGGGCGCCAGCACTAACTTTTCATAGAAGTGAGATAGCATATCGAGATGTTTGGAAGAATTATTTAATAATGCTTGTTCTATAACTTTGTAGAAGACACCTAATCTCTATCTCTTTCCGGTGAACAGTTAGTGTTGGCGCCCTCTATGCGGTAAAATGAGGAACTAAAATTTTCTAACCAAAGCATGACTCGTATTACTTACTATAAATCTTCTGAACATACTATTGACTTAAACCTAACCATTATCTCACAAAAATGTTTAGTTCGTGTGGATCAAGTACTGATACACAACCATGCACTGCTAGGCCCCATGCAAAACTGACTCAGACATCACTTCGTTAAAAGTTTAGTAACTTCTTCTAACAAAGCCGGATTCACTAGCAGCCTTAGACAAAGTGGTAGGCAATTGAATGATCTTTCTTATTTTCACTTACAGTGATGCATACAGTGCCACCTAGCGGCGAAAGTGCGAGTTAGTGGGTTATCTCCATGTAAATTGTCGAAAAATCCCATACAAACTTCAGACACGTTGGTCCGGTAGCTAGACTTGTCCGATTTGCTTCAAATTTGGAGCAAGTACTCCTGGTGGGACTAGGAATCGAATCAGGGGTGGGCCGATAGGGGTCATTTTTTTCCTGTCACTCTAATGACCACCAGGGCCGGCGGAAAGCGTGGGTAGTATGGGTAGCAGGGTTACCATATTCACAGATTTTTCTGCAATGTCACAGATTTTTTTCACAAATTTTAATCACAGATTCTTTTTTACAGATGACAGATTTTTGGCATTTTGATGAAAATTTCACAGATTTTCGGAAATATTGTGATTTTTCAGATTTTTTGGAAATTTATCACAGATTTTCACCGATTTTTTTTCCTGTTTTGGTCATCACAGATGGTAAAAAAAATTTTTTTAACCGAAACACAGATTTCAATGTGGCATCTCTGATGGGTAGTACTACCACTCGAAAATAACCTAAAATAATTACCCACTCGAAATTTTGAACCATTTCAAGAAATATAGATGTGCAATGCATGTATCTTGCACTACACACATTTGAAAACATCGATGTACCACAATTCCATTTGCGTAAACGAACGTCATTTAATGGGAATTTAACGTAAGCGTGTGCATTGTGAAAAGGGAAAAATCCTTACTAATGGACCCCTCACCCTATGCTTTCTAGCCACTCGGGCGTAAAGTGTTTCGCCGCCCCTGATGACCACAGCCAAAGCCGTTTTATCCGACTCTAACCAATTGAGACGATTTAGTGTGGTCAACCAGAAAGGTCTCTGTAGCTCCAACTATTGCGTTGCAATTTCCCTAAATTCGAATAGATAATCGTCCATAACGGATTTAATACCACAGGCAATTCGATGATGTAGCTTCTTGAAAGATGTATTTCGGTTTGTAACGAAAGAATTGGTTGTTGCCTGACTGATAGCACGTGCGACTACAACTGTGGTCGCGGACAACCTTATAACAGGCGGCTCGTCGAAGATAGCGAAGTGTGAAATGGTTGATTGCTGGGAGGAAAGAAGTATTCAGGGAACGAATTAATATTCATGCCTAAATACTACCCCAAGTACAAAACTCGGAAGTTCCCATGTCCTGGACTACGTTGCTGCTAGCGCGATTGCATCGAAACGAATCATATGACCAGCCAGCGTCGAGGAGAATACAGCGGAGGCACTCGCGCCGTTGTGTTTTGTTGAACACCTTCCGAAACTCTAGCGAAATCTTCTTCCAGCATCAGCGGTTGCTCATTCGGGGAGCCATTTGCGCGAGTGCAGGATGGTTAATGAAATATAATGTGACGTTGTACAAACGTTTATTAAAAATACCTCACCCAGTGCATTCGAGTTTTGTAGATCGAATCTTATATAAAAATTTGTTTATTTTCTGAATTTATAATTTGGTTTGATGAAAGACTTCATTTGAAAAAGTTATAACAGATTTATAGAATGAAGGTCAAATCGTTGTAACGTCGCGTGTGTTGATGGTATATAACCCCTTAAGCACTTATGGGTGTACATTCTGAATTTATAAATATCACGCCAGTATAATTTCCTGTTTAAGAAACAACTTGAAAGCGTTTTAATAAACCATTCGAAGTAAGCTTTAACACTATATCTGAAAAATCATATAGGCGTCTGATAAAAGTTGATTTACGTGATGTTACAACGCAAAGTATATCCTGTTGTAACTTTTGTTCCGCACATCCAATAAAAGAAGTTGGAGGCTTTTTGGAAAAGTATTTTTGAATATAAAGAGAATCCGGAGTATAAATTTGAACAAAATTGTAATTTTTTGATAAACTGAATAAATATGCATTTTTCGTGACGTTACAACACAGAAACAATCAAAACTTCTATTAGTTAAAAAAAACCTGTTTTAATCCACCTAGCGGTGCAATTGTGCCTTTCTCATTTCTCTAAACTATGGCACGGAGGCTTTTTATGTTCAACATAATTGTGGAAATGTCCTACGGTGTCGACGGTGAAACACTTGAAACAAAAAAATATCATACTCCATTAGCCTAATCAGCATTAGATCAATGTTATCTGCTTGCTAACTCATTTTGTCATGCGGGGATGGGTATGTGAGGAGGGCGAAAGTCCCATGAACGAACGACTCCCCAGCATAAATTGGTATGCTTTGTAATATAGTGGTGGTTTAAAGATGATGGGGTTGAAAGGGAGGGGTATGAGGTGGTGGTCTGAGGGGTGATTTAAGGAGATTTTTAAAGGAGGGGAGTGAACAGTAGAGGGGGGGGGGTGTAACCCCTCTCCGTAAACCATCAACTACGCCCCTGTTAAAATCCAGAAACCTTATGCGAGTCGAAAAAAAAATTTGGCCGGGATTAGGTTGACGTTTTTCAGAGTGATTGCATAATCTTTCTATATGAGAAAGGCAAAAATGTGCAAAATCCAAAAAAGTGAATCTTCGTCAAATTTTTTTCGTGTTTGCATCAAATCTCGACGTTTTATGCACCTTGAATACATTTAGCATCAAAAATAAAAATTCTATTTTTAATTTTTCCTATAGTTTTTATGAGAAATTTCTGTGTGGCCGCACTCTGAAACCCGTAATTCCGGAACCAGAATTCCGATCGATCCAAAATTCAATAGCAGCCGATGGGAAGGTTACACCTTTCATTTGAGACTAAGGGGGGGCAAATCGGTCCAGCCATCTCTGAGAAAAATGAGTGACATTATTTGACACATACGCACATACATACACACACACATACACACACATACACACACATTCATACACACATACACACACACATACAGACTTTTTCCGATCTCGACGAACTGAGTCGAATGGGATATGACACTCGGCCCTCCGGGCCGGGATTAGGTTGACGTTTTTCAGAGTGATTGCATAACCTTTCTATATGAGAAAGGCAAAAATTAGTAGTCAAATATAACAGATTAAAATTTCAATAATAGTTTCATGAAATAGAATTTTTTTTAGAAGTCAATAATTCGGAAACCATTTTTCCGTAAAATTCAACTTATTTTTCTATATATTTTTCAACTATTTGTTGAAATGTCAAAAATTTGATTACATAATTTTTCAATGGTTTAAATACTACCGAAACGAGAAAAAAAATTGTGATACCAAAATAAGACAAAACAAAAACATCCTTCTGGTGTACAAACCCGCGGAATGTGTCAGCTATGTATAAAGTATGCAAGTGACTACAAAGTGGATTCCGCATTTATCCAAGCACAAGAATCGTGTTGTAAATATTATTGTACAGAGTACTATTAGTTAGATCAGTGCCCTTTCTACGATTAGTCCTATCTCTTATTGTCTAGTGTTATTTCTTAAAGTAATATTAATCGATAATTTCAGAAACTTACAGTTTTTCTTATTTTTTCCTTATTATTTATCGTCAAATTTTTCGAATTCTTCTATAATTTTGTTCCTATTTTGAATATTATTTCTTTATTTTTTTACTTGTTTCATATTATTTACTTGGATTCCTAAAATATTATAAATTGAATTAGTTATTTAACCAAATCCAGTATCACCTGATAATTTGAACGTTTTTACATTTCTTATAAAAGAAATGTATAGAATTCGCTCAAACTTTGAAGATTTTTTCCGAGGCCCGGAGGGCCGGGTCTTATATACCAATCGACTCAGCTCGACGATTTGGGACAATGTCTGTGTGTGTGTCTGTGTGTGTGTGTATGTAACGGACAAATTCTCATTCGTGTTTCTCAGCAATGGCTGAACCGATCTTATCCAAACCAATTTTAAATGAAAGAACTAAAAAACAGTATGAACGCTATTAATTTGTTTTTGATTCTGATGTTTAGTTTCCAAGATATGAATGTTTGAATGCGCAAAAATGGCGTTTTTTGCAGTTTTTTAAATTATCTGCCGAAATTGACAATGTAGATTAACAATTTATATGTTTTTAGATAGCTTTAATAAATACCTTTCGAACAAGCTATAGATTGTTGAAATCGGACTATTATTAAAAGAGATATTTAACATTGAATGCGGACGAAAGATTTTTATCATTTCCCATAGCCAGAAATATGACCAAAAACATGTAATCTATTATTAACGCCAAAACGGCTTATTTTAGGTCAATTGTATCTTCGGAGAATTTAATGGAGGTAATATGCCCTTTCTTTTGGTATTGTGCTTTTGCTAATTAATCCCCCTATGAGTGAGATATTTTCACAAATTTTCTTGGAAATGATTATATCGAAATGATGCCTTCAGCAAATTTGTAGCTCTTACTTATGCGAATAACTTTACTGAAGACTTCAAATATCTATTTTGAATACTTAAAAAGTTATGGCTTGTTGTTTGTGGATTACTCTTCGTCGCCTATTTATTGTTCAATATAGTAATAATCCATTGAAATAAGCCAAACATTATTTCGATAAAACGAATTTTGTATTTCATTTTACTATCTACAACCGCTAGAAATAATCACCAAACACTTCCAAGTTGTCTGGAAGGAACTTGATAACTTATCAGTACAAAAATGTTCATTTGTGCGAACCTTCTCTCTGCAATTTTTCTAACTTATAACCATCGGATCGATCTGAAACATATCGGAAAATGAAAAGCGAAATAAATAACTCCAAGCAACGGCGTAGCCAAGAGAAGGTTTTGGGGTTTGACACCATACAACCGCCCCCCCCCCAACCACACCCAAAAAAAAATATTGGATTGAAGTTGAAAATTTATTGATGCAGACTGATTTAATTCAATATTACAATAACAATTATCTGATCCGTAGATTGATAACCTGTTGTTGTTAACATCATGAGGACTTTTGATAAATTTTCCTGATATGCAACTGATCTATTGGTCTTGATTTCACAGTTGTCTAATAGCATCAATATCAAATTCCTGTCTGAAAACATTCCAATAGAAAATTCCAGAGTTCTGTAATCAATCATAATCCTCAGATTTATTTTCAAATTGATCTCGTTTTTGTAGAGATTTACTGTAATAAGGGTCTTTATTTAATAGAAAGCGAAGTTAAAATTGATTTAATTCTATGAAACATAGAACTGCTCAACGAAAAATGCATAAATTTCAACAATTGCTTAAAATGTTTTTGCCTTTCTCATTCACTCTAAAATTCGTCGATCTAATCCCGACCGGGAGGACCGAGTGTCATATGCTAATCGACTCAGTTCGTCGAGATCGGAAAATGTCTGTGTGTGTATGTATGTCTGTATGTATGTGTGTGTATCTGTGTATGTGGAAAAAATGTGACCTCTGTTAATCAGAGATGGCTGGATCGATTTGCACAAAGTTAGTCTCAAATGAAAGGTACAATCTTCCCATCGGCTGCTATTGAATTTTTCATTGATTGGACTTCCGGTTCCGGAGTTACGAGTTGAAGAGTGCAATCACACAACAAATTCCCATATAAACTGAAATGAAAAATTTTCAAAATCAAATTTGTATTTTTGATGCCAAATGACATTATAATGCATGAAACATTGAGATTTGATGTAAACTCGAAAAAAAACGTTTGACAAAAATTGATTTTTTTGGACTTTGGTACTTATTTGCTCTGTTACTATTTTCTGAAAAATTAATTCTGCATAATTTTAAAACTTCAAAAATTACGGTTTCGGAATTATGCCGTTTAGACATTAAGATCGATTTTCACCAAACCCCCACCAATTGTAAAATTGGTATTGTAAAAAAACGTAAGGGCGATACTTCAATGCTGATAGGTGGGACCGTAAAAGTAAACAATCGCCAAAGGGACTATATACTATATATACAATCACTTTGTCAATTTCAATAGCAAACACAAATTTTAATTTAATAATTTCAAATACTTCATGAAGTTTTGGGTTTCGATCACTGAATCATGCAATCTAGGATGTAAAAACACAATAGTTCTAAATTGGAAATAAAACCAAGTCTGGAAATATGCACTGTTGATTTTCTTTGAATGCACTATGAGTCACAAGGGCGATTTTTCGGTACAAAAATCAATAACTCCCAAACCGTTCGTTTTAGAGAAATTATGTCTGAGAGAATATTTTTGGGGATTAAATTCGCTTTCTTTTAAAGTAAAATGTAGCTAGGGTTCTTTTCGAAAAATTATTTTTCGAACAAAATGGTATAGCAAGGTACTTACTTCAGCAAAGTTGTAGAAAAATGTTTTTCAAGTAACATTTTCAAATGAATTAAAGTTATAGCACTATCGGTTTTTATGTTATAATTATTTTTATTCTTTAACTTAGGGTGTTTCTGAAAAAGTCAGTTTTTTAACTATAACTTTTTAAATAGTTAGTCTATCTTCATACTCTCTATGAAAAAATTTTAGTACTTTTCATTGCGCATATTTCTGCTGAAGAATGTGAATCGATATCATTTTTCGTTATCGAGTTACGATCATTTTTTAAATAAAAATGATAGTTTTCAATGTCCTCTAACTCAGAAGGTTGCAAAAACTAGCAGCTAAATTTGTACTCTTTTGAAAGTGCATCAAAAATACTATAAAATATTTCAAAATCAAAGTCAGCATTTTTGCCCTTCGATGTCAAATATAAACAACAACACCACGAGTCGTGACAGTTTAATTGGTATCAATCTCATTCATGAATCGAATCGCAGTAGCCGACGACTGCTTTGATCAATGCGTGTAGTGCTTTGTATTATTAGTGCTGTTAAAATGCATAAAATAAAGTTGTTCGATCTCTGGAAAGTGGCCAAAGGTGAAAATAAAAATAAAATAAAAGTTGTGTTTGAGGAAATAATGAGATAATTTGATGTGGGATAAAATGAAAAAAATAAGTTCACTCAGAATGCAAGAGCTGTAACAATTAAAACATGTAAAAGGTTTGATCAATTTTGGAAACACAGTAATCGAATTGAGACGAAAGTGCTCGATAAAAATTCGAAATATTTTGAGAAGCCGTTAACAGTTCCTACAAAAGATTCAAACTGCACTTCCTCCCAAACCAGCATTCACAGAAATTCGTCGCTTACTTAGAACAGAATGAAGGGTAATCCTTAATTCATTTGCTTTTTAAGGGAAAATGCGCTACAGTTTATTTTATGTCAACACTTCCATTACCAACAAGTTTCATGAGCGAACAAGGAGCTGAGGCTCGGAACGATCGACTGAGTCACGGTAGAAATTGTTCAAGAGTCGCGAACATGGAAGATGTTTTCTTTAGAGCAATGGACTCGTCTAATCCGGTTCTTGCAGTTAGAAGATACCGATACAGTAAACGCACTGAAATAAGTTCAATATTAAATGAGTTAGCACTTTGAGAAAAGAGACACGATTCAGATAACTATAACTATGAGGATGACGATGATAATAAAGTAGTTACGTAGAATAGTAAAATAAATATCTGTCTGAGCCTAACGTTTTCAATATTTGTGTACATATATTTGACAAGCTCAAAAAATCATTTAACAACTCGACTTTTTGATCTAGTAAAGCAGGTTCTAAATGGCAATGACCAGACCCTTAAAAACAGCCGTATGCTGATGTCATTTAATCATAATGTTGATGTCAACATTTTTCGCTGAATGACAAAAAAGCAAAAGTTGATTTTGAGATATTTTACAGTATTTTTGATGCACTTTCGAAAGAGTACAAATTTAGCTGCTAGTTTTTGCAACCTTCTGAGTTAGAGGTCATTGAAAACTATCATTTTTATTTAAAAAAAATGATCGTAATTCGATAACGAAAAATGATATCGATTCACATTCTTCAGCAGAAATATGCGCAATGAAAAGTACTAAAATTGCTTCATAGAGAGTATGAAGATAGACTAACTATTTAAAAAGTTATAGTTAAAAAACTGACTTTTTCAGAAACACTAAAATGACACCTTAAGATAAAGAAGAAAAATAATTATAACATGAAAACCGATAATGCTATAATGCTATAACTTTGATGCATTTGAAAATGTTACTTGAAAAACATTTTTCTATAACTTTGCTGAAGTAAGTACCTTGCTACACCATTTAGTTCTAAACATAATTTTTCGAAAATAATGTTTGAGAGGACCACCATAGCTACATTTTGCTTTAAAAGTAAGAAAATTTAATTTCCAAAAATATTCTCTCAGACATAATTTCTCTAAAATGAACGGTTTGGAAGTTATTGATTTTTGTACCGAAAAACCGCCCTTGTGACCCATAGTGGAATGGTGGGTTTTTTCAAGAAAAAGCGTTGATTTCTTAATTCTCAGTCGCGTTGGAAATTTGAGTAAAGTATAAACTTCAAATCGATGGCTCAGTACAATATACATAACCCCTTTAGAAAAATCAGTTTTCCCACCACAATGCATTGATTGAGGAATTTAGATATTTTATTAACAGAGCATTAGCAATAATTCGTTTGTATGTCTATTTTATGGGCCATTTTTTCGCCTTCCCATTGATTTGGTTTGAGATTTCTAGCACTGATGTTGTCCTATGCTGATTTGAATGATTCTCTGAGTCCTGCCACTATCTCATGTAGTATGTGTTATCAAAAACATCGCGAAGCATCAAGTTCTAAATGTTCTCAAACGATATAATATCCGAAGAGAGTGATAAGAGTTATAAGAAATGTCTCATCACACTGTTAGGTGGATTAAAAGCGTTTTCTTACCTCTATTATGCAACCTATTTTTCCCCAAACCCATTTCCTAGATCCCATTTTCTCCTATTCGATATCCATTTCCATTAGTCCATTAGTAAAAAAGATTTCCGTTTCAATCCATCCTTTTACTCTTCTCTCCCGTTCATTTTATTTTCATCCTTTTGGTCAGTTTAGTACGTTTCTTCATCCATCGTTTTCATTTTACTTCGTCCTTCCTTCTCCAGCAAGCCCTTTGTGTGGGTTGAGGTTCGATGCCAGCAGCTGTACCTGCGAAAAGACATAAGCAAAAATGGTTCTTTTCAAAACTTACATCGATACGACACTATGTGTAAAATACTCTCCTTATGGTAGTACATATGGTATCCACACGTTTTCGGTGTAGCACCTTTTCACCTAAAAACCGCGATAAAATTTCACGATGCATTTTTATCTCCGAACGCGACGATTTAGAGTTACGGTTTGTTGACATTTGGTAGAACAGGTTCAAGGTATTGGCAAGAGTGACGCGTGAGAGGAATGAATGAGAGTTTAACAGTAGTAATCGAGGGGTGACTGCATGATATATTTTTTCTTGGTAAGTTATGTTGTGAGTTTTTCGTGGTCAAACAATTTTGACGGTCAGAAATTCTCGCTTCATTCGATTTGCGTTTTTCGATTATGGTGGTCGTTTATTTCTGGAAAACTCCAAGTTGTTCACTATAACCGGGAACAGACCCCCAATTAAAGTATGTGATGTTGAATCCGTTTTTCTTGGATGTTACCCCGAGGTTTGGATGTTAACAAAACATACTAGTATATTTCACAAAGGTGAAGGTTTTACGGAAAAGAACGTATTTCGTTTCTTAGTTTTTATACTGAGGTGAAGAAATGCGTGTCTTAATTTTTAGTTCTACTATACATTGGAATATTCCAATTATAGTCGAATATTTATGAGTGAATGCGATAGCCAATTACCATAAACCAAAGTTTATCGGAAAGATCAAGTAAAATTTTCAGTTGTTCAGTATTACCATGGAGATTGTATTTCTTTGTTAATTTTAATTGATTGCTGCTGGAGACCGGAGTTGAAAAACGATGATGGGCAGTAAAAGATAATGAGTCCAATTTTTTGATGATGACCACATATGACCCCAGCAGTCAAGATTTGATCAATTACATATACAAATATCCTTCGAAAATTTTCGAAAACAAAGTGGAGAATGATGTAGTGCTACGATATGAATGTAAATATTGAGCGGCCCCTCGAATTACTGGTCCGCTCAGCATAAGTAAAAGCTTCTGTAATTTCTCCCGAAATGTTAATGAAAGTGAGTGGTTGGTTGGAGTTTCTACAAATGAACTATCAGATGTGTGGTTGGTACTTTTAGCGAGCGGTCGCGACGCAGGTGTCGCTTCACTTTTGAGATAACCCTTTCTGCGACCTTTAACCACAGAATCAGCTATAGGGGAAATTGTTTGTCTCTGGGTTTTTAAAGCCATTCGGCAGGACCCGTGGTTTGGTGGTAGAAGACAGAGGTCTGGGGATATTCAAAAGAAATTGAAGCTGTATACAGAAAGGCTTCGGGGAAATTTGCGTAATTTCGTGAATGATTACGTAGTTCCGGTCGCGAAGATATGACTCATGCTTTAAACTGAGGACTCCAAAGATCTGATCTTTCACTTTGTTCTGGATAGTAGAAGAGGCAAGAGTGTTTAGTTTTTTTTCGCGCACCTCAGTGTAATAGGTAGAAGATTAAAATCGTGACATTCTCTACATCAGTTTAGCCATAAAATTAGTTTTTCCTTCCCAGTTCTAACTCATAAAAGTTAAGTGGATTCCCGCATATCGAAACAATAGTCTAGAGAGTCGATATTCTTGAATTAAGGTTTGAAGCTGTAGGATTCCGTCACACCGGTCATTATCCGTCATCAAACGCTTCTGACCCCGCCTTCAAGCTACAAAGTTCCCGGTGAACCATCCGGAAGAGAGACGACCGTCAAACTCGCGCTGGCTAGGGAGCAGCGTCGTTGTCAGCATACGTCCAGTTGCTGGGCACCGACAATCAACCCACGTGGGAAAAAATAATACAGTGACCTCCATCAGGTCAGACTCTGCCAGCAAACGACAGGGCAACTCGTTTGTGGCAACCGAATCAGCATCTCCAGTAGACTGGATCTTCGAGCGACCCACGTAAAATCATTTTCATTTTGACATGCGCATGATCAAATTTATTTAAACCCGCTAATGCCGGTTTAGTGAGCTAAGTGACAGTGTTTTCGTGACAAGCTCAAAAAGCCCGGGTTCGAAACCCGATTAACAGTTTTTGTTTTGTTCTGCGGTTTTATTTTTTCCGCCCCATGAAAATCTTAGGTCAGCGATGAAATTGCTGTACAAGCAAGCACGCCGACGGAAGATGCACGCACCGTAAGTTAGCCACTCATTTTCGGATGAACACCATGCTAGAAAATTATGGGGTTTTCGATTGATTCACACCGGTTTAGTGGAGTGAACTGAAACTGCACCGTTTTTGCACTTTCTAGCAGAAGTGCAGAAAACTGGGTATGTTCCATTGACACTTCTGCTAGAAAGTGTAAAACCAGTGCAATCCACTACACCGGTGTCAATCAATCGAAAATCCCATTAGATTTTTTGATATGCGTTGGGAAGGGAGAGAGAGAGAGGATAGGCGATGACCATATTGGTTAGCGTGCTGTACGAAAGACTAGCAGCGAATAGGTAGGCCTAGGTTCGAGACCCGAATTATGAAAAAAATGTTTTTTTGTAAGCGATATGAGTTGAAGTGATTGAGCAGTTTTTTTGCAGGGGAGGCCGGGGATAGTTCGCAGTGTTTTCAGTTTTCATTTCTTACAGCTTTGATGAAACTAGATTTTGCAAAATAGAACACGTGGAATGGAAGGGTAGACTGTTGGCAACATCTCTGAATTTTATTGAAATGTTTGATGCATTGTCTCTATTTTAGAGACAAAAATATGTGACGCGGAAAACCCGCAAACTTACTACGACCCCGGGGTAAGTTGGCGGTATGTATATATACACCATAAAATAAGCAATCAAATGGAGAATCAAATACTTCATGGGTCCTTTTGAAACGTGCTGAATGTCTTTTCACGAAAACTGCATATTAATCGACATTTGCTATTATATTTCAGTCTCAATACCCCGGAATATTGACTTTAACGCGTACTCCATATTCAATAGCAAATTTTCGAAATTCTTCAGCCGATTGGCCGAAGTAAATGTTTCCTGCATTGACGAGATACACAAGAAAAAGATTTACTTACTTTGGAGTGAATTCCAGAAATAAAAATTTTTGATGACTATTTTTGCACCATAAATAGTACCGCCAACTGGCCGCGAGCAGCACCGCCAACTTACTCCAACCGTAAAGTTTAAAAAAAAAAAACGCTTTTAATCCACCTAACAGTGTGATGAGACATTTCTTATAACTCTTATCACTCTCTTCGGATATTATATCGTTTGAGAACATTTAGAACTTGATGCTTCGCGATGTTTTTGATAACACATACTACATGGGATAGTGGCAGGACTCAGAGAATCATTCAAATCAGCATAGGACAACATCAGTGCTAGAAATCTCAAACCAAATCAATGGGAAGGCGAAAAAATGGCCCATAAAATAGACATACAAACGAATTATTGCTAATGCTCTGTTAATAAAATATCTAAATTCCTCAATCAATGCATTGTGGTGGGAAAACTGATTTTTCTAAAGGGGTTATGTATATTGTACTGAGCCATCGATTTGAAGTTTATACTTTACTCAAATTTCCAACGCGACTGAGAATTAAGAAATCAACGCTTTTTCTTGAAAAAACCCACCATTCCACTATGGGTCACAAGGGCGGTTTTTCGGTACAAAAATCAATAACTTCCAAACCGTTCATTTTAGAGAAATTATGTCTGAGAGAATATTTTTGGAAATTAAATTTTCTTACTTTTAAAGCAAAATGTAGCTATGGTGGTCCTCTCAAACATTATTTTCGAAAAATTATGTTTAGAACTAAATGGTGTAGCAAGGTACTTACTTCAGCAAAGTTATAGAAAAATGTTTTTCAAGTAACATTTTCAAATGCATCAAAGTTATAGCATTATAGCATTATCGGTTTTCATGTTATAATTATTTTTCTTCTTTATCTTAGGGTGTCATTTTAGTGTTTCTGAAAAAGTCAGTTTTTTAACTATAATTTTTTAAATAGTTAGTCTATCTTCATACTCTCTATGAAGCAATTTTAGTACTTTTCATTGCGCATATTTCTGCTGAAGAATGTGAATCGATATCATTTTTCGTTATCGAATTACGATCATTTTTTTTAAATAAAAATGATAGTTTTCAATGACCTCTAACTCAGAAGGTTGCAAAAACTAGCAGCTAAATTTGTACTCTTTCGAAAGTGCATCAAAAATACTGTAAAATATCTCAAAATCAACTTTTGCTTTTTTGTCATTCAGCGAAAAATGTTGACATCAACATTATGATTAAATGACATCAGCATACGGCTGTTTTTAAGGGTCTGGTCATTGCCATTTAGAACCTGCTTTACTAGATCAAAAAGTCGAGTTGTTAAATGATTTTTTGAGCTTGTCAAATATATGTACACAAATATTGAAAACGTTAGGCTCAGACAGATATTTATTTTACTATTCTACGTAACTACTTTATTATCATCGTCATCCTCATAGTTATAGTTATCTGAATCGTGTCTCTTTTCTCAAAGTGCTAACTCATTTAATATTGAACTTATTTCAGTGCGTTTACTGTATCGGTATCTTCTAACTGCAAGAACCGGATTAGACGAGTCCATTGCTCTAAAGAAAACATCTTCCATGTTCGCGACTCTTGAACAATTTCTACCGTGACTCAGTCGATCGTTCCGAGCCTCAGCTCCTTGTTCGCTCATGAAACTTGTTGGTAATGGAAGTGTTGACATAAAATAAACTGTAGCGCATTTTCCCTTAAAAAGCAAATGAATTAAGGATTACCCTTCATTCTGTTCTAAGTAAGCGACGAATTTCTGTGAATGCTGGTTTGGGAGGAAGTGCAGTTTGAATCTTTTGTAGGAACTGTTAACGGCTTCTCAAAATATTTCGAATTTTTATCGAGCACTTTCGTCTCAATTCGATTACTGTGTTTCCAAAATTGATCAAACCTTTTACATGTTTTAATTGTTACAGCTCTTGCATTCTGAGTGAACTTATTTTTTTCATTTTGTCCCACATCAAATTATCTCATTATTTCCTCAAACACAACTTTTATTTTATTTTTATTTTCACCTTTGGCCACTTTCCAGAGATCGAACAACTTTATTTTATGCATTTTAACAGCACTAATAATACAAAGCACTACACGTATTGATCAAAGCAGTCGTCGGCTACTGCGATTCGATTCATGAATGAGATTGATACCAATTAAACTGTCACGACTCGTGGTGTTGTTGTTTATATTTGACATCGAAGGGCAAAAATGCTGACTTTGATTTTGAAATATTTTATAGTATTTTTGATGCACTTTCAAAAGAGTACAAATTTAGCTGCTAGTTTTTGCAACCTTCTGAGTTAGAGGACATTGAAAACTATCATTTTTATTTAAAAAATGATCGTAACTCGATAACGAAAAATGATATCGATTCACATTCTTCAGCAGAAATATGCGCAATGAAAAGTACTAAAATTGTTTCATAGAGAGTATGAAGATAGACTAACTATTTAAAAAGTTATAGTTAAAAAACTGACTTTTTCAGAAACACCCTAAGTTAAAGAATAAAAATAATTATAACATAAAAACCGATAGTGCTATAACTTTAATTCATTTGAAAATGTTACTTGAAAAACATTTTTCTACAACTTTGCTGAAGTAAGTACCTTGCTATACCATTTTGTTCGAAAAATAATTTTTCGAAAAGAACCCTAGCTACATTTTACTTTAAAAGAAAGCGAATTTAATCCCCAAAAATATTCTCTCAGACATAATTTCTCTAAAACGAACGGTTTGAGAGTTATTGATTTTTGTACCGAAAAATCGCCCTTGTGACTCATAGTGCATTCAAAGAAAATCAACAGTGCATATTTCCAGACTTGGTTTTATTTCCAATTTAGAACTATTGTGTTTTTACATCCTAGATTGCATGATTCAGTGATCGAAACCCAAAACTTCATGAAGTATTTGAAATTATTAAATTAAAATTTGTGTTTGCTATTGAAATTGACAAAATGATTGTATATATAGTATATAGTCCCTTTGGCGATTGTTTACTTTTACGGTCCCACCTATCAGCATTGAAGTATCGCCCTTACGTTTTTTTACAATACCAATTTTACAATTGGTGGGGGTTTGGTGAAAATCGATCTTAATGTCTAAACGGCATAATTCCGAAACCGTAATTTTTGAAGTTTTAAAATTATGCAGAATTAATTTTTCAGAAAATAGTAACAGAGCAAATAAGTACCAAAGTCCAAAAAAATCAATTTTTGTCAAACGTTTTTTTTCGAGTTTACATCAAATCTCAATGTTTCATGCATTATAATGTCATTTGGCATCAAAAATACAAATTTGATTTTGAAAATTTTTCATTTCAGTTTATATGGGAATTTGTTGTGTGATTGCACTCTTCAACTCGTAACTCCGGAACCGGAAGTCCAATCAATGAAAAATTCAATAGCAGCCGATGGGAAGATTGTACCTTTCATTTGAGACTAACTTTGTGCAAATCGATCCAGCCATCTCTGATTAACAGAGGTCACATTTTTTCCACATACACAGATACACACACATACATACAGACATACATACACACACAGACATTTTCCGATCTCGACGAACTGAGTCGATTAGCATATGACACTCGGTCCTCCCGGTCGGGATTAGATCGACGAATTTTAGAGTGAATGAGAAAGGCAAAAACATTTTAAGCAATTGTTGAAATTTATGCATTTTTCGTTGAGCAGTTCTATGTTTCATAGAATTAAATCAATTTTAACTTCGCTTTCTATTAAATAAAGACCCTTATTACAGTACATCTCTACAAAAACGAGATCAATTTGAAAATAAATCTGAGGATTATGATTGATTACAGAACTCTGGAATTTTCTATTGGAATGTTTTCAGACAGGAATTTGATATTGATGCTATTAGACAACTGTGAAATCAAGACCAATAGATCAGTTGCATATCAGGAGGACCCCATTCCGAAAATTTATCAAAAGTCCTCATGATGTTTACAACAACAGGTTATCAATCTACGGATCAGATAATTGTTATTGTAATATTGAATTAAATCAGTCTGCATCAATAAATTTTCAACTTCAATCCAATATTTTTTTTTGGGTGTGGTTGGGGGGGGGGGGGGGCGGTTGTATGGTGTCAAACCCCAAAACCTTCTCTTGGCTACGCCGTTGCTTGGAGTTATTTATTTCGCTTTTCATTTTCCGATATGTTTCAGATCGATCCGATGGTTATAAGTTAGAAAAATTGCAGAGAGAAGGTTCGCACAAATGAACATTTTTGTACTGATAAGTTATCAAGTTCCTTCCAGACAACTTGGAAGTGTTTGGTGATTATTTCTAGCGGTTGTAGATAGTAAAATGAAATACAAAATTCGTTTTATCGAAATAATGTTTGGCTTATTTCAATGGATTATTACTATATTGAACAATAAATAGGCGACGAAGAGTAATCCACAAACAACAAGCCATAACTTTTTAAGTATTCAAAATAGATATTTGAAGTCTTCAGTAAAGTTATTCGCATAAGTAAGAGCTACAAATTTGCTGAAGGCATCATTTCGATATAATCATTTCCAAGAAAATTTGTGAAAATATCTCACTCATAGGGGGATTAATTAGCAAAAGCACAATACCAAAAGAAAGGGCATATTACCTCCATTAAATTCTCCGAAGATACAATTGACCTAAAATAAGCCGTTTTGGCGTTAATAATAGATTACATGTTTTTGGTCATATTTCTGGCTATGGGAAATGATAAAAATCTTTCGTCCGCATTCAATGTTAAATATCTCTTTTAATAATAGTCCGATTTCAACAATCTATAGCTTGTTCGAAAGGTATTTATTAAAGCTATCTAAGAACATATAAATTGTTAATCTACATTGTCAATTTCGGCAGATAATTTAAAAAACTGCAAAAAACGCCATTTTTGCGCATTCAAACATTCATATCTTGGAAACTAAACATCAGAATCAAAAACAAATTAATAGCGTTCATACTGTTTTTTAGTTCTTTCATTTAAAATTGGTTTGGATAAGATCGGTTCAGCCATTGCTGAGAAACACGAATGAGAGTTTGTCCGTTACATACACACACACAGACACACACACAGACATTGTCCCAAATCGTCGAGCTGAGTCGATTGGTATATAAGACTCGGCCCTCCGGGCCTCGGAAAAAATCTTCAAAGTTTGAGCGAATTCTATACATTTCTTTTATAAGAAATGTAAAACTATTTAAAAATAACTTTTGTTTGTGGATAGATTTAATATCTATACGGATACTGAAAGCTCATTTCACGTACTATATAAAAATATATTCATTCGCAAAATAGATTGAAAATTACCCTAAATAATTCAAAGTTTTTAAAATTTAGGAAATTTACTTGGTATGCTCGAAAACCAGTGCTGGGAAAATCATAATCAAAAAAAAAATCAAACCGCAATCATGACTGATAATTATCGCTTATGATTTTTTCGAAAATTCTCACTGCCGATAAAATCATGCCGTGATCACTCTATTAACTATCAAAATATCATCTCCCAAAAATCACTACCGATTTTTTCTTGCCCTCTATCAGTTGTGATTTTGATCTGTGGTTGAATTTGATAATTGAGAGGGCGATCACGGCATGATTCTATCTGCAGCGAGCAATTCGGAAAAAAATCACAAGTGAGCATTATCAGCCATGATTGCGATTTGATTTAATTCTTGGATCAGTGATCATTATCTATTTTCGAACATTATGGATATGTTAGGGGTGTCAATGAGCCAAGCTGAAAATTTTTTCAACTTTTTGGGAAAGTGTTTTATATTGAAAGGCGAGTTGAGGGCTGTTGAAAATCAATAGTTTTGGACATTTCAATGCAGAGAGGGGGGGGGGGGTCCGCCGATGTGTCGAAATGGAATTTTTTTCAACTTTTTGGGAAAGTGTTTTATATTGAAGGGGAAGTTGAGGGCTATTGAAAATCAATAGTTTTGGACATTTTCAATGCACAGGGGGGGGGGGGGGTCCGCCGATGCATCAAAATGGAATTTTTTCAACTTTTTGGGAAAGTGTTTTATATTGAAAGGCAAGTTGAGGGCTGTTGAAAATCAATAGTTTTGGACATTTTCAACGCACAGGGGAGTCCGCCGATGTGTCAAAGTGGATTTTTTTTTCAACTTTTTGGGAAAGTGTTTTATATTGAAAGGCAAGTTGAGGACTGTTGAAAATCAATAGTTTTGGAGATTTTCAATGCAGAGGGGAGGGGGGGGGGGGTCCGCCGATGCATCAAAATGGAATTTTTTTCAACTTTTTGGGAAAGTGTTTTGGAGTTTTGGCTGTTGAAAATCAATAGTTTTGGACATTTTCAATGCAGAGGGGGGGGGGGGGGGTCCGCCTGTGTCGAAATGGAATTTTTTTCAACGTTTTGGGAAAGTGTTTTATATTGAAGGGCAAGTTGAGGGCTATTGAAAATCAATAGCTTTGGACATTTTCAATGCGCCGATGTGTCAAAATGGATTTTTTTTTTTCAACTTTTTGGGAAAGTGTTAGATATTGAAAGGCAAGTTGAGGGCTGTTGAAAATCAATAGTTTTGGACATTTTCAATGTTGAGGGGGGGTCCGCCGATGTGTTGAAATGGAATTTTTTTCAACTTTTTGGGAAAGTGTTTTATATTGAAGGACAAGCTGAGGGCTGTTGAAAATCAATAGTTTCGGACATTTTCAATATACAGTGGGGTCCGCTGATGTGTCAAAATGGAATTTTTTTCAACTTTTTAGGAGCGTTTTATATTAAAGGGAAAGTTGAGGACTGTTAAAAACAATAGTTTTGGACATTTTCAATGTACAGGAGGCTCTGTCGAAGTATCTAATTAAGAACGATTTCAACTTTTTGGGAAAGTGTTTTATAGTGAAGGGCAAGTTGTTGGCAGATAAAAATCAATTATTGACATTTTAAATGAGCTTGGTGTCTGTCAATGTATTACAAATATTAAACAGTAGGGGCTTTTGATAAATGTTTAAGCAAAGGAGACAGACCTCGAACAAATTTTCAAAGTAGATTTGTTTTTAAAAAGATGATTTTTTCACTATGTGAAGGACGAGGCTCTATAATTGGCAAAATAGTAAATGCTTTCTGGAGCATATTTTTCTTGTATTAGAGATGCAAAATTAGCAAAAACCAAAAAATCATTTATTTTAAATTTTGCGCTGGAAGACCCCCTTAAGGGAAATTTTTACGAAATAATCCGAAAGGATTACAAGGCTATGTCTAGGGACGATAGAAGAATATTTTAATAGCTTCGATTTATTAAAAAGAAAGATAACAATATAAGAGGGGTGCGCCCCGCCGCCGCCGATTGTAGGTAAAAATTAGAGGTGGCGCACCTCTATAAAATATTTCCCGAACTGACCTGACCATTAAAACGTTTCTGTTGGAAATGCCTTTGCACTCCGTAACACAATTAAAACTACTTTTAGAAAAATACTAAAACAAGGTGGTCTAATTTTTAAGGCTCAATATCATCAATATCAAATATATCATGTAGAGTTTTTTTTTCTCGGCTTGCTTTTTTCATTGTAGGACTTATTGACTTTCCAAAACAAGGTCATTGGATGCGTGGTACGCATTTTTTTAACACATCCTTTTATTTTACGAGCACTACATTCATTTGCTTTCACACATAAATAACGAGCATAATCCATAACAATAAATCAAGGAGTTAACATGATTCTGCGAAAAAAATTTTTTGGCGTAAAGTAGCCCGCCTTGTGGGGGTGACTTTACGCCAGTTTTAGCTCTTTAGATTTCACGTACAATCTTGATTTTCCAAAAGTTCTTTTCAATGACTTTGGAGGTACTAGTTCCATATGTAAAATATCGAAGTTTCAAATTTAAAGTTGCGTGATCGTAGTTCAAGTATTGATTTTAAACTACCAACAACTTGTCCATCAATATAAAACACTTTCCCGAAAAGTTGAAAAAATTCAATTTTAACGCATCGGCGGACCCCCCTGTGCATTGAAAATGTCCAAAACTATTGATTTTGAACTACCAACAACTTGTCCTTCAATATAAAACACTTTCCCGAAAAGTTAAAAAAAAATCAATTTTAACGCATCGGCGGACCCCCCTGTGCATTGAAAATGTTCAAAACTATTGATTTTGAACTACCAACAACTTGTCCTTCAATATAAAACACTTTCCCGAAAAGGTTGAAAAAATTCCATTTTGACACGTCGGCGGACCCCCCTATGCATTGAAAATGTCCAAAACTATTGATTTTCAACTACCAACAACTTGTCCTTCAATATAAAACACTTGCCCGAAAAATTGAAAAAAATCCATTTTGACACATCGGCGGACCCCCCTGTGCATTGAAAATGTCCAAAACTATTGATTTTCAACTACCAACAACTTGTCCTTCAATATAAAACACTTTTCCGAAAGGTTTAAAAAATCCATTTTAACGCATCGGCGGACCCCCTGTGCATTGAAACTGGCCAAAACTATTGATTCTTGAGTGTAATGTACAAAACGTTCTATTTTTGGCGTAAAGTAATCATCGATGACGGTATTTCAAAACCCACTCGTCAAAATCGTTCCAAAAACAAAGATAATTACAAAAATATTGATATCCGTCATTATCCCGACGAACTAGTTATGAAAAAAAAGTTCAACAGACGTATTTTTGGAGTCAATACGTTTTTATGTACAACGTATCCAACACTTAAATTTATTTAGTGCAGCTCTGTCTACAAATCAATATAATCCTAACAATAGCAAAACAAACTTTAATTTCGTTTTTACTCTTAATTTACTATAATAAACACTTAATTTACTATTATAAACCGAAGCTGTTAATGTATTCTGCTATAGTCCCTAAACATAGGCTTATAACATTTTCTGATTTTGTATAAATTTCACTTAAGGAGGTCTTCCAGCGCAAAATTAAAAAAAAACTCTAAGGCACGGAAAATGTGCTCATGAAAGGATTTACACGAATTGGACTTGGTTCGTCTGCTAGAGCTTATCAAACATATGTTGATATGAGGCTGACAAAAACGGGTTAAAAAGCCGATAAAATCAGGGGCTGACAAAATCGGGTTAAAAAGCTGATAAAATCTGGGTAGACAAAATCGGGAGCTGATAAAATCGGGTCTTCACTTTATTAACTTTTCTAAGTAACAACTTGAACAATTTTGAATTGCTCGAAAAATAAAAAAATGGATAACGCAATCTTTAGCCTTAAATTATTGTAGACAAATAAAAGACCTTTATCAGCCCCCGATTTTGTTTATCCCCAATTTTGTTAGCTTTTGACGATTTTGTCAGCCTCATATATATCAAAAAGAAAGAAATTAACAAAACAATGTTCCAAAAAAATTCAATTTTGACACATCGGCGGACCCCCCTGTGCATTAAAAATGTTCAAAACTATTGATTTTAAACTACCAACAACTTGTCCATCAATATAAAACACTTTCCCGAAAAGTTGAAAAAAATCAATTTTAACGCATCGGCGCACCCCCTGTGCATTGAAAATGTCCAAAACTATTGATTTTGAACTACCAACAACTTGTCCTTCAATATAAAACACTTGCCCGAAAAGTTGAAAAATAAAATCAATTTTAACGCATCGGCGGACCCCCCTGTGCATTGAAAATGTTCAAAACAATTGATTTTGAACTACCAACAACTTGTCCTTCAATATAAAACACTTTCCCGAAAAGTTTGAAAAAAATCCATTTTGACACATCGGCGGACCCCCCTGTACATTGAAAATGTCCAAAACTATTGATTTGCAACTACCAACAACTTGTCCTTCAATATAAAACACTTTCCCGAAAAGGTTGAAAAAATTCCATTTTGACACATCGGCGGACCCCCCTGTACATTGAAAATGTCCAAAACTATTGATTTGCAACTACCAACAACTTGTCCTTCAATATAAAACACTTTCCCGAAAAGTTGAAGAACATTCCATTTTGACACATCGGCGGACCCCCCTGTGCATTGAAAATGTCCAAAACTATTGATTTTCAACTACCAACAACTTGTCCTTCAATATAAAACACTTTCCCGAAAAGTTGAAGAACATTCCATTTTGACACATCGGCGGACCCCCTGTGCATTGAAACTGGCCAAAACTATTGATTTTCAACTACCAACAACTTGTCCATCAATATAAAACACTTGCCCGAAAAGTTGAAAAAATAAATAAATTTTAACGCATCGGCGGACCCCCCTGTGCATTGAAAATGAAACTATTGATTTTGAACTACCAACAACTTGTCCTTCAATATAAAACACTTTCCCGAAAAGTTGAAAAAATTCCATTTTGACACATCGGCGGACCCCCCTGTGCATTGAAAATGTTCAAAACTATTGATGTTCAACTACCAACAACTTGTCCTTCAATATAAAGCACATTCCCGAAAAGCAGAAATCGTTAGAGTTTGGATTATTTTGCATCCCTACATGTGTGCTGGATCGCTCTCACTCCCAAAATCATTTGGCTAAATCATCATCATAAGGAGTTTCTTACAATAATCATGTACAATGCCATCAACCCCGATTTTGCATCTTTTCTATCGTACCTGATTTTCTCAACTTCATAAGCCTGATCAAAAAAAATCATAATCAGGCCGTGATCACAGGCGGTGATTTTATTGCAATGATTTTTTGCTAGCACATTATCGGTTCAGAGAAAATCACAAGCGATTTTTTATGGTTGTGATCATAGCATAGCATGATCAGCAGTGATAATTATCACTGATGATTTTTGATTTTTGGTGATTTTCCCAGCACTGTCGAGGACACAATATCGCCCACAACTTCCACAATACAAAATGTTTTGCAACCAAAACACATTGGATAATGGGTTTCACATAACTTGAGGTATATAACGAGAGGCAGTGGTATATGTCTAATAGAAACGGAGAAAAGGGGATTCCACCAACTTACCCCAACTGTCAACTAGCCCCGGGCTCTCCTAAACTATTTTCTGGTGAAGGTAGTTTCACGATTTTCGGCCATTTCCGTTTTGTAGCGGGCAGAATTGACTCTTTTCCCTTCGACACCACCTTTCCTAAATCAGCCACAATTGGGGACCTTGTGTTTAAGAAGATCTTTGCCCGTGATGATAAAAAACGTTAGAGCTAATCAATGATACCGGTCTGAGGCTCCTTTATATACTTACTTTGATTTCTATCGAATGTTTTCAGACTGGTAATCAAGGTACATGAGTCCAGTTGGATCATTCTGGAGTCAGAACTCAAACACAAATAGTACCCGCCATAGTAGGGGTCTCAATAGCTGGGCAAAACCGAACAATGCGAATGGTCTTCTTCGGGAGTGGCACTGAAGCCATCCGTTAAATATTGATTTAGGCTCCTGTTCCAACTGTCACGGGTTATAATTGGCGCCCAACAAGATTTGGCACGTTTTTTGTTGGTAAATACAACTTTCTTCGACATTTTTCCCTTGGATTAGTTTAGATTTTTCTCAATGGTTAATTTAGTTTTAAGTTGCAAATACATACATATTTTTTAGAATAAGTTTATTGCTCTTCTTTACCATATTTTTCATTTATAAATTCATTATTACTACACTCACTATATTTCATTATACCTAATACAAATTATATAATTAAGTACTACTTCATATCCACGTACAAAATGGATAGATTTCCATATTCTGAACATTTGAACTCTGAAGAAGTTCATTATGAACTTATGATCAGAGGTCAGTTGGAGGAAACTAACCTTGAACTTGATCTTGATGGTAAACAAAGACTTCTAAATACGTTGTTCAAGTCCGATGGCAAAAATAGTCAAAACTATCGTTCGCCGTTAAATATTTCGGAGGAATTTTCCCATATTTCTGGGAGAGTGGCAGATTTGTTTAGATCGTTAAATCGGTTTGGTGTTGAACTACGATTTGAATCGCGGTTACTACATTACTGGTATCGAGCGAAACGCTGCCAGGCAGTGAGTGAGGATCAAAAGAAGATGCTTAGGGAGTTCGTTCGCGGTATTGAAGAGTGTATGCAAACACATAAGATGAGACCGCCATCCTCACAATATAAAGAGCGTATCAATGACATGCTCAAAGAGGCAGATGACGCAGCGAATATGCGCAGCCAAACGCAAAAATTCAAGCTATGTAGCTCTTCGGAGTAACCACAGTTTACGATGAGAAGAAACACCTACGGGGAAAATTTTTACTGGCAGCTATTAACAGCTTTGTTTGTTTCTCCGAAAGATAACTGCGCTGGGAAATCATTGGAAGCTTGTGCTGACTCGTTAAACCAGTACACAGTGGCGGATTTGCATAAAAACTTGGCCAAAAGTCGAAAATTGCATGATAGTGCTTTCCCGATCAGAAACACATAACAAAAATATTTCAAAAACATATCTTGCGTTGTCACTTGTTATAATTTTCTGTTATTTTAACTACTAACGAGACCTAATTTATAACACAATTTGTTACGAAAATTGCATTCTGTTATAAACTTGTTATTTCATTTTGATCGGGTTGGGTTTTAGTACATATATTGTCCTTCAGATGATACTGCCGCATGCTATTTTAAGGGAAACACTCCAAAATTTTCATTTTTCAGGTGTTGACACATCCAAATAGTTTGAACCATAGCCTTTTCTCATATTTTTTTTATCGAGCGCTCGAAATATCAGTATTATTCAAGTGTAGCTGGATTTTGATAAAATCGCCGGTTTTGAATTTGGAATAATGGAAAGTTATGCTGACGGTATGTACTTTATTTATATGTATTGATATCGAAAGATATCATTTTGCATGTTTATAGAAAATGTCAATACCTTTCACACTTTTGTAGTAGACGGTTTCAACACACATTTTTGCTAAATTATTGAAATACTTTTTATGTGATGGTGGCAGCACTGCCGAATCTCTCGGAAGTGATTTTGCGTTCCTCCCATAGTTTACAAAATTTTGCAGTGAAATATAGTATATTTAATAGGAAATCGAAGTTAATCGCTCGGTAGGTCGTTTCTCCTGTTGCGTTATGTGTTGGTAGGCAAAAATATCGTTGGAATAGTGTAATTTGACGTAGTGATTTTATCGTCACATCACAATTATTTTACTATGTATGTGCGCGACTCGAGCGAGCTACCAAAAAAATGTTCCCACTTAGCATCGACAGCGCCATCTGAACTTGACTAGTTGATGCAACGATTTCACTGATTCCCAGTTAAACTCATTCCGGAACCGGTTCGGATATCTGAATGGAGTCAGTACCCGGTCAAAAAAATGCGGACGAAGATCGTCAGGCCATTTGAATGGTTTGACGTTTGAATCAACTCGCCTTTGCTAATTGCCCCTAGGAACAAATGCTGTTTGCGAATGCGATTTAAAGGTAATTTCAATACTTAGACGACAAATTTTCTGGCGGCTGCAATGGACTTGGTTGTTTTTGCATTTTTCAAACATGGCGGTTAGTGTTATCCACATTATTCATATTATTTATCTTATTAATTCAATAATTTTTTTTATTGTTTTAATCATGTTGTTTGTTTCATTTGTTTAATCATTTTATTAAATTGTAAGTTTTTCCCAGTTCATATATTGTTCAGTTTCTTCATTTTATTAATTCGGTTTAGTCAGTTCTTTTAGTTATTGGATGACAGTTAGCTTGAAACAATTTAGTTTACTCTCTTAATTTCATAACTTTTTTAATATTGTCTGATTTTCATTTGAGCTAATTTGATTTGTTTTATTAATTTGATTTATATGAATCATTCTATCCATTTTATGAATAACTTTTTTTTGCTTCATAATTGTTTTGATTTTTGGTTTGTTTTGTTATTGTTTTTTAATTTATTCTGTTTATTATACGTGTTATACGTGCAAGACTCGAGGCTGTGCTTGTCTCACATATAGTTGCTTGCCAGCTTTGCGTGCGTTTGGCAATTTAATGAATAATACAACAGTTATATGTATGAGAGGTGTCTCATCCCACTGATGGGTGGATTAAATCGGTTTTATGTATACATGTGTGTATATATGTGTATGTGTTTATGTGTTTATATAAATGTTCAAAAAATGGTTGCATTATACACGGGATTGTTTTGTGGTGTACACATATAATCTATTAATGTGAAAAACTGATACTTCTGGATAGAAGTCAGATCTTCCTCCAATTACAGCTCCTTGGAGATCTCCAATGGAACAACTTACACAAGTCCAACAGGCAGTGACACCAGACTAGGAGAAACGGAAGCGCTGAGGAAAACACGGAGTCCATCGGTTCTTTTTTATTATTTCCCCTTTTCTTTCTTAAATAAGCAGGAATTCAAGAAATGTGGATGAGAGTCAAAGGGGACATAAATGGGAGATAGAAATGAAGGTAGAAAACTGCAAAAACTGGTAAGTTTTCTAGTACACATGTGTTATGTTATATATACAAATTGAACCAATATACTAAATACGCGTCGATTTCCTGCTTAAATGGAATCGAAAGTCTTACTGTAATGTTACAATCCAATTGATACAAACATTACAGTAAGGCGGGGCTAGTTGATGGAACGATGACCTCGGAACATGTCTGGCACTGTACACGAAATGGGTCACCGGAAAGTCAATTGAGCTAACACCTTCTTAAATCCGTGAACCAAGTTATTTGCATGAATGTTTAAATACATGCAAACATCTTTTTTCTGTAAATCACTACCAGCTAGTGGGAGATAGGAAGGTTAACACACACACACACACATCACTACCAGCTAGTGGGAGATAGGAAGGTTAACACACACACACATTATTGAAATACTTTTTATGTCCACGTATGCCCACTATGTTTCAAGGCGATTTGTGTTCCTTGAACGATTCTCCATTTGGAACATTAAAGAATTCTTGCCCGAATTAGCCCGTTTTGAGTAATCTTTGATTAAGTGGAGACGGTGACGGATTATAAGATTTTCGGTTTAAAATTTAGACTCGTACTTTTAATTACTGCTGCACCTCCGGTTGTCATAGCGAGTCGCACAATACTGTATTTTGAACAATCTTTGATTAAGTGGAGACGGTGGCGGATTATAAGATTTTCGGTTTAAAATTTAGACTCGTACTTTTAATTACTGCTGCACCTCCGGTTGTCATAGCGAGTCGCACAATACTGTATTTTGAACAGGAAGAATTGTGTATTTAGTGGTGAAAATTTCATCAAGATTCATAAATATTTTTAAAAGTTATCAAAAGTGGAACGCAAAAGACGTAAATAATTTTGGTCGTTCATATTGAAAACCAACGAGGTCAACAGAAGTGATCGCCAAAGGTTCCAAATTTCAAAAATCGATTACGAATACCATGGTTAAACGTTGCCGGGCAACTTCGACGTTTGATCATGCAAAGTAAAATAAATCTAGAGGTGGAATATATGACTGGATTCTACGAGCGAAAATCAGTAGCGTAGTGCAAAAGAATACTGGGCCGTGGGAATCCGGCCGTGATTTGGCTGAAAATCTCACTTTAGCGTACACTCCAGCTTGGTGAATTTGTTTGTGAGAAGGTTGTCATCAGTCGTAGTATGTCCACAGACTAACAGACATAACACTATGAGGGAATTCCCTCAAAAAACATCGATACGACAATTTTCCCAGAACACTAGCTCCACCTTTTATACACAGTCCCAAACACTCATTTACTGCTGGGTTACCCCTCAGGTTTGGGAACAATTTTTCACTAGTGGTCTATCCCCCATATGCTTGTTCATATGTCAGTGGCGCCATAATTTCAAATGTGGCCACAGTCCCAACTACAGATATATTTAAAATGACCGTTAAAGCGGGCGAATCTTTGTTTTTTAGTGTTATGTCTGTTAGTCTGTGGTATGTCAGCAAGCATGACAACAAAACGTGGTGTGATGTGATGTGATAAGAAGCCACCATCAGTTCAAGGTTTTTCCAGTGAATGCGGGTAGACTTAATAGTTTATCGTGAGACTTTCACATTATCGCTGTTACTGAAGGGAGATCAAAAAGGGGTTGGGCGGGCTCGTAAGCATAGACACTTACGCGTATCTCGCGGGGAAAAAGAATGCCTTCCAACAATAATTTTCCAGTCAAAAGATAAATTTTTTTGCTATACTTGCTTTACCCACCTGATGATTTGTTTTGAGAAGGGTGCGTCAAACTCTTATCAGACCTTCTGACGAAAACAAGTTTTCTTCAAGTGACTTGGGCTGGCTATCCACGTTCCCTCGTCCAGTCCTCAATTCGTATGATACCCTGGTGCTCCCAACCCCTCCCAGTTATCAAATATTTTATAATGTAACGAAAATCGAATATAACATTTAATAAATACATCGCACAACATTACGTACATAATAAACATAACAAATAAATAAACATGAAAAAATTGAATAAACCTGGATATTTAAATCACTATAACAATAAAGGTGAATATAATAAATATAATGGGTGAAACAAATAGTCTGAAAACTATAGATAAACGAATTTAGTAAATAAAGTTAAATATAATGCAAGCGTAAAACAGGTATGTATGTATGTATGTAGATAACCACCATCCTAGCTTGAGTATTGCTCTTCTTGTGGCTCCATTTTACAGTAAGCACAAATTTCTTTCAACCTTTCCTCTTTGCCTTCGGTTGGCTTACCACTTCATTGTCCAGTTGTAACTTCAACGGTGTCCTCCATGCAATTAAAATATAATATTATTTTACAAATTATATAAATAAAAATTAAAAGTGTACAGTGCCATTAATTATAATATGAGAGAATAATGCATGAATAATAATAAAATATGAATATGGCATTTAATTGTTGCATGTATTATGGGTCCAGCTTGGCAAGCGCATTTCCACTTGGTGTTAGAATAACGTATTTTCTCTTTACATATGAGTTAAAATTTCTGAAGTACCCCCCAACAAAGCGGCGAACTTTGCAAAACATGCCCCAGCTCTACCGTCCAGTCACCCGTGAACATCCTCGCGAAATACCCCGTCGTCACTCGAAACACCTATAACAGTCCTTGCCAACTGAAAACTCACACACCTCTCTACCGCAATACTCTCCACATCCTAAGCCAAATCCCGAACTGCACCAAACTTCACCGGTAGTCCAACAAATGTCTAGTCCAGAAAATGTCGAAAAAATGCTCAACAAATGTCAACCACCTCCACCATTCCTCAAACAACCCTTCAAACAAATACAGTGCCAATCGGCTTCCTCACGCGATACCTACACCGCCCAAACTGCAAAACGCTGCACACACTATCAGCCCCCAACTCCAAGAAAAAATCCCTAAGCAAACACAAGGCTTCCGAAATACTTGACCCCTTGCAAAAACAACCCGGCATGCAAAAACAACGCGCCGGCGAAACAGTCGCTGCTCGCCACGGCACACTCGGACCAACATCGCGTGAGCGAGTCGGTCGGAGCTCGCCACGACTCTGACTACAAGAAAATGCAAAGTTAAAGAATGAGATTCGTTGCGATAGTATTATCAATAATACCCAGCGCTTATGATATAACAGTTTATTCATTATATATTTTTGAAAATAACATTTATAACAGATCTTGTGTCGTCCAAAAAAACACCATTTAACCCTTCAGCACTCGCGCCGTTGTATTTTGTGCAACACCTTCTTTCAGCACCAGCGCAGCGGCTGCTCATTCGAGGAGCCATTCGTGCGAGTGACGGAGGGTTAATTTACCTTTATCAATTGTTATTGCGTTTTCAGGACAAGTTTTGGCTGAAAAAATTGAATTTCATCGTGCAAAATTGAAAATTAATGATTTTGAAATTACTTTTCTTTCTATCAAACCATTGTAATTTTATTATAATTGATTTAGTACAAACTAGCCCTATACGCGATAGTTCATTTGTCGCTTCAATAAAGATCTGTTCTTGTTCACATGAAGTAAAACAATTTCTTTCGCATCCGTAAATATCCATTCTACAATCATTGCATATTTGCAATCAAATTTTTTTTATTTCAATTTCTGCGTAATAACGGATAGATTTCCCCGCGCATATTGGTTATGTTTCTTTTATTATATGCAAAGAATTACAACATTCTCCCAGATGACTTATCAACCACACAACTACAACTAATTTGAACAAACAGTATATTTCAAGTATGAACTGATTGATTGAGTCCGTCACACGCCATTTGTCAACCAAAACTCATAATTACCAACTTTTATACATGTCTAGTCGTGTCGCGGAGGGCACGGCAGGTTCGCTAGTGCAATGCTGGTCCAAGCGCGCCGTGGCGACCACCGGCTGTTTCGCATGCGCGCTGCCTTTGGCATGCCAGACCACACAAAAAATTAAACATTCCAAAAACCCCACGCCAGCTCAAAAACTTCCCTCCTGGAACTGAAAGCCAACAATATATGCAACACTTCACAGTCCAAACGGTACAAACATCGCGTGAAGAAACCGATCAAAACTGCATCCGTTTGAAAAACCGTCTGAAAAATAACAGAAATAGCCAACACCCGCTAAACACTCCCTCGACATTCCCCAGCCTAAACACCTGCTACATCACCAGTGAAGCCCGGTGCAACTCGAAATCCAACCCCGGCTGCAAAAAATACCACAATAAAAAGGCGTATAAACCCTTAATCAACAAAAATTACTACAAATGCTTCGAACAACGACAAAACACTTCACGAAGACGCTCCCGGGCACCTAAAAAACAAAACTAAAACATGCTTCGCAAAACTCACCACCCTGCGAAAAATGGGGGGGGGGGCACCTGAGAAATCTTTACTATTCAGCGTTGCATGTAGTATTACTTCATAGTGAATTGAAGAAAAAATAGTGTATAAAAATATGAGCAAAATGCATGCTACTCATACGATGAATATAAAGAATATAACAAAATACAATATTATAATGATGAGCACCATGTAGCAATCCATAAGGATGAAAACAAAAGAAAGAACATAACACCCAAAATAAAAAGTGCATGTGATGAATATAACAACTGTAATGTATGCAGTTACAGAAATATTCCGAGAGCTATTATTAAATGCATAATTTCCTTTTACGCCTTGCATTGATATTCAGATACGCTATTTACTTAATAATTTAAAATGAATAATATATCTATGTAATAGCTAATGATTAGAAATAATACAACAAGACATTATATGCATTACCATACGAGATGCAGTTTGCTACTTGCTTTTTCCTGTAATTAAAATACCTTACACGATGAAAACTCATCCCAATGGATAGAACCTGTATCATTTATAACATACATGTGTATATAGTAAAGCATGTTAGAGAAATTGAATAAGATGTTCTACAGTTATTACTCGTGCGAGCTGTAATGCACTTTGGTGGATATAAAAAGGTATCATCTAAGCACCTGAAACGACCGTCCGTTTTATCGGCCATACAAACGATTACATTCGTACGACTCTTTTATGCAAACCTACAGAAGCAAAAATGGTAGACAAGAAAAAAGAAAAGCTAACAGTCATATGATATAATGTCATCCCGCTCACACCGAAATAAGAGAGAATAGAAAAAAATATAAAATGAAACGATAAAAAAGGAACGAATCTGATACAGATAGGAAAGCATTTCCAATTGCACTGGTAGACACTAGTTCATCCAGTTACCATCACCTCCGATATGCCGCTATCCTGTCCTCCCCTACCCCGAAACATGTTCAAGAAACGAGACGGAACACACCAACATAACACTCAGCGAAAAGAGTATGAAACTACACTCTCAATCTCCACCTAGACCAGTTCCGACTTTCCGACAATTTTGCACAATCGGTGTACACTAGACCTCTCCACATTTTGAAAGAGTTTTGAAATATACATGGGTCAGCCCAGATTTTTGTTCTACGTGTGAATTTAAGAAGTTTCGCCAAAAATGACTTAATTTGGACATGATTTAGAGATGTCTCCAATCAAAAATCGTGTTTTTGCTATGTTTCCATAGTAAGATCACTTACACTCTGATTTAAGAGGCCCTACATGCCCACATATCATCAAATGTTGTTCCTTAGACATATCTTAACATGTTTTAACAGGTGAACATAGCTCTAATCACAATAGAAAATTTGTTAACTGGATTTGTATATAGAAAAGTATATCAAAAACAAGAAAAATTAGTGGTATTTTTTCTTGGTTGTGAAATTATTTTCTGTATAAAAATTCAGTTAACAAATTTTCTATTGCGATTAGAGCTATGTTCATCTGTTAAAACATGTTAAGATATGTCTAAGGAACAACATTTGATGATATGTGGGCTTGTAGGGCCTATTAAATCAGAGTGTAAGTGATCTTACTATGGAAACATTCGATTTTTGATTGGAGACACCTCTAAATCATGTCCAAATTAAGTCATGTTTAGCAAAACTTCTTAAATTCACAAGTAGAACAAAAAATTTGGGCTGACCCATGTATATTTCAAAACTTTTTCAAAATGTGGAGTGGTCTAGTGTACACATAACCACACCGAAGCACTTCCAGAGCAATATGCACACAGCCCGCCACTCTTCCCACACCGGCACAGCACGTCTGCGGAGCGTCAAAACTTGTCTCATAATACGCACACGAAAAATGCATCCAAGTCATTTCGACGGAACGATGACTTGACGCTGATGCTCCGCTGATGGAAGCCGGTCTATAGTGTGAATCACACTGACACAAGAGCAAAAACCTATCCGACATCTACCCATACCATGACAAACTTGTATGCTACAGCAACCGTTGATTGCATCCACAAAAAAGCTACCAGAAATGCTACACAACCGAAAAATATATTATACAAGTAACCTGTGAATGAACTAATACAGAAGTAATCGGAAAGCTCTCACCGTAGTTTCGTAATCCATGCCTGTTGCGAGAAAGCGAGTGGAGTTCCAAGTTTGCTGTTTGTTTTTTCTATGCGACGAAACACATACACGCACATTTACGGTTGGGCGTCGTTTTTCTCTATTCTTTCACTTATCAACCTAAGCACCAGGGCATTCTTTGAATAAAAATTTCACCCCAAAACTGTATTAAAAACTTTTACCACGTCCAATTGCAATTATTTGACACAACACTTCACTTAACAAATGTTAACGAATACAAAACACCTGAGAGCAAATTCAAATCTAGCTTACCGCGGTAACGAAACAGGGACAGGCTTAAAAGGCGACTACTATGCTCAACGCGAGTAAACTAAATGAGCCAGCATGACAACAAAACGTGGTTGCTCAAAACTATACCAGGAAGCAGGGCTGGAAACGTGACATTTTTTATGAATATAGATACAGCTGCTTAACTCTTTTCGGATCTCTAAGATAACTAAATTATGCTCAAGAAAGGATTTACTCGAAATCAACTTGGTTTATCTGCTAGAGCCCATCAAACTGCTATCAATTTCTTTTTTTTTTTTTTTTCATTTTTCTATTGATACGCAATTCTCACTTCGACATAGATCTTTCATGAGGGCCTAAATCAGTGATGCCGCAAGTACAGATTTATCTAGAAAGGTACAGATTTCTGAAGCATTTTTGGCACAGATTCTGTACGGTATCCCTAATAAACATCTAATGATCCAAGAGCCTAACGACCTGTTCAGGGTATCATCCATACAATATGTAGAATCGTTGGACTATATGGGTTAAAGTTTGTGTATAATTTTTTTATTAGGGTGCAGATTACACTTTTTTTACATTTCTTATAAAAGAAATGTATAGAATTCACTCAAACTTTCAAAATTTTTTCCGAGGCCCGGAGGGCCGAGTCTTATATACCAATCGACTCAGCTCGACGATTTGGGACAATGTCTGTGTGTGTGTATGTAACGGACAAATTCTCATTCGTGTTTCTCAGCAATGGCTGAACCGATCTTATCCAAACCAATTTTAAATGAAAGAACTAAAAAACAGTATGAACGCTATTAATTTGTTTTTGATTCTGATGTTTAGTTACCAAGATATGAATGTTTGAATGTGTAAAAATGGCGTTTTTTGCAGTTATTTTAAGATTATCTGCCGAAATTGACAATACAGATTAACAATTTATATGTTTTAAGACTGCTTTAACGAATACCTTTCGACATATTTAACATTAAATGCGGACGAAAGATTTTTATCATTTCCCATTGCCAGAAATATGACCAAAAACATATAATCTATTATTAACGCCAAAACGGCTTATTTTAGGTCAATAGTATCTTCAGAGAATTTAATGGAGGTAATATGGCCTTTCTTTTGGAATTGTGCTTTTGCTGATTAATCCCCCTATGAGTGAGATATTTTCACAAATTTTCTTGGAAGTGATTATATCGAAATGATGTCTTCAGCAAATTTGTAGCTCTTACTTTTGCGAATAACTTTACTAAAGACTTTAAATATCTATTTTGAATACTTTAAAAGTTATGGGTTGTTGTTTGTTGATTACTCTTTGTCGCCCATTTATTGTTCAATATAGTAATAATCCATTGAAATAAGCTAAACATTATTTCGATAAAACGAATTTTGTATTTCATTTTACTATCTACAACCGCTAGAAATAATCACCGAACACTTCCAAGTTGTCTGGAAGGAACTTGATAACTTATCAGTACAAAAATGTTCATTTGTGCGAACATTCTGACAGCAATTTTTCTAACTTATAACCATCGGATCGATCTGAAACATATCGGAAAATGAAAAGCGAAAAAATAACTCCAAGCAACGGCGTAGCCCAGAGAAGGTTTTGGGGTTTAATACCATACAACATCCCCCCCCCACAACACCCAAAAAAATATTGGATTGAAGTTGAAAATTTATTGATGCAGACTGATTTAATTCAATATTACAATAACAATTATCTGATCCGTAGATTGATAACCTGTTGTTGTTAACATCATTAGGACTTTTGATAAATTGTTGGAATTGGGTCCTGATATGTAACTGATCTATAGGTCTTGATTTCACAGTTGTCTAATAGCATCATTATCAAATTCCTGCCTGAAAACATTCCAATAGAAAATTCCAGAGTTCTGTAATCAATCATAATCCTCAGATTTATTTTCAAATTGAGCTCGTTTTTGTAAAAATGTACTGTAATAAGGGTCTTTATTTAATAGGAAGCGAAGTTAAAATTGATTTAATGTCTATGAAACAAAAAAATGCATAACTTTCAACATTTGCTAAAAATGTTTTTGCCTTTCTCATTCACTCTAAAATTCGTCAATCTAATCCCGACCCGGAGGACCGAGTGTCATATGCCAATCGACTGAGTTCGTCGAGATCGGAAAATGTTTGTGTGTGTATGTGTGTATGTGGAAAAAAATGTGACCTCTGTTTCTCAGAGATGGCTGGACCGATTTGCACAAAGTTAGTCTCAAATGAAAGGTACAGCCTTCCCATCGGCTGCTATTGAATTTTTTATTGATTGGACTTCCGGTTCCGGAGTTAAATGACTTTAAAATGCATGAAACATTGAGATGTTTGACAAAAATTGACTTCTTTGGACTTTGGTACATTTTTGCCTTTCTCATATAGAAAGGTTATGCAATCACTCTAAAAATCGTCAATCATACCGGCCCGGAGGGAGTATGCAGTGAGGGGTTGCTACTTTAAAATTAAAACTAGTTTAAAATTTCTTAACAAGTTGAAAATTTTCGGCAGGACCTGTACCTCCCGGATCTTTCTCCATGATCCGTCGCTGGTTTCAAGCGATGTTTCAGTATCACATAGTATCTCAAGATCGTGGCTGTCGATCCATTGTATGTATGTGCAAATCGTACTGAACATGTAATATTCATTTCCACCATTGTATTGAACATAACCAGCCATGGAATCGTAGTCTGGACAAATGAGACAAGCACAATTGCACCACTAGATGAATTAAAACAGGTTTTTATTTAGGGAATGCGTCGAGTTGAGACACTTTCCGAATGTAGAGAGAAATTTATGAAAAATGACGATTTCCATTCGACTCTAGCAGGTTCTGATCGATTTTGATGAGCATTTGATTTTTGTTGTATGACCAATTGTATGTATAGGTCAAATGTTTAAAAACAGTAATTTAAGGTCAAGATAACATCATTTTGAAACCGCCAATTTCGGAGGTTTAGTATCTTCGATGAGTTTTACAAACGTTAAACAGCGCATCATTTGATAAAATAATTTTGACGGTATATCGTCCAAGAAGTATTTATGGTGAATTTTCTCAGGTTAATATTCATGACTACAATAAAGTCTCAACAAATTCGCTAAAGACATGAACCTTGTTACTATTTTCTGGAAAATAATTCTGCATAATTTTAAAACTTCAAAAATTATGGTTTCGGAATTATGCCGTTTGGACAGTATGATCGATTTTCACCAAACCCCCACCAATCCGAATTTCTGGCTACGCCGCTGACTTCAAGTAAGTAGAAACAAAGTCGTTCTACACTCGTTTACAAGAAACTTCTCCGAACGCTGAATATCTATTATAATACATTGACACCCCAATTTTATCAGCCAAATATGAATTGCCAAATAGGTTTTTTTTATTGCATCGAACTACAACAATTTTTAGGTAGTTTTCAAGGGGTTATTTTATAGACTTCTTCCAAAATTTGGCGAACCTATTCCAATTCGTATACCAATTAATTGGTATTCTTAAGGGTTTATATGTTGCAGATAAGAAAATACTGAAATTTTCAGCTTTTTTCCTACACAATATTACGAAAGCTTATTAAACAATTTTTCCTAATAAGTTTGTGAAAATTATAAACTATTTGAAATTTTTTAATAGTTTAATTTTTTATTTAACCGTGATTTTTTAATAAATAGTGACCATCGCTTCACAACGTAGTCTATTTTTCATGGCTTGCGGTGAGCACGATCTCTCGAATTGCTGAACTGAAAATTATGGAATAGAAAATAATTTTTAGTGTTCTTTACAGATTTAACTCGCCGCGCAGATAGCTCTGAATTAGACCCGCTGGTGCCCTAAGACGACTTCGCTAGATTTTCAGAGCACTGTGCACACAGTGCATTAACGCAAGTGACGGAAGGCTATCGAAAAGTTTCGTGAAAATGAAAATTCCAGTAATGATGATGATTTCCTCAAACGGTTCGTTTTCGAGAGGTTTTTATTTGTTCTTTGGCATTAGGATTAGCGATAATAATTCAAATCAAGGATACTACTGGGAAGTCACCTTTAGAAAAAGTGGATGTCGAAGTAAAATTTGGAACTATGCACGCATGCACTTCAGAGATAGCGTGATATCCGGAGCTGCGATTACATTTCAACGCTTTTTTGTGAAAAGGGCGATGCTCACAAATGTAAACATAAGGCTTTTTTCATACATGCGAATGATAAATAAATAACCCCTTTAGAAAATTCAGTTTTCCCACCACAATATAGATATTTTATTAACAGAGCATTAACGATAATTCGATGGTATGTCCATGGGCCATTTTTTCGCTTTCCCATTGATTTGGTTTGAGATTTCTAGCACTGATGTTGTCCTATGCTGATTTGAGCGATTCTCTGAGTCCTGCCACTATCCCATGTAGTATGTGTTATCAAAAACATCGCGAAACATCAAGTTCTAAATGTTCTCAAGCGATATAATATCCAAAGAGAGTGATAAGAGTTATAAGAAATGTCTCATCACACTGTAAGGTGGATTAAAAGCGTTTCATCATTTGGATTCACTCTGATCAATTTATTAATTTCGTGCATTTTAGTCATATTATTCATTTCACATATTTTATTCACTGTTTTCATTCAATGCATTTTATTTATTTTCCCAACTCATAGCTTTTGTTTAAAATGAAGAACATTTTATTAACCTGACTATTTTTTCAGTTTTATTCATTTCATACAAATAATTCTTTTGACACAATTTATTTTTTCTATTAATTTATAACCTTACAATATCGATTAATTTGTCATTTCAATCAATGCATTTTCTTCTTTTTTATTCATTTTGTCAATTCACTTAATTTTGTTTATTTGGTTCGTTTGTTTCATTTATTTATTTAATTTGGTTTTTATTCATTTTATTTTCTTTGTTCATTCCATTCATTTTATTCATTTGAATCCTTAAATTAAATTGATTCATTTAATTCATTTGATTGATGCTTCACTTGATTCATTTGATTCATTTGATTAATTTGATTCATTTGATTAAATTGATCCATTTGATTTATTTGATTCATTTGATTCATTTGAATAATTTGATTCATTTGATTCATTTGATTCATTTGATTTATTTGATTCATTTGATTCATTTGAATCATTTGATTCATTTGATTTATTTGATTCATTTGATTCATTTGATTCATTTGATTCATTTGATCCATTTGATTCATTTGATTCATTTGATTCATTTGATTCATTTGATTCATTTGATTCATTTGATTCATTTGATTCATTTGATTCATTTGATTCATTTGATTCATTTGATTCATTTGATTCATTTGATTCATATGATTCATATGATTCATTTGATTCATTTGATTCATTTGATTCATTTGATTCATTTGATTCATTTGATTCATTTGATTCATTTGATTCATTTGATTCATTTGATTCATTTGATTCATTTGATTCATTTGATTCATTTGATTCATTTGATTCATTTGATTCAATTGGTTCATTTGATTTATTTGATTCATTTAATTCATTTTGTTCATATCTTTAATTTTATTCATTTCAGGTTCAGTCATTCCATTTATTTATTTCATTCAATTTGTTAGTTTTAGTCAATTCATTCTATTAATCTTATACTTATTTCTAAATATAATCTAAGTTTTCATTAATTAAGCTAATATAATTTGATTCGTGTATTTTATAATTTTGATTTACTACTTCGCATGAGTTCTGCAAACTAATGAATGATCCAAGAAATGTTTCATCTCACTGCCAGGTGGATTGAATCGGTATTTAAATTACAAATTGGTACAGATTTTTTACATGACAGCAAGGTAAAATAATTTAACCCTGCGATGCATCCCAGTAAACAGTTGAGCAGTGATGGCAAGAATCTGAAGTGGAGCTGGTACTGATTGAGCTTGAACTGAAGCTGACATTATAATGCAATATGCGAGAAACATGCTTCCAGCAAATCAAAGGGATGATGTCTAATAAAAGCTGAGTGAATCTTCTCGGAGTGCATACGTTTACTCTGACGTACTCCATTTGAATTCCCGCAAGCCGGTTTCTCGCATCTTATTGATATTTCCAACCCCATCTCAGCTTCTCGCCGCCACTCTGTTGGCCACCTTTGGTTGGCAAACAAAGCGGCAGTGAGAATTTGAGCTGGAGCTGATATTGACATTACCCAGTCAAACTCATCCGGAATTCTAACTGGTTTCCCACACTACTTTACAGTGAACGGCAAGTTACGGCGCCGCCATTTAGTTTACTTGGTTCTTGCGGAATTCCAGCTCAAATAAAACAACCGAGTCAGAATTTCTGGTTTGATTTCCCCGAATGGAAAATTTTAACAACCTCGTTATTGTTTGGGTACAGAATCCGGTCCTTTTTTCGATAGAAAAGTACAGATAGAAAAGATTTTTCAACTCCCGGTACAGATTTAATTGTGGCAACACTGGCCTAAATCGCTAATGCAAACAAACTGAGTTTTCGCTATTATGCGACTAAAATACTGCAAGGTAGCGGTAAAAATGACCGAAAACATTTTCTTTTGAGATTTCCACTATGGAAATATGCGAAAAAGTAATGGTGGATTCTGAAAACGACGATTTTTGTTCGTTTAATTGTTTCTTATGTATTGGCACAAAATTATTAATGAAACAATATATTTTCCTGAAGAAAGGAGGAAAATAACGAAAATTTTGTCTTGCAATACGATCATTCTGTAACCGGATTATACTACTATTGCATAAAAAAGATTTCATTATGTCACAATGCCCGTGTGCATTGTAAATGTCCAAAACTATTGATTTTTAACGGCCAACAACTTCTATTAATTTTCAACGGCCAACGAATTCCCCTTCAATATAAAACTCATTACTAAAAAGTGGAAAACATTTCCATTTCCACGCATCGGATGACTCCCCTGCGCATTGTAAATGTCCAAACTATTGATTTTCAACGGTCAACAATTTCCCCTTCCATATAAAACTCATTACTGAAAACTTGAAAACCTTTCCATTTTGAAGCATCGGCGGACCCCCCTACGCATTGTAAATGTACAAAACTATTGATTTTCAACGGCCAACAATTTCTCCTTCAGTATAAAACTCATTACCAAAAAGCTGAAAGCATTTCCATTTTCACGCATCGGCGGACTCCCCTGCGCATTGTAAATGTACAAAACTATTGATTTTCAACAGCCAACTAATTCCCCTTCAATATAAAACTCATTACTAAAAGGTTGAAAACATTTCCATTTTGACGCATCGGCGGACCCCCCCTGCGCATTGTAAATGTACAAAACTATTGATTTTCAACGGCCAACAATTTCTCCTTCTATATAAAACTCATTACCAAAAGTTAAAAACATTTCCATTTTCATGCATCGGCGAACCCCCCTGCGCATTGGAAATGTACAAAAACTATAGATTTTCAACGGCCAACAATTTCTCCTTCAATATAAAACTCATTACCAAAAATCTGAAAACATTTCCATTTTAACGCATCGGCGGACTCCCCTGCGCATTGTAAATGTACAAAACTATTGATTTTCAACGGCCAACAATTTCCTTTTCAATATAAAACTCATTACTGAAAACTTGAAAAAAAATCAGTCGGCTTTCTCATCTCGTACAGATCAGAAGCCAAATAGCGCACCGCTTGCGAACAGCACACAAACAAAAAATACTATCCGCGCCGCGCCGTCCTAACTTGTACGTGTAACATATAGACACAGGAAAGTTCCGTTGCACCTAACTTCGAGTGAAATGAGTGAACAACAAAATAAATTTCGCCCATTGCGGGAGAACACAATCGCGATTGATTTTTTGCAAACCCGTCTTAGACCTTCAGTGCGCGAGGTGGAACAGTTGGTCAAGGTGAAAATGGAACTTGATCTTACAGAGGTTTCACACGTCCAGCTTCACCACAACAGGAATGTAGTACTAATAACCGTCTTATTTAACTTTCGAGGCCAGATCATCGCAAGGTGCTAACTACATACAAAGAACCCTTTGCACATACCCTGGACAGATGCCCACGTACCAGTTTTGTAACAAAACGGCACACTACGGAAAGTCATGTGCCAAAACAACTAAAAAAAATTTATCTACTACAACCCACACCACCAAACAGCCTTGGACATCTACTGATACACCACAGACAGCCGGTCAAAAAATGCATGCCGGACAAACAATATTCCACGGTATCCTAAAGACAATAGTTAACGTACGCAAGGAAGAAATAAACAAGAAGGAAGACAGCTATATCAGAGTTACACGAAAACACAAAGAGCACCAAGAATCTAACAGCGACTAACAAAGCTCCAACAATGAAGACATGTAGGGTTGTGGTACCGGTAATACCGGTACCGAAAATCCCGGGAATACCGACCCATTTTTGGTACCGTAATACCGGTACTGAACAAAATTCAGTACCGGTATTTTCGGTACTATACAATTTTTTATGAAAAATATGTTAACTCTGCAGGGGGATCTGTTTCAAAATATCGGTCTGCAAGATAACGTTTAATTATATTAATTTGCCCTCTAGATAAATCGTTGAGATAACACCTTTGTGTGGGAATGAAATGGCGCCATCGTCATAATAATTCTAGAAGTTAAAGTTTTATTAGCAACGTTCTGATTGGTTTACATTATTCACTGGATGGCGCGTAATAAGACTACGGCCTAAGTCAGTATTTGGTTTGCTCTTAAACCTTTATCTATAAAAGAACGAACAGCGATTTAGTAGCTAACAGTTTTAGACTGGGTGAACTGCTTCAAATGGGGCGATTTGTAATTATTGGTGAACGGAAAATTTAGCAAAACTCCATAGTTTACAGGAACGCAAGGAGCCTTGATATGTATTAGAGAATAGTAGACAAACGGCATGAAGGTCGAAACCAATTTTCAGAAAAGCAAGAGAGGAAATGCGATTAACCTGCTCGGATTTACTGCCATTCTCGCTTTGATTTACTGTTGTTAATAGGGTTTCATACATTTACCATCTGTTCAAGTCGACGAAAGTCGCACCACTTAGCAGTTATTGATTTCAAAGTGGCCTAGATTTCGAAAAAAAGTAGGTGCCCTATACGAAAAATATCTTCTGTGAAATGAGTCTTGCCACAATAAATATGTTTTTTGATCAGCACAAATCAATGAGAATAAGATCATTAGTTTGAGCATTCAATTTCAGTTTGAAGCTTTTTTCGATTTTTTTAAAAAATATTCGAGTACCGGTACTTTACCGGTACTACCGGTACTGAGGGCTTCAGTACCGTAGTACCGGTTCTCGCCAAAAAGGGTCGGTACTGCGAACCCTAAAGACATGGACGTAAACACGAGCGAGGGAGAGGGCAGACGGACTGAGCAGCAAGCGACAGTAGGTAAACCTGACCATTGCTTACCACCAAGAAAGAAGATAAACACGAGAAGCGGAAAGCAGTGCGCCCAGAAAGGCAGCAATAATATTTGATTATTTTTTACTATTATTTTGTGAATTATAATCTATTTTTTTTTAAATTGTATGCGAAATCAAAAAGGCGAATGATCCTTGGGATTAAAACCTTAATAAACAAACAACAAAACTTAAAAAAACATTTCCATTTTGACGCATCGGCGGACTCTCCTGCGCATTGTAAATGTACAAAACTATTGATTTTCAACGGTCAATAATTTCCCCTTCAATATAAAACTCATTACTGAAAACTTCAAAACATTTCCATTTTGACGTATCGGCGGAACCCCTGCGCATTGTAAATGTACAAAACTGTTGATTTTCAACGGCCAACAGCTTCTCCTTCTAGTCTAGTCTAGTCTAGTCTACACATACACAGCCAATACATGTTGGGATCCTGGAAAATTGCAGGCGTTCGTCCACAATTTTTCTTGTCATTATTAACGTTTGTTGCACATATGGAATATGACACAAGCATTAAAGCGGTCAGGTCAACTGTGCAGCGTACAAAATGAAGATGATTCAAAATTATACGGCTATCAAACTATTCATTTAATGAATAATTTAATCAACGAATCATTTTGAACCTTGAATAAGGAAGAAACGTGGACAACCGTACACAACCGTTTCAATTTGATAGGGGTTTGATAAATCGTTGGGAGTGACTTGGCTAAGAGGGTTAATGTCACTCCTTTGGTTCCGGGTTCCTGGGATGGGGCAGAGGTTATTAGCCCTGTCCTGGCTAATGAGCCAAGATTATAGCGCCTTTACTCGCTCTCTGAAATAATGATAGAGAAAATTGGCCAAAACGGTTAGTTATTGCTAAACATAAAGACAAAAGGCAAAAACGCAAAAAAAATCCCACGAAAACGCTTCTATAAAAACAAAATTTCAATGACTTTCCTGTTAAGTGCATGTGTGTGCGCCAAATATTGTTTGAATACACAAATACTTGCATATTTGAGCTGGACGATAACTGAGAAGATTAAAAAACTTGGGAGACAAATTATTGTCCTCGCCACACTTCATTTCAACAAACCTACTTTTGATAAAGCACTCCGGGCTGAAAACGATACCACAAACAAATCAAAATCGAAACCGATTAGTCGCCACAATCAGAGCCCATCCCGAACATCTCTTATTATCACATTGACGAGCATACACACACGGTCATAAAATCACATGTGCAAGTATCTTGACACATCTCCCGCACTGTGGCTCTGCAGGGTCATGTACCGATCATATGCCGAATTAGGAGAAAAGAGAAGTAGTAGTATTAGTTGAACCTCAAAAAGGCTCGCGGATCCTAGTCCGCCGGTAGGTTCGTGAGGAACGGTTGGCTATAGACTCGAGCAGTTCACCAACATACGCCGCAGCGTTGGTATGGCTTCGCTCCCCCCGCTGAATGAAGTCTTGCTGGAACAGTCTACTATAGTTCGGTTGGTGCAGCTCGTCTTATTGCAAGTATTTACAAAGTTTCCTTTAACAGAATGTACGAAGTGTGCGACGATAGAAAATTTTCCTCTGCACTTGTTTTGAGGCAATAAACAACATTGTTTCCAAGGCAACTGAAAACTTTTCTGGTAACGATGACACCATCAGTTCTATTTTTGCAAGTTCTTCCATCTTGCTACCTTCAAGGTTGGAATAAATTCCGAGGCCAACAACAAAACCCTAGGGTTTGAATTTTTTATTAAATCGAAATGAAACTCCATCGGTTTGGGTTTTGGGTAGAAAACCTGAAAATTCGACTATACGAAATATAAATAGAAAACTTACCGCTCTAGTCCGCGGACGCACCGGCGTATCAGTTGTCGAAACCGATGTTGAAAATTAATGTGAATTGTGAGGGCTGCGTCCGATCTTGGACTTGCTTACTCATATAAAACTTACCGCTTCAGTCTGTGGCCGCGTCGGCGTACCAGCCACCGAAACCAGCGCAGAATAATACAGTTAACTGTGCACGCTGCATCTGATCCTGGACCTGCTGAAAGCAGCACTCATTCCCCGAATGGCTCTGGATGGCTCGAACGTTCTGCGGGGCGTCGGAGTCATTCGGTGTTCTTGATGAAGAGACCTTCCCTTCAAGAACATCCGCAAAGCTTCGAACAGAGGAACCGTCTTTTTGCTGGATCACTGCTTGAATGCTTCCGTGGCTACACCAGCATAAAGCCACTACACTACACTATCTTGACGAAAACCATCCAAAATTCGCGAATAAGCCCTTCCAAATGATTTTCCCAACAAAAACGGATGCTAAAAACATGACACCAATCTCAACGGCCAACAACTTCTCCTTCAATATAAAACTCATTACTGAAAATTTGAAAACATTTCCATATCCACGCATCGGCGAACCCCCTGCGCATTGTTAATGTACAAAACTATTGATTTTCAACTGCCAACAACTTCTCTTTCAATATAAAACTTATTACCAAAATGTTGAAAAAAATCAATTTTGTCGCTTCGGCGGACCCCTGTGTAGTGTAATTGTCCAAAACTATTGATTTTGAATGGCCAACAACTTCTTCAATATGAAACTCATTACCAACAAGTTGAAAAAAAAACATTTTGGCTCATCGGCGCACCCCCTTCGCATTGTAAATGTACAAAACTATTGATTTTCAACGGCCAACAATTTCATCTTCAATATTCTGGTTGCAGTTGAAAATCGAACTTCAATATTGCGCCTTTTGTTTTTTTGTGTACATGTTAGAGAATGAACTTACCCATCATCTATACCAGATGCGCTTTAGTTGGGCAAGAGCTAAACAGGAGAAAAATCGAAAGGCGCCAGTTAACTATTTCGATTTTCAAATGCAACCAGAATATAAAACTCATTAAAAAAGGTGGAAATAATTCCATTCTGACACATCGACGGACCCCCTGCGCATTGTAAATGTAGCAGTGTTTCAAAAATCACTCCAATCAGCATGCGTTGAAAAAACCATAGTTTGACAAATCATTAAAATCCATGATTTCATCACTCATGGTTTTTTGGCTCCTGAGGAGTGAAAACCGCCAAGGAGTGAAAACAGGTTACTAGATTATAATTGCAGCATACAGTTTAAAAGCCCGAGCTCAATTTAGATTTTCAATTTTCATTTTATTAATGTGGTTTTTGTTTGAGGCGAAACTGAGTCAGTTCTTAACCCCAACTGCTGTCAAAATGTATGAACTGACAGCGGTTGGGGTTAGAACCTGACTCAGTTTCAGGTTCAAGCGAAATCGCCATAAGCACAAAAGCAAAACAGATCCTTGGTACAGTTCATGGCGAAAGCTTCTTTTCGATAGACCTCGAAGGAGTGCCATTTTAGCTATAAATCGATTTACACCAAAAGAACGCGCTGAAATCGTAGCGCTTCACATTGAAAACGATCGTTCAATAGTGAAAACTGTGCGTGTTTATCGTAAAAAATATGGCAAGCTCACTTCACCATTTCCGGCGGAGTAAATAAACAAAATTTTCGAATTTGGGGGACACAGAACCCACACGTTATACATCAAACACCACTGCACGACCAGAAAGTAACTGTTTTGGCCGGAGTGTGCTCCAAAACAAGCATCGGTCCTTATTTTTTCAAAGAGGGAGAGACCATCGACAACGGACGCTACCGTTGGATTTTGGCGCACTTTGTCCACAAATGCAGAAAAGGTGCAGAGCAAATTTCCAGGACGCGTTGTCTCAAAAAATGATGATTTGGAATGGCCTCCTCATTCTCCGGATTTCACGGCGCCAGATATTTTTCTGTGGGGTTACTTGAAAAGTAAAGTGTATTCTAGCAAACCTAAGTACCTTGACGAACTCAAAGCTAATATACGAGCTGAAATTGCTGCGATTAAGCCCGATATGCTGTCCAATATCATGCAAAATGCCCGCAAAAGAGCTACTTTTTGTGTATCAAATGGGGGTGGTTATATAATCTACGTTGTATAATAAACCTGGTTTAAATGGCATAAAATATCATAAAAAACTTGTTTACTTGTGAAAACGGCTAAAAATGGCGAAGTTGTTCAATGTTGTAAAAGGATACATCCAGCTGGCGCACCCTGTACCTAGTGCTGGGATAATTGAGAAATTAAACATACAAATCTTGAAGGTCTATAAGCAGCGCCAGAACAAGAATCACAAACCGGAGTGGACAGGAGGAGCCAAAACCAGGAGTGAAAACCTAAGAGTCAAAACCCACTTGGATTACTTTGATTTTTTTACTCATTGATTTTCAACGGACAACTTTTTCCTCCTCATCACAGACAAGTTGAAAACATTTCCATTTTGAGGCATCAGCGGACCCCCCCCCCCCCCTCTGCGCATTGTAAATATACAAAACTATAGATTTTCAATGGCCAACAACTTTACCTTCAACGATACTATGTGACCTCTAATATTTTGCTTGCAGTCCTTTCCTATAGCAAGCGAAAAATGGACTGCCGCACATTCCAATCTTGCAAATATAAGCCATGAATGTCGTTCACTACATTCATTTTGAGCCGCTGCTATGAAATTTATTTGCAACAGTTCCAACGCAACGGATGATGAAAGTTAAACACACGGGACATTCACATACATTCGCAACAGCTAGCGAACGAAACCCAACTACGGCAGCAAGCCGAATAACCGAACTTTCACGAACATGTAACAGGCATGCTCAGCAGCACGAACGTTTTTGCTTTTCTCTCGTCCGTTTACATGCATAACAGCTTTAGGTACAGTTGGAGCGTGGCGGTCGCGTTGGTTTTTTCCCGAACTTTCGCATAAAAATGTCATTTGAAATGACTTCTTCCAGCCTTGCCAGGAAGCAGTAAAAACATGTTCTGACCAAGTATAACGCATGCATTTAAATAGACGCTTCATTGTGTAACTAATTACTTACGTTTGCCCGGCGGGGGCAATTTGCTACGGAGGAATTTCGGACTATCTTCCCTGACTGCAAAAACCAATGACAAAACTAGCGAAAAGGGCTCTTGCAATTAAGATAAAAAAATAGTTTTAAACATGCACAATTAGAGGCCATTTTATTTAATAGAATTTAATTTAGAAATATTTGATTTATTTAAATGTGGGAAAGGATGAAAAAGCACTAGCTTACGGTAATCCATGCGTTCGTTCTTCCATGGCGGCGGCGTTGGTAACAATCTTGAAGATTTCGAGGCCGGCCGCTTCGACGCTTGGTGGCAGCAGTAACCAGTCCAACAACAACAGCAGCGCGCGTTCGGTTCCGACGCAGGGGAGCGCAGTGTCGGTTCGTTCAAATATTTTGACGACGACGAACCTCGGAGATATGGCGGGTGGATTGGTTCCGCAGTCCGCACAATCGAGTTGGGCCAACTTTTGTCGGCGACCCTTATTACGGTGCGATGAATTTTCACCACAGGGTTGCTTAGCAAGATGGGAGAAAGGTGGGAACATTTGACGATTTTGAGTGTATTAGTTTAATATTTGCAAAATTAAGCATGGCGGCCGGGGCCCTTGAAGTGAACGAACGAGCATCCTGATTCTTTGGCGCAAGATGAAAAGTGAGAAAAGGCCGAGCTTCACCTAGAACACTTAGGGACACTTTTTACTTCGAAAAAAACGAGCGTACATGAATTTGTTTCCTTATACATCGTCGGGGGTTTACGCTCTCGTTAAAAAGATACAGACCAACACAACTCGTTCCGCATCACACCGTATGCGATTACGAAGGGAGAGAGAATCGAAAATCTAAATTTTTTTAACGCGTTCCGCATTGCCGATGCAGTGAGGTAATGAGTGCCATCGAACATATTCGGCAGCGAACATGTTCGTTCGGAAAAATGATCCAAATCTTCGTGCGCAATCCTGAAACTAAACGATTGAAATATATGGCTGGCTTAAAAATATCGGTAGGAGTCAGTGTCCGCATGGACACCGCACGGAGTGGCAATTTCTGCTGTGTAGGTTCAACTCGCAGTCATTTCCTTGCTGCGTGTTAATTTTATCATGCGCTATACATGTTATCGCTCGAGTTGAACTCTACCATTGTATGTACAAATGCCGTACTTGCGATGTAGACAAGATGTGTGGTAATGTACATTGGTTTAGATTTATTTGTTTGGATTTAGTTTAATTTTCAATGTTCAGGCGCGTTCGGCTCCTTCCATGCGCTACATTCGAGAGGAAACTTAGATTTGTCTTCTTTTCTATGCCAATAAATAATCTCGAAAGTTGTGCGTTTTATAGCGTATCATTGCGCGAATATAACTCACTACTTCCGGTGATATGCATTTGCATAGAATTGACAAAATATCGATTGTCGCTGATCAATTTTCTTGTTTTTAACTGTAATGATAATATCTTTTGCTTCAATCATATGATTATCCACGTTTAGGTGGTTTTGGCTTGAGACGAAGCTGGCCCAGGTTATAACTCAAATTGATGTAAAAATAAATTAAGTGATGACAGTTTCGGTTGAAACCTGACTCAGTTTCGAGATCAAACAAAAACACATTCGTGCTAGGGCATACGAGTCCGGCGCATAAAATTCATACCTTTTTGTGTGCATGAAATTAGGTGTGAATAAACAGATAGAAAGGGAATCATATGTATCAACTAATGACAATATAATAAAATATAATAGATAAATTAAAATTTTAAAAACAGTTTACCAAACGAATTTTTCACTGAAATGCTATTAAGTTTATTAAGTGTCTTGGAACTAATAATTGGAATGTGGATTGCGTGAAATTTAGTAACAAGGATCACCGTTCTGGCGGAGTAACTATTGGTGTTTGTTTCAGGCAACGTTCACAAAAATAGATAAGGCTAGTAACTGGGACTATAACCATTCATGTATGCGCTTACAGTTGTATTATACTGGTCTACAAAATCAAAAATTTTTTTGGTGCAGGGTTGTGATAGTAGTTTTTAGGGTAAATCGGGTGCGCTGAGTTCAAAAATGACCATAGTTTTTTTCCGCCGTGCTCCTGTTTTTGAGATTTTGCTATTAATTTGTTTTTCTTTTACTATCTGTTATTAAAAGTTGCTACAAACATCTTAGAAATATTTGGAAATCTTGAAAGGCATATTGAATACTGTTAAATTCGAAAATAACCACGTGAAAATAAATCCACCTTTTTACGAAAATTTGACATTTTGCAAAATTCAAAATGCTGCCATTTCAATAGTTCTTAATGGATTTCGATCACCAGTAGCTATATTTGTAGCTGTAAGCGTAAAAAAATCAAGCTAAACAAACGAAAATTGTCCGAGTTCTGATCAATTTACCTAATTGAAGAAAATTTTCAAAATTAACTCTTTTTGGTATTACTACAGATACAACAAAACCTTAGGAAAATCTATTAAAAATAAATGTTTTTTATTGATCTCGATGCTCTGAATATAAATTAAAAGTCATAAAGTAGTTTTATGATCACATTGTAACATAAAATAAAAAATATTTCGTTTTGTAATAGTTATACTATATACAAAAATACGAAGTTCGAGAGTTAAAAAGAGACAGCGGATTGTCATATATGTTGTCTTACTCTATCTGAATATGAAGTCGTATTTTGTTACTTTTGGTCAACTTACATAACTTGACTCAATTATATTTTCAATGGCGTTTGCAAATGGAATATTGAAGAGGGAATAGAAAACGACCAGCGATCACAGAAAATATTTTATTTTAAATATGAAAATTTTTAGTGTAATGAAATACTATCAGAATAGCAAATTACACACTTAGTCAACAGCATCAAATTTTCTTTTAAATGATTTTCGCGATGTTGCTGCTGTTGGCGGATTGCGTTGAAGACTCCAGCAGTAGTCCGCCATCATGTGAATATTCCACCATCCCTGGTACCTTGTTTCCATAGTGCGTATATCCTGATGGAACCTTTCGCCTTGTTCTTCACTTAGATCACCAAGGTTCTCTCGAAAATGGTCCAGGTGGCTGTGTAAATAACGGAGTTTTATGCTCATGTTGCAGCCTAGTTTCTCGAAATCAAATAACATAGATTTCACCAGTCTACTTTCTACTTCTGCCCAAGTCAGACGTACAATCGAACCAAGTGAACAACAACTAGCAACCTCTCGATCTAGTGTGCATTGTATCGAGAACAAAGGAAACTTTTAATTTATTCTTGCCATCATGAGTAAAGTTGACGAAAAATCTCTGCTCCGACCCAACATAGCGGTCGTTGACTTTAAATTCTGTTCAATAAGATTGAGTTTTCGTGATGTGGAATACCTGCTGAAGGTGAAGATGCAGCTAAAGCTCAAGGAGGTTATGTATCTACAGTATCATCAGCTTCGCAATGTAGTGCTCATATCATTCAACACGTTACCACAAGCCGAACGTTTCGTTTTGCAGAACAACTTGAAGCACGTGGCTGAAAGTGATAAAGTTGGAATTCAGATTCCCGTGTATATAGAAAAAGACTATGTAGATGTAAAATTACATGACCTATCACCACGTACCCCTCCTGATCTAATCGCAAAATACATGTCGCAATACGGAGAAGTAGAATCCGTTACATGTGATACGTGGAGAAATTTCTTTCCGAGTACACCTAACGGTGTTCTTGTGGTGAGGATGCGGATAGTAAGACCTATTCTCTCCCACTTGACTATAAAACTTAAAACCCACGAAGCTACTATTCATCAAACTACGTTATGCACCCATGAGGGGCAAACTCCTACGTGCAAGTATTGTAATCAGACAGCACACCACGGACAACCTTGCGCGGAAGATACAGAGAAGAATGTATCGCTACAGATTGCCAACGAATCCACGGCAAACCAACCCAAAAAAGAATTTTCAATACCAATACCTGAACCACAAACGGTTGCCAAATTTGTGGCAGCTGTTCAGTCCATTTTGACAACTGCCAAAGCAGCATCCAGCACTCCTGAAACAACTGTAAGAAACATCGGTGATGAAGATAATATGAATGACGACGGATTTACATTGGTCACCCGTAAGTGCAAGAAGCAGGAAAGAGCATCTGGTCGCGAGCACCAAGGCACTTTTAACGATGATGACCTTGATACGAAGGACAGGAGAGAATTAAACGGTCCCCATGACGCAGTAAGCGAGCCGCGAAAGAAGGTCTCCGCTCGCAATAAAAAGTTGTGCGCACGAGATCCAACAGACAAACAATAATATTTGTTTTTATTTTTATTTTTTACATATTGTAAACACAAAAAAGATCCACGGCTCCGTTAAGCTACCGCTATGATCCGTGTCAAATAAATGAAATAAAAGAAAAAACATAGATTTCACCAACGTTTGGTAATTTTCTGATTTGTGATTACCGAGAAAGCTTTGTACTACCTGTACAAAAGATGTCCAAGCACTTTTTTCCAAGACATTCATTTGTTCTACAAACTTGGAATCTTTCATCTATTGTCACTCAATTTCGGAAAAACAGTTTTCAAGTAAAGGAAACATTTTCCTTCCTTATTTAGAGCTTTTGTAAATTGCTTCATGAGTCTGAGTTTAATATGGAGGGGTGGAAGAATGATTTTTCGTTTGTCAATTAAAGGTTTGTTAACAATATTATTGCTTCCTACCTCACAACTATCTCTTTTTGGCCAAATAGTTTGACGCCAATGATTTTTCTTGTCCCTGCTATCCCACAAGCAAATAAAGCATGGATATTTGGTATAGCCACCCTGTTGCCCCAGAAGAAAATTAACCATTTTCAGATCTACACACACAACCCATTGATGTTCATGATACTTAATTTTCTCCAAAACGTAGGAAATATTAGATTACTCTTCTTTCACAGTAGTGGAATGTCCTATCGGGATGCTACCAAACTTATTTCCATTGTGTAAAAGAACACACTTCAAACTTTGTTTAGAGGTATCTATGAACAGACGCCATTCAGTTGGTTGGTACACATTTAGACCCATTTGTTCTAATAACCCTCTTACATTAATGCAAAGTACGAGATTATTCTCTGGTGAAAAAAATTGAAGAAGTTCTTTTTCTCTGGTTCGGTAAAAGGTAATGTTGGTTCCTGACTCGAGCATATTTCTGTCTTTTAACCTCGATGCCAATAGTTCAGCAGAAAGTTTGGAGAGCCCTAGATCTCGAATAAAGTCATTTAAATCACTCTGATTGTAAAGTTGAGGGCTCGGAGTTATTACTGCGAAATCAGGATCGTCAGTAACAGAAGATTCCAATGAGTCCTTTTCAGATGTGCTCGGTTCTTCGTTATCGACGTTTGGTGGAACTGGAACAGGTACTTCTTCAGAATGCTGCAATGGTCTCGTTGCTGAAATGTAATTAGAATATGTATAAGAGCTCTCTTTTTCGTAGAATATGTATAAGAGCTCTCTTTTTCGTTATGCCCGCTGTACTAATAACGCAAAAATAACAATTATTGACATGATTTTGCGGCGCTTTCCAAATCATTGGTATCCCAAATTTCATGTTTTTGCGTGTTCCATTCATCCATTGCTGTAAATGAGCTTGACACATTTTGCAGACGATATTTGGAGCCCAATTTTCTTTAGTTTTGTCAATCTTCAATCCAAAGTAAGAAAAATATAATTTCTCAACATCATCCGAAATATTTCTTCTATTCTCTGAATGGGTGTATTCTCCGCAAATGTAACAAAAATGATTTGGATCATTCTTACACTGTCTCCGAGAAGACCAGGGCCGTCGAGAGCCGCGTCGGGCCTCAAGGCTTGTATTACCGCCGGGCCCCTTTAAACCTATGTCCTCTAGTGCAGTATGAGTTAGTATCTCTTCAACCACGGGAAACTCATGAGTCCGTGGTTTCTATTAGACTCCAGTTGACTCATACTGCCACATCTACAGATAGCGTGCCAGACAGGCGAATTTCGACAGCTTCTTATTCCGTGGTATCAAAATAGGGTAAAATTGCCATAGTTACAAGTTTTTAAATTTGTGGGTATTCAGGAATCAGCAGCGTCTGGCTCAAATGGCACATTCCCCATGTGAATCGGAGATCTGTGCCTTGCCATGAATCGTTTTTTCATCATTTCCCTGATGGCAAGGATTGGGGAAGTAGTAAGGTTAGGGGTAAGGAAAACAGGATCTGCAGGTGCTACAATAGCGGGAATAATACTTCCAAACCACGGAAGGATTTAGAATTTGTATTTTAACAGTGAGCGGATATATTTTGTTTCGCGAAACAAACGCTTCTGTTCCATTGATGGTCTGGAACATAATCAGCACGCTATGTCTAACATGGTGAAATTGTATGGAGTAAACATTGGCCATCTTTAGCTCCATTTGTACTTTTAACAATAGATCTTAAGGAACGTCTCGAAAAGTAAATTGGAATATATTTTGACCGCAATAGGCCACTTTCTACTTGCAATCGTCACTCATTTTTTCGACACAGTAGCTTGGAACATAATATTTTGCTTCTACTGTGCAGACAAAGCGACACATGGATTGTTTTTTTTGCTGGTAGCGGTGGAGCAGTTTTTGGCTTTTGTTGTAAGAAAAATGAGAAGGTAGCAGATGCAGCTCAAAATTTTTGTTTAAAATTATCAAATCAAAAAGATTTTCTATTTACATAAGTAAACTGTGAGAATATGTGGGACGAGACAACAATATAAACACAGAACACAGTAATCAGACGCAAATAACACAACTATGAGTACAGTAGGCAATTGAATACTGCTGCTGTTGGATTAGCTGAACTGATTTGATTTCTTTATTTTGCGCATCATAATTGGGTTCTTATAGACATCACACGCATCTTTGGTGAGGCCCAAAATCACCGTTCTATCTCAACACAATGCATTTTTAGAGGAAAAATACTAGTACGTTCTATAACAATACAAAAATATAAAAATTAACCTTTTATTCAACGGTTAGTTAAGGTCGGTCTACCTTCTCATCTCGCCCAGAGTAGAAACTGAAAATCGTTCCGCTATAGATACACGGTAAAACAACTGCAGACTAATGGTGTTGATATTGATTTGGAAATGTCCTGTAAGATCAGCTACTCGGGAAGTGAAATAATTACTAAACGTGTAGATTGTGAACAACGTGCAGCACACCAACGAAAGCTGCCACGTTAACAACATCATCCCAGTATATATAGGCAAGGACTCTAGAGAGATACGCTTACATGAATTATCTCCACACGCCCCTGACATCGTGATTAACAAATTCATGTCAAGATACGGAAAAAAGCTTTTCATAACAGCTGAAACTTCGCATTTTTCCGGATGTCCCTAACGTTGTTCTTATGGTGAGAATGCTTCCGTACAAACCAACTCCTTCATACGTAACCATTTTATGCAGATCAACCGAAAATGGGACGTTTCATCAGGCAACACTGATTAATGATTATGCACCCATGGAAGATTCCTATGAACGAATTCTGCAAAAAAAAACCACCACAGAATACTTTGTGCAAAAGAACAATAAGCCCATCTGCTATAACCGTAAACAGCACACCGTTATCCTATGCCAAACCACAAACGGCTACAAAATCAATATCTACGGCTCTGACAGGCACAAATATTCACTCAACAACAATCACGCCCAGTATCTCCACGCCAACAACCAGCACAACCAGCAAAGAAGCAAACGTAGAAGAGGACGGATGCGTTTGTCTGTGCGCTCGCATTCCTGTTTGACGTTCTATTGCTTTCTTCGAACATACTTTGAATTGGCTTCACAATATTTATTTATTGATTCAAGTAATAAAACTCGCTTTTTTAACTTGTACACAAAGTAGACAATTCCCTTAAGAGGTCCCGCACGACTGGAGACAAGTGAGAGTTATCGCCATTCCAAAACCGGGAAAGCCAGCCTCCGACCATAACTCGTATCGACCGATTGCAATGCTATCCTGCATCAGGAAATTGTTGGAAAAAATTATCCTACGACGTCTCGACAATTGGGTTGAGGCGAGCGGCTTGCTATCAGATACCCAGTTTGGTTTTCGGAGGGGAAAGGGAACGAATGATTGTCTGGCGCTGCTTTCGTCAGAAATTCAACTAGCTTACGCAAAAAAAGAACAAATGGCGTCTGTGTTCTTAGACATAAAAGGAGCATTCGACTCTGTTTCCATTGATGTTCTCTCAGAGAAACTACATCAATGTGGTCTTTCACCAATATTAAATAATTATTTATACAACTTATTGTCAGAAAAGCACATGCATTTTTCATATGGCGATTTGGCAACATTCAGAATAAGTTACATGGGCCTCCCACAAGGTTGTTGTTTAAGCCCCCTTCTCTACAATTTTTACGTGAATGACATTGATAATTGTATTGTCAGCCCATGCACTCTAAGGCAACTTGCAGATGATGGCGTGGTTTCTGTTACAGGACCAAAAGCCATAAATTTACAACAACCACTGCAAGATAGTTTGGATAATTTATCAAGTTGGGCTTTGAAGTTAGGCATCGATTTCTCTACGGAGAAAACAGAGTTGGTTGTTTTTTCAAGGAAGCGTGATCCAGCTCAGCTTCAGCTTCAGTTGGTTGGTAGAACGATAGCCCAAGTCATGACCTTTAAATATCTCGGAATTTGGTTCGATTCTAAAGGTACATGGGAAGGCCACATTAGGTATCTGATAAAGAAGTGCCAACAAAGGATAAATTTTCTCCGAACAATAACCGGATCTAGGCGGGGTGCTCATCAAAGTGACGTGATAAGATTGTATCAAACAACGATACTTTCAGTAATGGAATATGGGTGCTTCTGTTTCCGTTCAGCTGCAAATACTCACATTATTAAATTGGAACGAATACAGTATCGTTGTTTACGAATCGCCTTAGGTTCCATGCAATCGACACATACGATGAGTCTTGAAGTACTACCAGGAGTTCTTCCCTTAAAAGATCGATTCTAGGATCTCTCCTCTCGTTTACTTATACGATGTGAGGTTATGAATCCACTGGTAATTGAAAATTTCGAAAGACTTGTCGAGCTTAAATCCCAAACCAGATTCATGACAGTATACTTCAATCACATGTCACAAGAAATAACGCCTTCTAGTTATGTTCTGACATGTGGTAATATACTAGATACTCCCGATTCTACTTTATTTTTCGACACGTCCATGCAAGAGGAAATTCATGGAATCCCGGATCACCTGCGCTCTCTGGAGATCCCTAAAATATTCATAAGTAAATACCAACACATTGGCTGCCATAAAATGTTCTACACTGATGGGTCACGACCCAACAAACATTTCGTGGTTTTATAAACGTTTTAACAGTTGCTTTATTCAGCTCTAGCTGAACATTGGAAGTATACGTGTAATCATATATCGTTTATTCCACCCTTAAACATCCGGGATTTGGAGAATTTATTCAGCTTGTCTGATTAAGACACATGAAAGAACAATTCTTCAGCACGTATACAGCCTGAAGAAAACCACAGTTCAGCTTTATCAATAAACCTTTTCGTTACCGCTATTCAGCTGAGAGAATTATCATAGGAAAATTGTTAAAAAAGACATTTATTTCAAGTTACACACGCTATCAATCTCTTTGGAAGCCAAATTCTTTTATTAGTGTTACGTTACAGTTAGAGAAAAATTGTATTACCTTGTTGGATATCATATCACGCACCTGGATCCGAACCAGCAACCTGTTGAATACTAAGCACTTACCTTACTGTCTGCACCAATCTTGCATACATCGAATGCTTAAGATTTCACCGATGTACCGACAAGTCTACGCTGCTGAACAGAGTCTGTACAAAGGCTACAGTAGCCTTCCATAGATTTGAGTGAACTTAGTTGGCTTGGGTTCGAATCCCAACCTACGATAATTTTGTAATTTCATTTTGTTTTATTTAATAATTTTTAGAACATTCGGGAATTTTAAATTAGATAATTTATTTATTTCAAAAATGATGATTATAGTCGCTTTTGTTTCCAAGGTGAGGATTTATGGTTGTCACAAACATTTAGATAAGTAAAAATGGGTGTTATATGAAAGTGGTGGTAACTGAATGATGGATTGAAGTCATTTATAATTCTAAGATGGCAATCGTCTCAATTTATTTACCACTTCCTGCCAAATGATTTTCTTTCCATTGTGATTTTTTTGGTAAGCGGAAGTCGCTGTTCGAATTCAATAGTTTATTTATTTATATCAATTAAGTTCGCCAGCGTAAATAATCATTTCATTATATCTTTGTTTGCAAGTCGATGGATAGAAAAAAATCATGGTAACAATGCTGGTGTCTAAAATTTATAGCAACGTTGGAACAAAAAGTTTCTCTTGTGTTCAATATGAGAATATTCATGTTTCACAGGTAAACAGACCGTTTCGAATTAAAAGGTAAATTTACATAAACGAGGGCGCGTGTGATTTGGTAAGCTTGTACATTGAAAAGCTGTAAATCGTGTATTTCCCGTGGTGAAAACTCAGTAGATATAAAAAAACTAAATAAACTTTCTTTATTTCTTTATTCATTTAATGATCTATTGCTCCTTAACTGTAATATATGCAAAACATCTCAATTGGAATATACCTAAATAATAAAAAAAATCCTTCACTTAATAGTAAAAAAAATATTGTGTGTGTATTGGGACTCGAACCCAGGTCGGTTGCCATTCCTCATGATTTGCTAATCGCGCCAATTTTTGTAGTAGTTACCTTTGTTAAACACATAATTCAGCTAAAAGTCAAATGTGGTATAACGGCAAATGTAAAGGTAGAAACAACCTCTTGAAGACATGTAGTGCAGCTTAATGATTAAAGGTAATACTATTGGTAACAGCATCGTTTATTCAACTCGCAATTCAGTCTAATTAAGATGGTTGAATAAAAGCTTTAATATTGTCGCTATTACATTTATTAGCAGTATAGTTGGAACTGGCGAATACTGGATTTTAAATAGGCTGAATAAACTGTTAATGTTTAAATAGTTCAGCGAAAGTTTTATTCAGCTTACATAACCTTTAATCTGCTTTAAATCAACACGTAGTCTTATAGTTCAGCTCCTAATGTTTGTTGGGGAATGAATGAGGCCACTGGCTTCGGTATTTTCAACAATAACACCTCGATCTCTTTCAAGATTGCAGAACCTGCCTCCGTTTATACAGCTGAACTAGCAGCAGTTCACTATAGTCTGGAAATCATTGATACTTTACGTCCGAGCCATTATTTCATCCTCACAGATAGCCTCAGCACAATTAAGGCATTACGCTCATTACCGCTTGATAATCACGCTCCGTTCTTTTTGATGAAGATACGAGAATACTTAACTAAATTAACAAATAAATCTTATCAAATTACCTTAGTGTGGATTCCCGCTCATTGCTCCATACCGGGAAATGAGAGAGCGGATAATTTAGCCAAAATAGGGGCGCTGGACGGTGACATCTATGAAAGACCTATTGCCTTCAATGAATTTTTAGCGCTTCTCGTCAGAGGACGCTTACTAGTTGGCAAACATCATGGGACAATGGAGATCTGGGACGGTGGTTGCACTCAATTATCCCTAAAGTATCAACGAAGGCATGGTTCAAAGGGTTGGATGTAAGTCGAAACTTCATTCGTGTGATGTCTAGACTCATGTCCAACCATTATACGTTGAATGCGCATCTCCGCCGTATTGGGATCGCAGAAGATAATCAATGTGCTTGCGGAGACGGTTACGAAGACATTGAACATGTTGTTTGGTCTTGCACTGAATATCGTGAAGCCAGATCCCAATTAATAGACTCCTTACGAGCCAGAAGAAAACCACCCTATGTTCCTGTTCGTGATATCCTCGCTTTACGAGATCTCACATGCATGGGCCATATTTATCATTTCCTGAAAACAATAAATATTCAAATATAATTATCCCCACAATGTTTCTAGTTTTTTCCCCAATTTAGATTTCTTCGCAGTTAGTTAAGTTAGATAAAACGATATAAATAAAGAAAAAAAAACAAAGATTACAGAAAAACTATCAATAGGTTTACAATGAAATTCAAGAAAATATAGTATAAATAAAAATATTCAAAATGATGATTATCCTCAGTGTTAGCATTAGAAAGTGAACTTTTATTATAACGTGATAGACTTAAGAACTTTTGTAACATGTTATATAAAAAAAACCCCGGCGTAAAAAGCTTTTGCAAACGCCGTGTCAAATAAACGTTTTATGAAAAAAAAATTCCCTTAAGAACGTTTGTTTTAACAAATGTCAACTATCAAATAAAGTTTTCATTTTTTACGCCTCCATCATTTAATAAGACGAACGATTACAAAGAAACTACTATTGATATTTTTATTTCTCTTCTATGAATACCGGACGTGTTCGCCCATCTACCGAGTAAAAACGCGGACCCCCAAATACGACCCGGGCCCCAGGGCAATTGCCCTGGCTGACCCCCCCCTCTCATCGGGCCTGGAGAAGACGCCATATTTCTCGCTGAATCTTTGCTGTTCCGGTGTGCTAGTCACGAACTGATTAAATAAACTCAAACTCAAACGGTAGCTGAACTGTCAAACGCCTTCGATCGTAATGAAGTGAGGTGCAAAAATTGCTGTCTCTTCCTAACTCTTCAAGCGAGTGTTGTTGTTTACAGTATAACTCAGGGGGTGTCATTGCTGTCATCCGCTATGTAGACATACAGACTTTGACAGTAGTCAACATATGATGAGCCTAGCCACTTCTAGGCACATGTCGTCCATGCTATTGCATTGGCTTGTTTTGATTTTTTTCTTTGGCTAGGAAAAAAAAATGGCCGCCTAGCAGGAGCCTGGTATAACTAATAAACTATTTTTAGGTTATGTTACAATGTGATCATAAAACTATTTTATGACTTTTAATTTATATTCAGAGCATCGAGATCAATAAAAAAACATTTATTTTTAATAGATTTTCCTAAGTTTTTGTCGTATCTGTAGTAATACCAAAAAGAGTTAATTCTGAAAATTTTCTTCAATTAGGTGATCAGAACTCGGACAATTTTCGTTTGTTTAGCTTGAATTTTTTTTGTCTGAAAGAAGACGCTTACAGCAACAAATATAGCTACTGGTGATCGAAATCCATTAAGAACTATTGAAATGACAGCATTTTGAATTTTGCAAAATGTCAAATTTTCGTAAAAAAGTAGATTTTTTTTTGTTTTCACGTGATTTTTTTCGAATTTAACAGTATTCAATACGCCTTTCAAGATTTCCAAATATTTGTCAGATGTTTGTAGCAACTTTTAATAACAGATTTGATAAAGTTTGTGAATTCAAAAAATTTAGAAAAAAATTTCAACGCTGACTAGTAAAAAAAAAAACAAATTAATAGCAAAATCTCAAAAACAGGAGCACAACGGAAGCGCACCCGATTTACCCTAAAAACTACTATCACAACCCTGCACCAAAATGGCTGTCGACCAGTGTTATCTATAGGTCTGTTCCAGTACCAGGAGAAACTGGAAGTACTCCGGAGAAAATCGTTCCTGTACTCTCTTATTCTCTTTTTTCTTCTTCTGGTGGCAAACCGGAGTAAAAAGGAGCAAAGATTTTTTGCTCCTATTTACTCCGGAGTGACTTCCGTGTACTGGAACAAACCTTATAGCAATTAGTCTGAAAGGATTCCGCTGGAGCAGTGCTGCCAGGGACATTTTCAGTTAGCAGTGAAAATGAAACTTGTAGATATTTTCGTTATATTGCATACTGATAAACTGATAAAACACATACATGTAGACTATCTTTGTCTATCTTTCCTGTGCTATGGGCTATTGAACAATTAGGCAGGCCATAGCACTCTGATAGAAGCATCACTCTTGATAATCAGAGGTTTTTAGTGTTTTTTGATACAAACAAATCAAAAAAAAAGTTTAGCATGAAAGGTTTCGAGTGATCGGTGTGAATGAATTTGTTTATAGACATCATTCAAAAACCGGGGATGGAAAACGTGTGCAACTTTCGTAGCCATATATTTTTCCAATCATAATAACTGGCCCACAACATTTCGATCCGCCTCAAATTGTTTAAAATCACAGTATTTTCATATCGATTGGAATTTCTGAATCGGACAAGATCAGTTGAGTTTGAATCGAATATTAATAGTAGACCCCATGTTATATAATACTTTCAGAGAAAATTGGTTAAAACTCACGGTATAAAGATACTTTCCTAAGATTCAAATTTGAAAAATGTTACATGGTTAATTTTACGAAGATGCGAATTTTAATCCAGGTCGCAATTCTATGATTGTGAGTATTGTGTGAATTATATTAGAATTTAAACTAAACTGTTCTCATTAGGGTCAGACCCAAAAGAATGTGAAAAGCCTTCAGACAACACAGAAAAGCTGTTACGAAAACATGGAGTCTCAAACCGAATTACATCTTTGAGTTTATATAAAAAATTGTTTAATAATATTCTTGTGTGGTGTCAGATGGAAGAAGTGATGACAATCCTGTAAAAGCTTAGCTATCTGCTGAGAATGGTGTTCATTGCGATAGCTGGGGCACTTACGACACAGAAATGCGTTGAACTGAAGAACTTATAAATACTATCAATTAGGACTGTCTTCGGCTATCTTTTCCAAGCAACTGGATTTTTGCAAAGATTCTAGGGGAATTCTATTGTGCTTCAGAAAGTAAACATTTAGTAGTAGCTTATTACTGAAAGAGAAGCACATACCACAGAGAACAGACGTCCATCTTTAGCGTTCAACTTGTGTAAAAATCACTAACGTTGTCGAAGCTAATTGGGATATCTCCACCCTGTGCGTTACTGTCGTCATGTTTTTAGTGACCGAGTTCGATAGATTGAAAATCGAGTTGTAATGCCTGAAGATATTTAGGTTTGAAGAAAACCATTTTTGTTGTAAAAATCACTGTCAACTGTCCAAACAAAAGGTTCTTTTGAATTTTTTTCCAGAAATAGTCTTGTTATCCAGTGTAACGCATTCCTCTGTATTTGACTCCTAAAGTGCGCAGACTCTGGGTCTTACTATAAAAATTGATTCCGTCAGACACTAGTTACACTGTTTCCAGTTATATTATACTTAAATAATACATTTCTATGCATTGTGATCAAAAAATATAACACGTATAGCATAAAGTATAGTTAACCCTTAACGCTGTTTTAAAACAATATTACGCAAAACATCTCAAAATTATCACAGTAATGTATTGAAACTATGAAACAATTTTCACAAAAGTTTTAAAAAAAATTATTTGCGCCTTTGAGGGTAATATGACTCCAATGTTTGGAAATAAAGTAAAATGTTATATCAATTGATACAAAAAATATCTATCGCACATTTTTAAAAGACCTATTATGTACAACAATAATGTTGCCAAAAACGGAACCCATTTGTTGCCAAAATCTGAGTGTACCGAAAAGGGAGCATGCAAAAATCGGAACGTGCCAAAAACGGAATCTTACTGTACTATCATTGAACAGCCTCCAAGAAACATAAAAAACACATATCGTCAATACTTCCACCATTCCATTACTCGTTGAAAAACCTTGTCAATACGCTCCAGTATTGACAAAACAACTGAACGTGTAAAGACCGCTAATATGGAACACAAACAAGATCAAACTTTCTTTACTAGTATATATGATGATTGACAGCAGGAAAAACAAAAAGCACCACAAAAAGTATAAGCAATCAAAACATCGGGAAAACAATATTTAGAACAGATGGATAAATCGTCGTACCCGGAACATCACGTTCCAAATCCATTCTTGACCGCTCATCATTCCGAATTAGATCCACATGACATCACTGTGAACAGCCTAGTGAAAGAAACCGATTCCACGCACCCCGGCTTGGCCACAAAGTCATCTTACTGTACTATCATACTACAAATTATGCAAAACATCAAACTGTCTTGAAAACAAAAACTCCAAAGTCTGTTAATGATTAGCGGCTCTTAAGCGTTCAATAATCCATTGTGATATAACAGAATATTGAACGCGTAAAGTCCGCTATTCATTTTTACCTATGTGGAATATGAACGATATACAAAGGGACAATCTGCTCGCTTAGCAAATTACAAACACGCACATGCACTCGACTGACACTACACCACTTCATCGATACAAAACATTGCGGCAGCGTCAATGCAAACAATCGCAAGCACCGCTCCCGCTCGCATGCGGTGGGAATTGAATCGATTTTCGATTTAGGCGAACATAGATCGCGATCCAAATTTTTTAAGGAAGAATCGCATTGCCGAACGGATCCGATCATCATTGGCGATTTGCGGCAAAACCAAAATTAGTCATGCGACACCTATGATTCAGCTCATGAACTGGCAAAGTGATACAGTTTGCTTTTTTTCACCCGCAAGTGAGTCGTAGCTTACTACTAAAACTTCATTTTCTTTTCGGAAAAAGCTTACCCCTGCCAAAATATGAATGAAACGAGTAAGAAATTTAGTTTTATTTGCAACTATTCTGAAATAACAGCCATTTGCAACTATTTGGCTCATACATTTCTTCGAAATGTAATCGGGGTATTATTGTGGTTATAAAAAAATCGTTCTGTAAATAGAGTTCCAACTCGAAACCGAGACCCAATCAGACTATCAGAGAGAAGGATCGGCTGTGTATGATACAAAGCTCCTATTAGCCGGATATATTTTTCCTCGCGTGATCTGGAGAGTTTCATGAATTTACACCATCTCATAAAGGTTTAGCTTAACTTAAGAGGAACGGGAAATGATGTTGCGGCGGCTACGGTGCTCAACAAATTACATTTCGGAACAGCACACATATAGCTTTGTGAATAATATTAGAAATCACCATGTTTTACACTCTTTTCGCAAGATGTTTACTCTTCATCTTATAAAATGATGGTTTTCCTTCATTTTCATAAACAATTATCAACAAATTGTTCGGTGATTTGGTGTTTAAAAGTTAGTTTTTACCAATGTTTACAGAAAATATATGCACTATGACAGAACAGAATGAAATCAGCAACACTTTGCTTCCTGCGCTATCTGTGAGCTGTTTCAACGTAGAATCGCCAATAGTCTGGATACAATTCCGAACATGTATCGGAAAGAACCTAAATTGCAGCGACCCAAGGTGACCGTAAGAGTGAAAAAATACGAACATGTGAGATACCATATTCACTTGGCTTTTGCCGATCGGGCGCTCAACAGATGCACACTCATAAACAAGAAAAACAGAATAAAGCATCGGAGGTAGGTGAGTGCGCATGAGTATTGAGTGAGCGTAAAACGATGCGATTCTTCCTATCCTTGCTGAACACAATGGCTGACTGACAGCCGACACACGCCGAACACTGCGAAAAATGAATTAATAGTAGCACTTTATATTAATGACTTTTTAGTACCAAATAAGAGACCGATCGTCTGCTCCCAGTTGTTTTTATTCCCGTTGATATCTTGCCTGGGAAACTGTCACCGGCAGTTGACGGAAGACCATCAAGATAGTGTGAGATTATAGGGATTATGGTGTCAAGGGGTATGGGAACATTTTATAGCAAACTCAAATTCAAATCGAAATCTAATAATAGGGTATAGCTGTAGTTTTAATTAATCAAAGATAAATATAATTGATTTGCGTAAATTCATTTGTTTTTATTTATTTACTGGGATAAATTCAGACACCTTTAGGAATAGGAAATTTGTATTTAAAGTTTAAGCTAGTTTAATATTATAATAATGTTATTTAAACGATTTTATTTTTAGCTTATAAATAGAGGATAAGAAATATTTAGAACAAATTTATTTACAGATAGTTTTTATACAAATTGTGCATGTACATATGAAAACAGTCAGGGTAACCGAACTTGGAGGTTACAATTGTAATAATGAACTTTGGGCAAATCCTCGGTCTAACAATTTAAATAAAATTATGAATCTTAGTGAATTTCACTTGTTTTCGTGTTTTTGTCATATTCATTTTTAGTTACTACAATTTGCATTGCATTAATGTTCATCAATTTTCACTCCATGCATTTCGTCTCAGAATCGGCTTATTTTCTATAATTTAAAAAAAAAACTATTTTTCGTTCTTTGAGAAATATGTGCATCGGACAGCAATTGAATAATAATCGTACAGAGAGTTGAAAAGGTTTATAACTATGTTGTATAATATTTCAAAATACATAGTATGAAATAACTAATAACATCAATTCTCATAAAATCTACATCATCTAGATATCCAAATGTCTTATTGCGGGCAAGTCAACAAATTCCATCACTTAACTACACACCATTTAAAATTCGATACATCATACACGTTATTGGCATACACTGGAACCATTAAAGCCATTCATTCGTGAAAATTTACTTATATTTATATTAAACTGTCGGCCATTTTGCATCCAGCATTTTGAATTTTGAAAATCTGACATCAAAATCGTAATCTGCGCCCCAAAAACCGTGGTGTATACCTTTGCAGGTCAATCAAACCATTTTCGACTTTTGGCCAGGTTTTTGGAAAATACGCCACTGTGCAGTATTGCGGTTCGCGACGCCTTAGAATGAGCAGGAGGAATGACCTGTACAAAGTAATATGATATATGCTATGAATCATAAAGCGAGCTCTTACGATGATTTCGACAAACGGCCGAGATCAAGCGAAGAAAAGAGGAGCAAGCCTCTGATGCAGCTTTCAGTGTGCTTTCGGAGAATACAAATGAAGCAACGGTAGCCGCCAACATAGCCTTTGTGTAGTGGATACAACTCCACTAAAACAGTTTTGTTTCTATTTTATTTATATTTATTTATTTGTTTATTTTTTATTTATTTATTTATTTATTTATTTATTTATTTATTTATTTATTTATTTATTTATTTATTTATTTATTTATTTATTTATTTATTTATTTATTTATTTATTTATTTATTTATTTATTTATTTATTTATTTATTTATTTATTTATTTATTTATTTATTTATTTATTTATTTATTGTCGTCAAACAAAAGTAGACCGTTTTGTTATAACGATAAAATATAGTATACACTTAAAATATAAAATACTAATAACTAAACTAAACACTATCTGGTTTACATTGCATTACTTTTGATGTTCTTTATTAGCGAATGGAATGGTTGACGACACGGTTTATCAATCGGTTTATCAAAGTGCTAGGATAATTGTTATTCAGTAAATATTCTCGGATAGTTCGCTTCTTCTCGTTTTTCATTTTGTATGTTGACAAGCGAAACACCATAGCGATATTTAGTTTTTGCGTGAGCGGATGGAGAGAGAAAAATTTAAAAATTCGTCCCGAGGTTTTTTGTACCAGTCGGTCAGAATTTTCTGCTCGTCTCTTCTTACTAGTACCATATCCAAATAAGGCAGATGGTTGTTGTTCTTAATCTCACATGTAAACTGAATGTGTGGATTGTAGGCATTCAGCGCATTGTTCACGTTTTTAATTTGATCAGCTGGGAGAGCGGTAACCAAATCGTCGAAATACTTCATTAGAAAGGGGATGGGGATATCGATTGTCTCTAACACATTATCTAGTAGCGTTTCCATTACTAGATCTGCCAGGGCAGGAGACAATGGATTACCCATCGCCGTTTTCGATTTCTGCCTGTAAAATGCTCCGCGAAATGTGAAATAACTGGAATAGAGATTAAAATCGATGAGATTTATGAAGGTGTCTTCATTTTTTATAGTTGTGTTCTTCTCGATCACACCCCAATTATTGCGCACCGCTTGGATTACCAAGTCTCTGGGAATACAAGTAAACAAACTCACGACGTCAAAAGAGACCAACACATAATTAGGAGGCAGCGTTTAGTTGTTTTTTTGTATTTAGTTTATTTGACACGGCTCGTTGTGGTAATTTAACGGAGCCGTGGGTCTATTAAATTACTACAATATGTAAAAATAAAAATGAATAAAAAAATATTATGAAGTATCCTTTGGGTCTTGTCCACGCAACTTTCTATTGCGCAGGGAGACCTTCTTTCGTGGTAAGGTACCATTTGTCTGCTCGCCTAGTGCATCTTGTGGGTCGATTAATTTTTTTTGTTTCCGTCGATTTCATCACCGTCTATGGTGTCTACATGTTCACGATCAGATGTTCCTCCTTTCTTATTGCCCTTACGGGTTACGAGAGTAAAGCTGCTGTCATTGGTATTGGCTTCCTCATCGACGGTGCTAACAGTTGGTTCTGAAGCATTAGATGCCGCTTTTATAGTTGTTATTATGACCTGAACAGCTGCCACAAAATTGGTAACCGTTTGTGGTTCTGGTGATGGTATTGAAGTCTGTGTTTCAGATTGATTTTCCGAAGATAGGGTTCGTCGCGGTGCGGATGTGGGCGGTAAATGGATTGTCCGCACCGCAACCGCAAAAAATATTAAAACCGCACCGCTTACCGCAACCGCACTTTATTTACTGCACCGCACCGCGCGGTAATGCGGTAAATGCGGTAAAATTTTTATATTTTTAAAAATAGTGTTGTTCATTTGTATAACTATATATAATAAAATGTTATTCTTATTCACAGGAAATTTAACTTTAAGAGACTCCTCAGAATGTAATGTTTATAAAAAAAAATCAACTTCTGCATTTCTATTAATAAAATTACGTACATTTTAAGCCAACATTCAGAAACGTTCTACTGCAGTAATGCGAAAACTTTTATTCTAGTAACTCTTCAGTTAATCGAAAAAAATGGAATAAAAAAATGTAATAAGAAATGAAGATGAATATTTTTTCTTTAAATTTTCATATTTTCAATGTTTTTGACATATGAAAATGAAATGGATGATTTTCACCTTTACGTAGTAAAAACCACCTGTCATTTTTAAAGTAATTTCATAAAACAAATTAAAGTCGAAATACCAGTACTTCTATATAGTAGCGCATATATTCCAATACAGTGAAATAAAAACATATTGTATTTCATCAATAAGCATGACGCCACATTTGACGAAAAAAAAAATTTCTATATAGAATACATCTAATTAGGAGTCCGGTCTCAACTGGTACAGAATTATTGAACATTAGAAAAACTGCAAAAAATGTATGATTTGTAGCATACAGCAGAAATGTTATTAAAAATAGGGGGTTTTATGGACTAAATATCCTAAAACCCCAATTTCCGCTTTTTGCAAGAAACAGATGTATTCTCATTCAAAAACTAAGATTGCTCCCTTTAAAAATTTATGAAGTGTAGTTTTCTAAAGGCTAGTTCGAAAGTTCTGTATGTAATGTATTTTCCTCTAATATTTACCCAAAGAGCCAATAGCAAAAACTTCAATTGAAGTGGACGGGAGTCAAACTGTGTGGTATTTGGCAAAAAAGCTTCAAAAAAGTTACAAAATAGGCTTAACTGAAAAATGTAAGGACTTAATTTGGTAGAAAATTATCGTAAATTTTAATGGAAGTACGCGAAAAAAAAGTTATATAGCATACTTTTTGAGAAAGAATCCAATTGACTGCCGAAAAATTCACATTGATAGATAGATAGAAATACGATGTTGATGAACGAATGATAGAATAATTAGCTTAATTTGAACGCTTTTCATACATTTGTATCCTTTACTGCCAATTACTCCAAATTCGTTTGGTTTGATGAAGATAATTATATTCTTTGGGTTGTGTTTAAGTCCCAGCATATTTAGTTCATCTCTAATTCCTTTAAATTAATCAAAATTCTCAGTTGAAAAATTGATATCGAAAAAGATTCATAATTCAACGATTTCCAACAGAAATCGGGAGAAGTGATACACTTTTGAATTGGATTTAATAGTACAAATTTATTGTTTTTAATTGATCTAAAAATTTTGTCTCTATTTGGATCTTGCATTTTATGTATTTGAAATGGTTAGTTTGTGAAGTTTTACTTAGAAGTATAAAATAACTAGTGTCCAAACTATGTCGTAAAAATTACTTTTACGTCAAAATATTTCGAACACGGCTAGATTTTCTTTCGTAATAGCAGTCTGTTTATCAATTTAGAATAATCCAAATTATCACTTCATCAAATATTTTTTTGCGGTGCGGTTGCGGTAAAACCGCGCGGTAAAAGCTCTTTCCCGCACCGCATCTGCGGGAAAAAGTGCGGGAAAAAGTGAAAAAGGTAATTACCACAACCGCGACGAACCCTATCCGAAGATGTGTGGCGAATTGGCTGTGATGCATTCTCCTCAGCATCTTCCGCACAAGGTGTTCCATGATGTGCCGTCTGGTTGCAGTATTTGCACGCAGGTGTCTGCCCTCCGTGGGTGCATACCGTGGTCTGTTTAATGTTAGTTCCATTATAATTGAATTGTATAGTCAAGTGGGAGGGACTGGGTCTTTCCACTCGCATCCTCACCATAAGAACACCGTTAGGAGTACCCGGGAAGAAGTTTCTCCAAGTATCAGGTGTAACGGATTCCACTTCTCCGAATTGCGACATGTATTTTGTAATTGAATCACGGGGAGTACGCGGTGATAAATCATGTAGTCTCACAACTATTAAATTATTTTCTAGGTACACTGGGATCATCATTTCAACACTGTCACTTTTAATCACGTGTTTCAGGTTTTTCTGTAAAGCGAACTTTTTTGCTTGGTCTAATGTGGTGAATGATATCAATACTGCACTGCGCAGATGATGATATTGAAGATAGGTGACGTCCTTAAGCTTAAGCTTCATGTCCAGCTCCAGAAAATGTTCCAGCTCACGGAGACTCGGACGTGTAGAACAAAATCTCAAGTCAACAACCGCTGTGTTGGGTCGAAGCAGCGCTTTTTCATCAAATTCACTCATGATGGCAGGAGTACATACAGGAGTTCTTTTGTGCTAGACGCACTAACTGTCGTTCACTTTGCTCGTTTGTTACTCTTGTTTAGAGGGACTTTGGCAGATATAAAAGTAGATCGAACGGTTTCCTTTGTTCTGAAGACAATGCACACAAGATAACTGTGGGTTTAAGGGTGCAGAGTAGAATGACAGAAAAAAATGACCCCCATCGGCCCACCCCTGAGTCGATTCCTAGTCCCACCAGGAGTGTCTACTCCAAATTTGAGCCAAATCGAACAAGTTTAGCTACCGGACCAACGTGCTTGAAGTTTGTATGGGATTTTTCGACAATTTACATGGAGAAAACCCTCTTGCTCACATTTTCGCCGCTAGGCAGCACTGTATACATCAGATTATCACCAAAAGTGAAACTTAAGAAGATAATTTTATTATCTACAACTTTGTTGAAGACTGCAAATCCGACTCCAATAGGAAAAGTTATTAAACTTTTAACGAAGTGATGTCTGAGTCAGTTTTGCATGGGGCCTAGCAGTGCATGGTAGTGTATCAGTACTAGGTTCTAACAAACTAAACATTTTTATGGAATAATGGTTAGATCTAGCTGAATAGTATGTTCGGAAGAATTGTAGTACATAATACGAGTTGTGTTTTGGTTAGAAAATTGTAGTTCCACATCTGACCGCATAGATGGCGCCAACACTAACTTTTCAACGAAGAGAGATAGAAATTAGGTGTCTTCTACAAAGTTGTAGAACAAGAATATTGCAGTAATTCTTCCAAACATTTCGATATTCTATCTCTCTCTGTTGAAAAGTTAGTGATGGCGCCATCTATGCGGTCACAGATTGAACTAAAATTTTCTAACCAAAGCATAGCTCGTATTATGTACTGCAATTCTTCCGAACATACTATTCAGCTAAATCTAACCATTAATCCACAAAAATGTTTAGTTTGTTAGAACCTAGTACTGATACACTATCATGCACAGCTAGGCCCCATGCAAAACTTTGCGGATCGCTTTGCAGTCTTCAACAAAGTTGTAGACAATAGAATTATCTTCTTAAGTTTCACTTTTGGTGATAATCTGATGTATACAGTGCCACCTAGCGGCGAAAATGTGAGCAAGAGGGTTTTCTCCATGTAAATTGTCGAAAAATCCCATACAAACTTCAAGCACGTTGGTCCGGTAGCTAGACTTGTTCGATTTGCTTCAAACTTGGAGCAAGTACTCCTGGTGGGACTAGGAATCGACTCAGGGGTGGGCCGATTGTGTTTTCAAAAATTCATTATTTTTCTGGGCAGTCTAGTGCAGAGTCCCTAATTTTCTCAGGTTTCAATCCCGGTAATATTTCATCATCATTTGCCCATCTCTTGGATTTTCGATTCCATGAGTTAAGTTGCATCATAAAGACTTAGCCTTAAGCCAAGCAAGTTTCATTGACGCTGCGCCTTGCATACGCGAAGGCAATGTTTAATGATACAAAATTGTTTGTTTACGCCGCGACCCTACCGCAGCAGGGGCAAGGCATTACCTCGGGAAACGACCCATTATTTTTTAATTGAATCGGCTAGCGACCGACAGCTCTAGTGAGAGCTTTAGAAAATGTTTTCAAGAACTTCGTGCATTTCTCTCGGAGATGCGCGAAAGTGATCTAAATCCGCGTGGTTAAAAAAGTCTTTTGCGTACGAAAGTTGGTGTCAGTCGTGTGAAGTAATTGGGCGGCAACAAGCGCGCGACGTGTGAACCATTTCCGATTGGTTAGGTAGCCCACCGCGTGTAGTTACTGAGTCTTTAGAAAAATTGCGGTTAGCAGGGAAGTTAATTAATGATCGCGGGCGCAAACAGGCGTCAAGTATCAGTTAAATTACGGTTAGCAGAGAAGTTAATTAAGGTTCGCAGGCGCAACAGCTGTCAAGTTCAATCAATTAATAATCAGTTAATAGTGTAACCCGCGGCAAAATAGCAATAAACAATTTGTGGTACAAACACAATTATGTTTGTGTGATTACTCAATCGCTGGTTGATCTATCACCTGCAAGTTGGTTGGCTTAAAGAGTGAGAGATAACAACTCTGAAACAAATTCCACTAACCACCCAGAAGGGAGCTCGGAAAGGAAGAAAGGAAAATTTTCCAGTGGACGTAAGTGCTGAAGTATTAATGACTGTTTTCTTCTGCAATTTGTGGATTTGTGATTGCAGCCGTTTACAACTTTCGTTAAGAAAATTTTTTAGTCTAAAATTAGTGTGAACGCAGTTAACGTCGGTTTAGTGAATCATTCTCCGCCGTTTAGCTAGTTTGAAAGCCAGTCGTGGCTGTAAGTAATAAGGAAAGCAAAACGCGACGAGCAAACAAACGTGTGTAAGGTTTTACTTCTCTGTGCAATTGCTTTACACTTGTGGTTTTTGTGTGGAAAAGGCATAGAAAAAATAGATACAAAAGGAAGAAAAGTTCTGCTGAATACCAGCCGAGTGCAAAGCGAAGAAACCTGCGAATAAAATACCTTCCAGTGCTCCACGGAAAGGATGAAACAGCAGAATTGCACCCCATCAGGAGTACGATTCGTACAATTAGAAACGGCACAGGGTAAGTGAACCGTTTCTATTTTATTTACTTTACTTACACGGGGGACGAACAAACAACGACTGTCATTCAAACGTCATTTTTTAAGTTTTAAGAAGGTATCTGCTACGCCGCCATGATTTCTATCAGAGGTGGATAAGAAAACTAACCGGTACGTATATTCACCGGTACGGTTGTCAAAATCTCAACACGTGTAAACGAGTGATTCACATCGTATTCGGTTTTGATTTCGTTCACACGGTAAACGAAGTCAAAACCTCCACCGGGTCTCTGTTTCTAAAACCAAACCGAGTCACTCAGCAATGTTTACATGTGTGCACGAGTTTCTACTTGTGTTGATGTATTCTTAGCAACGGTTTCGGTTCGGCTTTAGAAAACCGAACTTGGTTTTTTCTATACACGGTGCTGCGGTTAAAAGAAGAAGCAGTAAATTCGTATGCAGTGTTGCCGAATAGACAACTGAATTGAGTTCAATTAGTTGTTAAGAGTCGATGGGGCAATATCGAAATGGCTGGTTCTGAGCAGTTGTTAACAGTTCAACAATTAATGTTTGTTTCAATGCTGAAAACCAAGTTGGCGTTGACCAAACTAAAAACCGCTACCTTGTCTTGGCGAATAATTGTATGGAACCGAGAAATGTAGATATATTTGATTCGGCGAAATTGTCTAGAGCATATAAATTGACGTTAATGTCGAAATGTTTAAATTGAAATTAATGAAAACAATAAAATCAGCGAAGTCAATTAAATAACAAAAACAAAAAAATCCATTAAATGAATGAAATCAATAACTTCACATTCATTCAAAGAGGCCTGTTGTATTTATATCGCCAATAGTCGTATCAATGAAATCTAATCCATGTCTGGTTGTGCTAGTTAGGCGATTCTCGAATAATCTCGAGCACATAGTCACATTACATATACATATATCCTTATTATTACTGTATGGCGCATCGAATTGATACATATATCCTTGCACAGAGGCAATTGCGTGTATCTGTGTGTTATTCACATATGGTAAGCAACTCAGACGCAAGTGGGGGAAACTCACTGTTAAACGATTAGGTCCTTATTTACTGAGTACTAGTAAAACATATTTCGGTTATTGTTTCTATTACTGTACATCGTTTTGACATATTATGGAGGTCCTCTAGAAGGTTTGGTCGCAAACATTCGAGTTAAGAGAAAACTACCACTCAGTTATTCAATTACTAAAAAAAACTTAATTTATTGAGAACAGCAACCAACTAACGAATAGCAAGAATACTTTCATTTGATAGGCCGCCGTTGGAAACAAATTTTCTTTGAGGAATAAATATTTCCGGCGATACCAGTCGATGTGTGTATACAAATCTACTGCAGAACAATCAAATTAAAAAAAAAATAAATTGTGCGAACATTCGAATGAAAAAAAATTATTCACATTGTAACCAATCACGAAATTGTCCGTCTCATTACAACAAAACATATAAAACGTCCTGCAATCATTAATGTGGATATTGGTCCATATTGTAACCATGCTAGTTGTTAAATCATCATGAATAGGCCATCATTTTTAATATAATTCCGCCATTTTGAATTTCTAATTTACGACGCAATTCAAGTTTCGTTTCCTTGGAATTATATTCCTATTTAAATATGCATGCTTTTAAATGCTAAATCGTCGTGATGATAACACCATATTGGGATGCACATTGGCGACGAATAACAATTTTAAATCTCTAGACAACTTTTTGATATCAAAAATACCCTTGTTTCATGATTTTTTACCATTAAAACGTTATTGAATGCCAGTAGTATTGAATATAGCTCGCCATATCATATTTTAAATGACGGCAGGCATCAATTTGCGATCTTTTAACATATTTCTTATATTAAAAAATTCCATGTCGCATGATTCTAGATGACAGAATATCTTGAATATACCGTCATCTTAAATTTTGATCTGCTATCTTAGATATAGAAATAGCGGCGACTATTAAATTTCTTTTAATGTAGAATACATTCAAGCTTTCAATATAGGGGTCCCGTTTCAAAATGTCGGCTGCGGCGCCGCGTCAGATTTTGAACGTTAATAACTTTTATCATACTTAACAGAATGACTTGATTTTTAGGCCAATTTGTTGAAAATATGTTCCTCTATGCTGTATTAAAATTTGAAGTATGTATAACATGCACTAAAAACAAAAATTGTGTTTTGAAAAATCTTTCGAAAACGACTCGGAAAAGTGAAAATTTTCAGCCCATCCCGCACAGAGCCGTCAATATGGTGGACCAACTAAACAATAAAATAATGAAAAGTTTATATATAGGTCCACTACATGTTTGTTCCTATGATTATTCGTATTGGGTTGCTTGACGAGAGCAGTTGGTGGGAGAAAGACGGCATATTCCTTTGGTTAGGCCATTAGAAGCCGGACGGAAAAGAAAGGCTCATGCACGGCACGAGAACGAGCGAGAAAGCGATAGTAGTGCATATTAGCGCGATTATATAAATATCTGTCGGTCGGTTTTTCTCATCATTCGTATTCATTCAAGTACTAGCAAGCAGCCAGTCCATCGGAGGAAAGCAGTTGGCAATGACGAAGGTCCGAAAAAGTGCCCCAGCTACTGGTGGCCCATCGCAACCAACTACCGATCAGGAACTGTCGACTTGCAAGAATTTTGTCCCAACTAAATGGCAACAGAGCAACTAATCTATAGGCTATCGTTCCAGCGTCTGGTTCGTGAGATTGTACAGGACTGCAAAGTCGAGCTACGCTTACAAAGCTCAGTCGTAATGATGCCCCGAGAAGCCAACGATGCCTACTTGGTCGATTTGTTCGAGGATGCAAAATAGTGCGCCAAGCGCATAACTTTCAGTCCAAATACATTAAACTAGCTCACCGTGTCCGCGGGGAGTGCGTCTGAATTATGCTCCCGCAATAAAACAATAATCGGTTCTTTACAGGACCAATTAATTGTGTTCTAATAAGAGTTAAACTGAAATTTACATTTTATGGTGTATAACAAATAATTTTCAGAAAGCTATATAAGAAATACGATGTGTGGAAAGAAAGAAAGAGAATTTAAATTATCCTCTCTCGCTCGTTTTCGTGCACTGCTTTTCCATTCCTTTCTGCTGCTAATACCATAATAACTAAAACGAATGTGCGTGTTCCCCCACCATCCCATGGCCAGTATTAGCGCTAACAAATAAGCCAAAAGAATTTAAATTTGTGAAAAATTTTTCCTTCCTTCTTTTCAAATCTGCAACATTCTTTGAAAATAAAAAAACTGAACATGCAAGTTTGCTAGCACTATAATTCGTAATAAAAATACTAGCAGCACTAGCTTAGCCGATAAACATAAACCCGAATACACAACCGCAACACAACCGAAGTTTGGTTTCGTTATTCTCGTGCTTCCTTTCCATACTCGTGCACCGGTAAACGAAAATCAAAACCAAACCGCGGTGCTGTGTAAACGAAACTCGGTTTGGTTTTCGTGTCTCGTTGAAACACAACCAGCGGTAAGACCGCACACAATGTAAAGGAAACACAAACATGTGTAGAAATTTGGTTTACCGTACCGGTACTCAACCGGTATTTTTCCACCTCTGAATTTCTATGCCAACATCAAAAACGTCGTGCTAGGGTCGATCCACAATAAACAGAATCAATTTCATTCGACACAATTTTGTGATAGTCGAATTCGTTTAATTTGTTGGTGCACTATGTTGTAAATTTTTTGTTATTCACCGACATGTCCAACACATGTATCTGACTAGTGAAAATCGAGCTTCGAGCAAAACAAGCAGAACAATTTGAACTGTCAGTGGGGCCCATAATTTGTGTGCCCGCTGAGATGTTGACTTATGTCAGTTCAATACAAATGGGATAGGGGTGCCATATACGTGGTTTTAAGTAATAAATTAACTGCCCATAAACGCATAAGAGTCCCATGTGGATTTTTGTCGAAAATGAGTTATCCGTTGGATTGTATTCTGTATCACCACTGAATCACACTGCACAAATAAGATTACCGGGTTTGTTCAGAAAATATGAAAAAAATACCAAAACATGGTTGTCCCATCCATTTGGCTCAATGGATGGGACAATCTTGAACAGCGTTTTTCTCGGCTTGCTGTTTTTCAACATGGGACTCTTATGCTGTTATGGACAGTTAAGTAAATAATCATTAATTTTCAGATTGGTGAAAACAGGGCAGGAAAATTTCGAAAAATGAATTGATTGCTGTTCGAAGCTTCACGAAGCACCTTCTCAAGCATACCACATGCAATCGATGAGTTTGACACAATCGCTGCGAACATTTAGGGGTAAAACTTATCTCTGCTCGGACGAAGCGAGCTTCGCATCTAGTTCGCTCTTTACAATGTTCGAAAAAGTTCACATTAACCTTAGAAGCACACATCGTCGAACACGAGGTAAGCTCTTGGCTCGTGGTTTTTGCGTTTTTGGAACATTTCCACTGAGTTTCGAAGCGATATTCGGTGAACACATATAAAGCGAATGCCTCGTTTATTTGAGAATCGCGAACATCGAAGTTTTATATCGCTTCAAGCATCAGCATCATGAGGCCACCGCGAACATGTTCGCTACGTGACTATCTGTCTTAAAATCATAAACTGTAAATCTTATTTTGAGTATAAATAAAATGGATTATTTTAAGATTATAATTTAGGATTTAGGGATTAGGTGCGTCGCATACCTTACCAATTTATGAGCCACGAGTTTGAATGAGCGTAGTGGTAGTGAAATTCAAATTCTTTTTTTCGGAATACAATAATGTTTACCAGCTACTTTGATTGCAAACTCGTCTTTTCTTCTTCAATCGGAGTATATTTTCCCTGCCAAGGAGTTTAGGTGAAGATGTATAAAGTATGTTTAAGGGGGTAAGGGTTTCAGCGTGAAAAAATGTTTTTTGGTGAAATGACTCTTTTGGATGAAATGATACATTATAATGTACAAAAGTTTTGATCAATTCGCTTCGCCCAAATTTCTAAAAAATCGCAAATAGTGTTTTTTAACGCTACAACCATTACCCCTCTCTTAATAATCTCCCTATCTAAAACAAATTCTTCCTAAAAAGAACAATTTTCGGATGGAATCTCACTGCTGACGTCCGAGTTCAGTTAGACGGCGAACTTCAGTTATTTGCATCCACTGAGGGGTAGTTAGGCGTAGTCCGTTGGCCTTTGTTTTCAACTTGTTGCGGTTTCTAACGTTCTTGCGCAACATTCCTAAATCGGCTAGTCATATTCACTCAATAATTTGCGATGATTTGTGTGTTAAACGCTATTTTTAATTTTACCAAATGAATTTATTAACAAATACCTACATACTTGAATTTATTATTATTGTCATTAATTGAATTATAATTTCTTGGCATCTGTACCAAACCAAGAGGAAAGCTTCCAAATGATTTTTATAATATTGTTTTATAAGTTTATTGGTTGATTACCTAATCACAAGAGACAAAATATTTATTTTCAAACATTTTCGACAGAATCTGTTCACTTAATAAATGAAGTGTAAAACTTATTACATGTTCCACTTTTATGAAATTTATTTCCTGACTCCTGTACATGTGTTTTGTGATAAATAATGAGAAGGATATTCCAACTTGTTTGTATTGTATTTGTTAACTAATTACTGATGGAGAAACGCAGAGAACTTACAAACAATGTTCTAGTGATTTTTTTTGTTGGAAATCCAAAAACAATTCTGAAACAAAATTTGGTTTATCTTCTCCATGATGTAATCTTCCCTTATTTGACTTTTACTAATAAAAAATAAAAGAAAGAAATCTTTAGGGCCCCCTGTATTTTTTTTTGAATCAGTTATAGCCGAAATGCTTTATGTAAGGGAAATCTCAGAAAATGAGAAGCGAAATAAATAACTTCAAGTAGAATGAAAGTCGTTCTAAACTCGAACTTTTTCGAATACTGTCTTTCCATTATTATTCGCTTTTTGTCGCATTCCATATTTTGATATATTATTTTGAAGACCCATATTTAAGATCAATACAATAGTAATTCTTCAAAAGGGCTAATGAGACTTTTGTAAACAAACTTATTTCGCTCATTTTTCCGCTACAGAGTTGAATTTTATGAAAAATACACATGAATCAACATCTTTGCCCTTGGTTGAATCGATTTCAAATGTTTTCTGTGTTGAAATGATAACAAATTAAGAGAAATCAGCAAAACAAAAGTTTGTTCACAAATCTTATTAGCCCTATTCAAATGTAGATATGGAATAATAAAATCAATCAAGATCAATTTCGATTTTTTTTTAATTTTGCGGTGGTGTAATCCCTTAAGTGGTTGATTTAACGGCTTTGTTGCGGCACAGCATCATTTACGGCCGCTCTATTCGTTCATCTTTCATCATCATCGACCGATCCAGGCGAGCAGTGAGCACTGTCTCACTTACAAAGATGGCAGAAAATGAGATTGAGAACCAACCGAGTTGCCAGTCGTCGTGTTTTATATAATTATAAATGAAATGTACGAACAAAATGTATTTGATGAGAGAAGTAAATCGACCTCCGCCGTAGGCGGCCGGTCTTCTGGTGGTGATCAAATAAATAAGTAGTAAGGAAGACGGACGGCAAGTTTTTATTTGTTATAGCCGTTTTAACGTTTTCGAACGGATTGCCATTTCTTCGATCTTGCGGTAATCCGCCGTCTTAGTTGCAACCTAATGTTCGACGAAATCTTCAGTCTATATGCCCGATTAAAAGACTAACCAGGGAAGCACAACGTAGGTCCTAGTTGCTGACGAAACAGGCTTCTTTCAAAATTTATCGAACCTACTCCCATTCGTTCATTCGTTAGAGTAATTTATGTTAAAGAGAGTGTACTAAATTAATAGGAACACTTAAATTTAGGAAGTTATGACCCTCGCTCCACAATGCAGTTTGCGACAGAATTGCTCAACTGAAAATTATTAAATGAAATGAATGAAAACAAACATTAGACTATAGCATTTTGTACGCATGCACTTCAGAGGTCCAAGGGTTACAATTTCTGTTCTAGTTCTCGGATCGCCAACACATTTTTTTCGATTTTTTGGCCCAGTTCTCAAGGGAAATCCAGTTTTTAACTTTTTGCATACATATTGCATTGAATGAAGAACTTAGATAATGTATTCATAAAGTATTAGTAATAATTCGATTGTCCGTTCATTTTAAAAGGCTATTTTCTATAACTTTACAACTGATTTAATTTCACTTTCAAAATTTCTCGAAATATCATGTTCTAAAAGTTCTCAACCGATATAATATTCGAAAACAGTTATAAAAATGTCTCATCACACTGGTAGATGGATTCAAAGCGTTTTTTTAAATAAGTGCACGAAAAAACATGCGCCCTTCTAAAACATACTTCTGAATCAAAATGGTTTTACTGTTAGTCGAAAACAAGATTTACAAAACGACCAGAACTGCCAAATATGAATCGGGAATGGTCGAGTTTATTGACATTCCCTATTTATTTCTAGGATTCATCATACACATCATGACGTTATTTATTTAACTGATAATCGATTTTTTTCCTTTGAATGGATATCGATATCTTTATCCTCAAGAAACTGACATAACTGGATCCTCAAGAAACTGACATAGGAACATGACTAAGATAAGCGAGCCACTCAATACGTTGTGTACATTGTGTTTAACTTCATTTTCTAGCCCTAATTTATTTCATTTGAAAATTTATCCCCGCCCTGTCACGAAATCTTGATTTTATCCCTACTGGTATATCAGTAGGGTATCTTAAATAAACTTGTTACGTCACTTTTCAGTTAACCCCAGCATCCATAAGCTACACATTGTCACAATTATTTTTCACCTATTCCACCCTTAATACAAGGCCTCTGCCTAGAATATACTTTTTTTTGCATAACTAGTAGGTAGGTATTTGAATAAACAAAACTAATGTCGTCCGGCGAACGGTGTTCGCGATTCTGAAATACTTCGAGGAAATCTTTTTTCTGTGTTCGCGAACATCACTTCGAAGCTCCGTGTAACTGTTTCAAAAATATCGATCACACGAACCAAGAGCTTAGCTCGTGTTCGTCGAAAACTACGCAAAAGCTTTTACATATCTTTCCGAACATCAATGAAATGAACAAGAAGCTTCATTTGTCCTCGCCGAAGAGCATGCAAAAGTATCGCCCAAATGTCCGCAATTACGATGGTAAGCGATTGTGATGCGAAGCTTGTGAATACGAACCAGTAACGCAAAGCTTCGCGCTTTGAATGTATTCGAACATAGGTTCGGTTCGAATATTTCCTGCCCTGGTGACAAATTAACTCGATGACAAATGTAAGGTACTATTGCGCACTTCCCACCAACCTGGACTTCGCACTTTCAAAGTGCGAGTGATCAAACTGCTACTGAAAACTGCGAGCTGTCAAAACACATGTATTTCAAGTGATAGAGATGGTTCTTTCATAGACAAACCAGTCGAACTAACCAGTCTATGAGAAGAATTTAATAGAAGAATAGTAAGTGCGCAGTGCTGTTAGAATCCAGTTTTTAGTGCCACAAACAATAACAACCAAAAAAAAGTAAAAGAATATTAACCCTTGTGAAGGCAAGCTGAAATCCTATCGGAAAAAGGCAAGCCGGGCCTCTAAGGCCCGGTAAAATTTTATACTCTCTTACAGTTATTGAAGCATATTGATCAATTTTATTCATAAATACAAACTTTTCATGTGATTGAATGATTTCTCTATTGAAATTTATTAGACAATGTAGGACTGTGAAAAAACAACATATAAGCGAAAAATGAAGAACTGGTAGATTGTTTCAGAATATTTTAGAATAGTTACTAGCTTTGTTTATATAAAGTCAAATTCTCATAAAATACGAATCCCCGATGAATACTCATCCTTGGGATTTGTTAGAGTAAGCATTGGGTGAAACCAAAAGCTTTTTTTCGAATGTGTCGAGCAAGTAGATACAGAACACTAGATAAGGATTGTCGCTGGTGTTCCCAGTGTTTTCCCCTTTTAACATGTTTGTTTTGCTTTTGGTATATATCTGTCAAGTTATCGAAAGTCTCTCTAGTAAAAGTCTTTGGTCCGCACTTCTGGTACACGCAGAAAAATATGGCCTGCTTGTAACCACAAACCGTTTAGTTGAACTTCGATTTAGTAAAATGCAGAGTTTGCCTTTCTTCAATTCAGTCTCGTTTATTCTGCTGTGATTTTTATACATTCAAGATCGAAAACGTCCAATGCATAAAATTTACAGCAGAATAAACGAGAGGCAAACAGAAAAAGTACGTGATATCTGCTATGAAACAAATTTCTATGTGGCATAGTATTATAATTTCATTAGTTTTCACATGATATCTATGCGTGACAGATAATTTTTATGTGCTACTACAAGTTACAAAAAAATATGTGTGAAATCAATATATTCAATATAACGAATTTTCTCGGTGTACATTTTCGACTGTTATTGTTATGAAATGGAAGAGTTTGTATATACCGCACAAGGAAATGAAAATTCATTAAAATTCAGTGCAGATTTAGACAATTTGTACATTCTAATTAGTGAAAATACATCAACCAAGAATGGCCATTGTTTTACTGGCTAAAAGAAACAAAAATGATTAGTCGCTATGAAACAACGATAGAGTTTTATTTTTTCCTTTTTTTATTTGGCCCATTTGACAGGTATATCCCGGAATCAAAACAATGATGTTCCAACCACTGATGCCAGCGACAATTCTAATCTAGTGTTCTGTATCTACTTGTCGAGCAATATCTTGTTTTACCATAGACTAAAATGGAGAACTTTGTCCTTGGAAAACATCCATTCACATCATTTTCTGGCAAGAAAAAAAAAATTATGAAAATTATGGTCCCATTCCAAATATAAACTTGTTCGGATGCTTCTGGTTTACTTACAAGGCTGCAAATTCATTCGACTTTGTGGTAAAAAGATTTTGTAATATAATGTTAAATGCTGCCTCTCTTTCTCGCACATGCATAGAATGACATTTTCAAAAATTCTTCTTATCTGCGAAGTTAAATAACTTTGTCCGGTAACCTCCAATCATTAAGCAACTTTCAACAAAGTTGTTCGTTATTAAAAAAGCTACACCACCTGAAGTTTTGAGGTATGCAGAGTAACTGTGAGAATTTTTATCGAATTTAGATTTCTTGTTTTCGATTTTTTATATATGTCACCATAGAAACTTCAAAACTCTTGTGAGTGAACTGGAGCTATAGGAAAAAGCTCATAAGTGACATATGGTTTGTAGAGTTAATTAACACGCTATTTAGCAGTGTTCCAAATAGTTCAAAAAGCTTACCGGTCTAGTATGCGTGCACAATTCTGGGTGCATTGGAAAGCGTTTACATGAGAAAAATTACATGACACAAATAAATAGTAAATGTATTTTAACTTAACCAAAGATAAGTTCGTCATAGCTTGGGAAATATTTGTAAAAACTTAAATGAATCCATCAAAATTTATGCACATGTATGCATAGATGATGTCAAAATACTTAGCGGGCCTGCTAGGTCCCCTTGCCTTTTTGTGCATGTAAATAGTTTATACGAATCTATGAATTTCCGTAATATCTTACTTTTTCGATGAATTTTAGCATCAGTTCATGGAATTTCCATGCTCAAGCTCTTACTGCATGCATAACGCTTTGTAACTAAAAATTCGATAGCCGCCGGGCCTGAAAGAACCGCGTGCCTTTTTGAGGTTTAAGGATCGAACATTAACATACCGATAGAAATGGCGAGTCCAAGCTATCAGGTCAGTTTTTTTATTAATATAAACCCTCCTTCAGGATATAAGGATCACTAGTTAAAGATTCACAGAAAGCGCTACCGGGGTATCATGACCCGGAGCAGCACAATGTAGGTGACACGCAAAAGTAGCTGTCCAACGTTTCATTCAACCCAATACAAGGAAAACATACATAGTTAGTATCGCTCAGAACAAGCCTCTGGCGAAGCTATTTAAAAAAGGGGAAAGCACACAGCACTATATGTGTTTGTGTTTGCTTTTAACAAATTAATAAACAAACAAAAGCGTACGAGCTAATGGCATATTCGTTTTTGACAGTGCACTACACCGGTGTAGTCGGTGCTACACTCATTCAAACTTGGGTGTAATCAGTCTATCTCTTTCTTTGCACTACACCGGTGTAGCACCAAGAAAAAACGAAAACGCCATAAGTCTTTGACTGGTTTGTTGGCGTAGGTCAAGTTCATGCTATTGTGGCAGTGTTCTATTTTCACGCAAGTAGCTGCTACCAGGGATACATAACAACGGAGAAGTCCAACTAACTTAATTTGTCCATTGCGACGACGAAAATCGTCGCAAGCAATGCAGTTGTTTTTAAACAAACGAAACCCCAGTCAGAGGTTTGATGCCTCGTATATAATGCACACATGACAAATGAATTAAGGTCAAGTTTCACCACGGTCGCCCAAGTTTGCATAAAAAGCAAGCCCAGCAATCGTAGCAGCAGCTATGACGTAGTTTATTTAGCCAGCCTTGACCATGGTCAAGCTTACGATAGAACCTTAATTATGATTACCAAAATATTTGTTATACGGTTTTTTTGGAGAGCACCGTATATGAAATTTAGAATAGGGGAACTGGGGGTAAGCACGACACCCTGGGTAAGCCCGACACCCCATGACTTTTACAAGATATCAAAATTTAAATCATATAATTATGACAGGATATTATTAGTACGAATATTTTGGGCATTTCGATGCATATCGATGCCATGGATTTATTAAACGTCAACAAAATAAACAAAACAAGTGAAAGCAAAGTTGATGCGCTTTTGGTTGTTATTTTTAGTAGATACATTTTAAGGTTTTAAAAACACTAATGCTTTGAAAATGTCACACATTCCATTCTACTCTCCATATTGTTATTTGTGTGTATTGAAGATTAGTTTGAGCATCTCAATACTGTTAATTGAGCATTTAACAAATGCGCTGTTGGGATAAGACCGACAGTTTTTGGATGGGGTAAGACCGAGACAGTGTTTAGATGATTGGGTTGGTTTTTGATTCGATACAAACGACTGGGTATATGTGTTGTGCTCAATTATACTTTAATTGTGTCATGTTAAGAATTGAAATACACGGAAATTATTTTTTTTGCATTTATCTATTGAAGATGCGGTTTACATTCAAGCGCATGAATAATCAAGCACGCGAAAATTTGATTTTATCGAAACAAAAAAAGAAAATAAATATACGATAAAAACACGAACGAATGGCAACCTATGTGGGGTGAATTGGTGTTAGTTAAAGCCAACCCCATAGGTGTCGGACAGAAACAGACGCCAGCATGTATGATAAATGAATGAAGTACGAACGAGTGTTCAAAATTTCAGATGGGACGAAGAGGTTGACAAACGAGGACAAACCAAGTAAGGGCGAAAAGGGTGAAGAACAGAAATACGAGACAAAGACGAAGGGAATAATCATTAGGAGATCTTAGCGGTGAAAACAAGGGAAAAAGTTTCATACTTAAAGAAAAGTGTTAATGGACACTATAACATATAGGTGATGAAAGCGTCACGAAAAACGTGAAAGTATATTTGGTTTTATAAAGTCGCGCATCAGTCCACCTTGGCAATCGTAATTTTCAGGTACTCTCTAGGATGGATATAGTTGATTATGGTAAGTAAGATTTCAGAGTACTTTTCTTTCATAACCGCATGGTTAACAATACAATGTATCTATTTTCAGGAATTTAGGTCTTTATTTACAGGTACCCTCCTAGGTCAACTTTAATTGGATAGGGGGAGATGTCGAAACCAAAACGAGCAACAATAGCCACAATAGACAGGAAGGAAGACAATCAAGTATTCCCGCAAAAATACTTACCTCGCTTCGACAAATGTTGTCGCCACAAAACATTTTTGAAAAAAATATAAAAAAAAAATTATGAAAAAATTATTATGAAAAGAATACAATTACAACAAAAACACAACTCGAGCAACACGCAAAAAATACATTATCCATCTCGAGCCTAAATCAATGTTACAAAAAAATAACTAAAAACCGAGCACAACAGGCAAAAGAACTTGAAATTATTAAAACGAGCAAAGTATGCAAAAGATCTCGAACAAAAAAAAACACATCCGGGGAAAAAGAAGGAATTGGGGGCAATTACTAACAACTATCACCCTTGTTCTTGCTTGAAATACATATCCGACAAGAATAGATTAGGAAGATTGTCAAATCGAGTAAGGCACAAATCTCCGATCAACATGGGGAACGTGCCATTTGAGCCAGACGCTACTGATTCCTGAAGTCCACATACGACAGGTTCTAAAGAGTAAAGTACATAATTAAAAACAAACAAAAATTGAAATAGCTAAATAAATATAGTAAACTACAGAGTGAAAATAACGCTCACACAAAGATTAAATTAGTTTTTATACACAACAATAATTTACAGCTAGCAACTTATCAAAACCATAGAACAAATAAGCAAATAACGTTCAATGATGAAATAATAATAACGCATAGGAGATTTAGTATAAACGGAAGCAGAAGTCCAGAATAGTGTGTGCCCTGTGGAGAAGGTAGTCACGAGTACTACCCAACGCGTTCGACAAGGATGGATTTGGAAAGGACGGTTATACGTGGTGACAGAAAGAAGATGGAGGGTATCTCGGAGGTGGAAGAACGGTCAAACTACGGAGGAAGCAGGACGACCGATAGTTAACGAGAAATTCGAAAAAGCTGAGAGTCGAGTAGTGACAACGAAGGCTAAACATGGATCAGCCTAAACCAAAGATAAAAGCCGCAATCGGAACAGTCAGACCCGGTCTGTGTGCATGAAAATAGCGCCTCAGTAGCCCACAATCAATATGGCCTGAAGGTAGCAAGCAAGCAGTCAAATCACCCGAATAAGCCAAACGGTGAGAGAATTCAATGTCGACAAATACTTAAAGGACGTCGATAGCTAGGCAATCGATCGAGAGTTGGTACCACAAATAAATCCCAACCAGAATCGAGGAAATCAGTTGGCCAGTCCAACTAAACCAACACGAATCAACAAAAGTCAACATAAATGGAGAATCGGAACAGACAACCATAGCCTAAGAGGACAACAATCAGACCTCTCAGTGAACAAAGAAGGATGTCACTGCTCAACGGATTGGAAGCATACCGCTGCACGAGGGATCCGAAGTCTGAATTCTGAGAACCACTACGCAATCGCAATCGAGTCTAGGAGCCCTGAAGCTGGAAAGAGAGGCATGCACTAGGACCACCGTAAAGTTAGGATGTTAAGCGAATGTCAAATAATGATAGAAAATTGTAAATATTTTGTTTTGCCAAAAGTAACAACAAACATAATTTTGAAATGGCAATCTCAGGTATTAGGACGCAAAAGACTTCTAACACATTCCTTATTTTAAATGACCCGCGCAATCGACTTATTTGTTTGTTTATTTGTTGTACCGTCACCAACAGACCCCTTGGCCCCAATGGTGGTTACTTAAACTAATTTCATTTCAGAATACGCATTATTTTCGATTTTATCGAATTCCTTGTCAGGTTGAAGTCAAACGCCGCCGCCACACTGTTAAACACACGCTGGAGTCCGGTAACAGCGCTCTGGCGCCCATAGTTAGTTCTCCTGAACGGGACTCGCAGAAGAGAGTTATTGCGCAGAGCTCGAACGCGAGCTTGAAGATCGAAGCGTCCGAGGATTGTAGGGCAATCCACCCTGGCAGACAGTAAGTCCGAGACGAACAGGGCTTGAGAGCAGTCCCTCCGGATGCTTAGAGTATCGAGCTGTATTAACTGACAACGGTTTTCGTAGCTCGGCAGCTGAAATCTGTTTTGCCATAAAAGATGTCGGAGTGCAAAGCTTATGAACCGGCGTTGGACGGCCTCGGTTCTGTCGACACCGTTCTGGTAGTAAGAGTTCCAAACAGCAGAACAATATTCCAGTGTAGAGCGAACCAGCGCGCAATAGAGAGATTTTAAACAGTATACGTCCTTAAAGTTTTTCGCTATTCGGAAGATGAACCCAAGCTGTCTTGAAGCCTTATCCACAATGGATGATGTATGTGGTTTGAACGTTAGTGCCGAATCCATGATGACTCCGAGATCCTTGACGTTAGAGTATCTTGGAATACTCGAGTCGAAGAGATGGTAGTTAAACTGAATCGGATGGCGTTTCCGCGTGAACGTAACGATTGAGCATTTTTTTTATAATTAATAAATTTATTTAGGCCCAAAAATGCAGTAGCTCGACGAGGCCGATTGTTTGTTTTTTTTTACAATAAATAAAAAAACAGCTACGTTAAATTTTTGGTCTCGTTCAGGCGCAGCTTTCTGCTGCGTGTTGAGATCCTTTTTCTAGGGGGCGAAAAATTGCCAGTGTTGTCACAGCAAGTTGAGGTTCATTTCGTTTGCCTTCTTTCGCGTTATCGTTCACGTCCATGTCCTCATCCGTACCACTTTCCTGATGCTCGCAGTCGGATGTTCCAGTTTGTGTTTTACTCTTAAGGGCCGTTTTAGTATGTTCGTTATCGGCATTCGTTTCGTTGTTGTTGTTGCTGGTTGTTGGTGCTTGATCCATAGATGTTGGTTTTGCAGCTGTTAGTGGTTTAGCGTAAGATGGTTGTGTGCTGATTTCAGTTGGATTTGAGTTTTTCTTAACAGTTTCTACGCAAGGTTTTCCGAGGTACAGCTTCTTCGTGCAGAACTGGTACGTAGGAATTTGCCCTGGGTACGTGACTAGTGATGTCTGTTGAATGAGAGCATCGTCCCTTCCTAATACTGTGAAGCTTAAGTAAGAGGGAATTGGCTTGGTCACACGCATTCTCACCACACGAACACCGTTAGGGATGCCCGGGAAAAAATTCCTCTGTGTATCATGTGTAACGGAGTCAACTTCTCCGTATTTTTGCAAGCATTTTTTAATCGCGCCGTCAGGGGTACGCGTAGCCAAATCATGGATACGAACTTCTACAGCGCCGTTCTCGATGTATACGGGAATGCTATACTTAACATTGCCGCATTCGGCGGTGTGCTGCATGTTGTTTCGCGAGGCGAATGACTCAGCTTGGTTAATGTTGTTGAACGAAATCAGCACGCAATGTTTGATATGATGCATTTGTAGGGTTTTCACTTCAGCCAGATTGAGTTCCATCTGCACTTTTAATAACTGTTCCACTTCCCGAATGGCTGGTCTTACGGGGTATTTTAAAAAATCAACAGCCACACAGTTCGGCCGCATCTGGCTTGCTTTTTGCTGGGCACCGTCACTCATCACTATATCGCACAGTAGGTATAGGCTATTGTTATATGGACTGCTTGTGTGATAGGCACCGATTGATTTTTAGGTAGAATTGACTGTTTCACTTGCGCGGGATGATTTTTTGCTTCTGCTCAGGGCGAGATGTGAAGACAAACTGATTGAGCATTTGCTCGGATTTAAAACCATTCTGTTTAGATCACACCACGTACTAAAGCCGTCCAGTTCCCTCTGAAGAAGCTCGGCATCGGTTTTATCCCGAATTTGTTGAAAAATTTTCATGTCGTCGGCAAAAGAAAGGCGGGGTCCTTGTAATTTGATGTTGACGTCATTAAAGAAGAGGAGGAATATCACTGGACCGAGATGGCTTCCTTGTGGGATGCCGGATGTAGCGAAGAATGGTGCAGATAGACAGTTCTTAATGCTGATTTGGAGTTGCCTTCCATCCCCGATCAGAAACACATAACAGAAATATTTCAAAACTATATCTCGAATTGTTACTTGTTATAAATTTCTGTTATTTTAACTATTAACGAGACCTACTTTATAACACAATATGTCACAAAAATTGCGTTCTGTTATAATCTTGTTATTTCATTCTGATCGGGTCGAGGTAGGAACGGAACCAGCGCAGTAGTTGTCCATGAATACCGAGTTTGTCCAGCTTCGCTATTGCGATATCATGATTGATTTTGTCGAAGGCCGCAGATAAATCCATGTAAATAGCATCGGTTTGCAATCCGTCAGCGAATCCATAGAGTACATATGTTGTGAACGAGAGCAGGTTAGTCGTTGTCGATCGTTTAGGCATAAAGCCGTGTTGATCGTCTGCAATGTAGTGTTTGCAGTGAAAGAAAAGAGGATCTAAGACAACCAGCTCGACTAGTTTTGATACAGCACTTAAACACGAGATTCCCCGATAATTGTCAATGTTCGATTTGTTTCCTTTTTTGTGAACTGGAAACATGTGCGTTGCTTTCCAGTAGGAAGGGAATGTTCCAGTATTGAGTGATAGCACAAAGACTCGCCGAAGTGGTTCAAGAAGCCCGCTGATGCACTTTTTGACAAAAATCGAGGGAACACCATCTGGGCCCGGGGAACTAGATGCTTCCAGCTTGGCATTTGCTGCAAGAATGGCAGCATTATCGACACAAATTCGGTTGATGGTTCGTCCTAGAGGAGGAGTTAGATTTGAAGCGGCAGCTACTTGTTGTGGGGAAAGGTTGTCATCGGAAAAAACGCTTGAAAATTTGTCGGAAAACAATTGGCAAATTTCCTTAGTGTCGGTGCCTAAAACTCCATTTAATGACATACAAGATGGTAACCCGGATTCTTTTCGCTGCTCGTTCACATATTTCCAAAACGACTTGGGCTTGGATTTCAGTTGACGTTCGACGTTTCGCTGGTATCTAAAAAAGGCACGTCTGCTTTGCTGTTTGTATTCGTGGTTGAGTTGAAAGTAGTGGTTTCATAATGCAAGTGTCTTATGCTTCGAGAACTTTTTAAATGCGGCTCGTTTGGCAGTTTTTAATCGTCTAAGTACTGTTGATTGCCAGGGAGGGTGTTGATTTGTGCTGACTGTTCGTTTTGGCACAAGACGGTCGATTAGGTAGTTAAGAATATTAGAAAATGTCATCGCTGCTTCGTTCGCGTCATCATTGATAAGATTCTCGTCCCAGTTTATATCCAACCGCATGCTAACGATGCTGTCGTAGTCAGCGTTTTTAAAATCGTAGACGATAGAGCTTGAGACGTCTTCAAAATTCACTCCTAGGTTACCAGCGAGTACAAGATGTAGTGGGGGATGATGGCGCACATGCTGGACTAAAGGTGTCGGAGCGGCGCAGCAGTACGGAGCGTAGTCCCGGGCACTTACAAAGCACAGGTCCAATGTATTTTCGTTGATGATATTATTAATTTGCCGAAGAGTTGCGCTACTGTAGTTGTCCAAGATACAACTGACATTGTTGATAAGCACAGACTTTTCGATATCCAATCGTAGAAATCCATTACTTGCCCGGCACCAGGTCAAGCCAGGTAAGTTGAAGTCGCCCAGTATAACAATATCATCAGACGGGGCAGCGATCGAGGTGATGAAAGAAACGGAGGAAAGATGTACATCGATCAGGCTGTAATCACGAATTCGGTCAGGTGGAAAATACACGACACACAGGGAGAGATTGCGATCGGCAAGTTGCACTGATATCCACACACGGAGCTCTCCCCCCGATAACTCGGGCTTTTATACCATGGCGAACGGCGATGAGTACACCACCACCTGATGTCTTGTGGCTGTTGAGGGCATTGCGATCACAGCGGAAGACATCAAATGTTGAACCAAACACCTGGCGAGACAGAGTACGGTTGTCGAGCCACGTCTCGGTTAAGGCGATGATGTCATAACAGCAGCCCGTGGTCGCGAGCAAATAGCTGTCCGTTGATGAATTCAAGCCACTAACATTCTGGTAGTAAATCTCGATGTTATTGGATGACGGATCAGGTTCTGCAGAGAGCGAATCAACTGCATCGCGCCCCAGAATGTAGCGACCATCATCGGCGAGAGAAATGGTTGACATCTGGTCACAAGATGTTAGAGCAAAAGGCAAATTACTGGAAGCGAAGAATACATCAGCGCTTGAAGTGTTCGGATCTTTCACCCATCTCACACACAGGACCGGGACGACTGATGATCGCTGGCTGCAATTGCTCGACAGTGGCGGGGGGATCGAGGGCTTCCATAGTGCCAACTGCGATGCGTCCCAGTATGCGTTGAACCCCGATGGAGCGATGCGGAGAGCAGGAACGGGACGGTAGTAGCTTACGGCGAGAGTTGGACGATGAACTAGAAGCGTGAATCGATTTAACCGTTGTATCGTTACAATTTGTATAATACTTGCCGAGAAAGGCGGCTTGGAAGACCCCTTCTCCACCCACACATACAGGACCGGAACGACTGCTGAACGCTGGCTGCAAGGGCTCGACTGTAGCGGGGGGATCGAGGGCTTCCATTGTACCAACTGCGTTGCGTCCCAGTATGCGATCAGCGTCGACACTCCTTCACAATGGCGGTGTAGCTTGGTATAGTGGCATTGCCAATCGTTGCAGAGTCCTCTGTAGGGTTGATGGGCCGGGTTGAATTAGCGGAATACATGCGGCTTCCGAGGGCGGAGGAAAATCAGTCGGTGGGTACCAAATGTTCTATCCTCAAATTCCCTGAACAATATGCCTTGCGGCCATGTGTCAGGGTTAAGAGCTGCATCACGGTACTTTGGGTGAACTCCAACTTTGAAAGATATGAAGTTCAGAGTACTGAAGTCTATGCCTTTTTTAACAAGCGGAATAACCTTTATTTCCTCGTTGCAGTTTAGCCCTTTTTTGGACATTTTTTCGACTGTCTCCTTGCTAACGCTGGGATAAAAGCAGGAAAGATACATCCAGAGCAACGGAGTGGGAGGTGGAACCGTGAGAATGTTGCTATTATCGACTAACTTTCGACCACCGACAAGAATACTGCTCTGATCAGGGCCATCCTCGCGACGACGTTTCTGAGGTGGTCGAGATGTACCGGAATTTGGCTGGACTGGAGTGGCTGTTGAAACCTTTCTGACGAGGTTCGAAATTTGCTAGTTATTTTTTGGTAACTCTGCCTTTAGATCAGCACAGACGTCATCCGTTTTCCCAGCGATAGCAGCGATAACACATCCAAGCGAGGAAACGGTGTCGCGAAAGCGAGCAAACTTCATCAACTTGACACATTCATTGCACATCCAAAATAAATTTGGGTTTTCGGCAAGTTTTTTCAAGAACGGCTTGTTGAGTTGTTTATCGCACTGCATATGCACCACATTTTTGCAAAATCCCAATGCATTCGATAAAGTCATCGTCCGATTTGACGGTTTTCGCGCAGTGATCGCATGCACTTGTCATAATGCCGATTTTCTACCCGCCCTAGATCCGACTTTTCTCACTGTGCGCCAAGTTATGGTGGGAAATACTTTCCTCTACTCGCGTGCAGGTGGCGAAGCGAGCGCGTGAATTTTTTGGGGGTAATTACAAACAGGTCCGGTGATGTAAACAATCTCAATTTTCACTGGATTTTTCACGACACAAAAACAAAATTTGTAGAAAACACTTTAAAACTTCACAATATCAAGGGCGCAAACAAAATTTAGAATCGACTGATACGATAAACGATGATTAAACGGCACAAATCACGTCAAATATTAAAAACTACAAGGGACAGCCCTATGGGGTTGCACGAACTGTAGGCGTAGGACTATACTACTTAATATAAAATATTTATTTTCTTAGTACTTAGTGTGTGGGAAAAAACACCCGGACCGGTGAAGAAAAATCAAATTTTAGACAATATAATCACATCTCATGTATGGAACAAGCTTTCTAGTTGCTCTCAAACAGATCCTAAAAGTTCAAACACCCATGGATAACCCCAAGTTTGTCGATGTGTTTCGATGCCGCAGGATTGTACAATGGTTAATATTACGTCATGAAAACTCAATTCTTCCGTGCCAATTTTGCCCTGTGTGTATGCAAAGCTCATGATTTGTTGGGATATTAGCATTGATCGGAAAATGCTTTCCAACGCTGCGCATTGCATACATACAGGACATTTTGCAGGCCACCAGAAGCGGTTCATTTTACCACCGCCACATGTTCATTTTACCCACTCGCTATAAACATGTCTCATTTTTGGACATGTTTAGAAATCAAGAATCATGTTTAACAAAATGTGTTTATGACGAAGTATTTTTACCAGATATGTACAAAACATGTCTAACAAGAAATATAAGGTGATTGTAATATCTCATTCACTTATTAGTTAGTAAATAATGACTTTGCTTAACGTGTTCATTTTACCGCCAGTTCCCCTACCTACCAACACATTCGCACCAAACATTAAACACAAGCGTACAATGCGAAATGAGTGAACGCTGATGATGATGGGTAGAGCGAAAGAGACAACTAGTACCACCACGACACTATTAGCGCATTTCACCAAAATTCCACGCGGCCTTTCCCAATTGAAAGGAACGGCCGCGCTTAGCCCATCTGTCATAATATCGTGATTTTGCATAGCGAAGGGCTGAATGATAACACATTTTGTTCCAAAAAACAGCCCTGCGTTATGCAACACTTTGTGCAGGTTGATTATACCAGTTGCAAGTGGGGCCAAATTCACCAAGTTCCGTAAAATTCCTTTTAAATTACAGAATTGATAAAATTGCTTAGATGAGCTAAACTAATTAATCAAATCCTTTTTTAAAAACTGTCCTTGCGTTTAAACCAAAATGGGAAGCTTATTACTAACACTGCATTACTTAATTTCAAGCGCAAATAGCAAATACATGTGCTAGTTAAACCAGAAATTTACTGGCAACATTACAGCGGCATTTAGGAAGCAGTTGGAGCGGTCGCCTGTTGGACGACACAGGGTAGCGTCCCTCCACAGCAAGTGTAACGGACTTCTAGCTCAGCTACACTGGCTGTAAAAAACACAGCGCAGTAATCTGCTTCGCCAGCCGTTCAACAGGGAACTGAGCGTGTCTGGCCAAGTCCGTTCTTTATATAGTCGATGATGACGTCATTCATAGAAGCGTTGCGCGCTAGGTACACCAATCCATCGTACAGGGCTTGGGAAGCGCTATCTTCTGTGTATTAATGCGCGATATTTTGACAAGGTTGTATATTATTTAATTTTTTAATGCTATGATATCAAAAATCTTTGGGTTTACCTATTGGAATCTATTCTTAGTAGTATTTCGGGGCGATTTGTGCAAAAAATTTGAAAATTTATCGTGAGATGGCTGAATGATATGCATTTAAAATTGGACCACTTTTCGTTACATACCATTTTTGTAGAATTTGCAGAGTGCACCCCCACATCGAAAACAAAGACGTAGTCGTACGTCAAAAAAAAAATAACTGGAGCGATCAACACAAACAACTAATCGGTGAAAATACACTGAACCAAATCGTCTTGATGATGCGTCTCTCTGAGGCAACATCAAGCTCAGTAAGTAAGGGGGCATGCAGAGTCCCTAATTTTCTCCGGTTTCAATCCCGGTAATATTTCATCATCATTTGCCCATCTCTTGGATTTTCAATTCCATGAGTTAAGTTGCATCATAAAGACTTAGCCTTAAGCTAAGCAAGTTTCATTGACGCTGCGCCTTGCATACGCGAAGGCAATGTTTAATGATACAAAATTGTTTGTTTACGCCGCGACCCTACCGTAGCAGAGGCAAGGCATTACCTCGGGGAACGACTGTAACCTTCTAGCATGTTCCAATACCAATTAATAATCTCTAATATATTATGTACTTATTTAATAAATCGAAATGACTAATGTCACCACCTAAAATAAAAAATACATTCTTATAGTCTAAATTAAAATTATATTGTATTCGACATGTACATCCCTAATCAATTAAATTTCAAAATCAGTAAAATCCCTACCCAACACCCCTCGATACTAAAATCCATCAAATCCCTCTCTCGACCGTTAGCACCAATCATGGCACAGACCGAGTGCGTTTTTTAGTCTGTGCGTTTCGACATCGATTTCCTCTAACATATCCCAGCCGAGACGTCAAACTGGATAAATACAGCCGTCGGACGTCAGCCAGGAGCCTTTTTGGTAACAGTTAATCAAACCTAACAAAACGTATTTTTATAAAAGTGAATACTATTCAAGGTGACAGATAATTTCAAGCCGTGAACAGTTTGTCCACACTGTGTGAAAGTCCGCGACGCGAGTGAAAGGTCCCCCACGTCGAGCTAATTAATCAACGGCGAACGGGCGCCGAGTCGACGCAACTTTGGACGGCAAGGAAGACTGACCTTCAACAGCGAACGGGCCTCCACCGAGTCGACCCAAAATCGGACAGCGGTAGGAGAGGCTGTTTTCGGTAGCCATCTAGGGGCGAGCAATCTCACGTGTCGATATTCCGACGCCTGTTCGTGCAGTCCGTCGGTCCACGTGAGTCGTCCATACACGGCATACCCAAAGGCGTTAAGGCGTCAGAAGGGTTCCAGCGGCACCCGACAGCGAGAGACGGTGACTCACGTGTAGATATTCCGGCGAATACTCTTGTTGTTTGTCGGTCCACGTGAGCCGTCCACCTGCGACGGCGCGAACAGTGTCGAAACATCAGACGGCGTCAATCGAGTCACGACGATCAGCAGTGAAACACGTGTTAACGGTTCGTAATCGAATTATCCCTCACCTAACTTTCCCAATAAAACATGTCGAAAATTAAGAATAAAATGTTTAAATTACTTTCACCTAACGATCTTTATTCGCTATAATTTGTGAGTCCTTTTTAGCGTTGCCTTATTGAATTCATTCCGGTAATTACAATTCCTCCTGGTAGTTTGTCCGCCCTGAGATAGCATATACTAAGAGAAACTTAAGGTCCAAACGCAATGGCGACGGAAGCGGAATGGCAACGGTACACGGAATTGTCGCAGTTTGTACTAAAAAAAACCGCGACCATTGCCGCGTATTCAAAACGCAATGAACATCAGCGGTTAGAGCGCGGTTAGCGCTTTACAAATTTGGACCAAATCAAAGCGACTTTCCTTTTACAAAGCTCATTGCAGTGAATGTCTGCTTTACCAATCGTGGTCGGTCCACTCGTTTCCTTGATTAATACAGCAAAGATGTAGTAAATAATGGCACAGGACTACCGATACTATCCAGCCGAACTACAATGTGACAACCTTGTTCACGGATTCGAATACAAAAATTGGTTTAATCATTGCATGCTCGAATAATATAAACCTGGTTCAATCATGTGAAATATTTTTGTTAGGCTGTCCATGATGCTTTCACTGAAGGGGGAATAGATTAGATATCTGGTGACTGATTGCAATCGCTTCATCTGCTGCGGGGTCGCAATGTAGATTTGGATAAAAATATAAACGCCAAATATTCAGGTCATGGCAAGAAATTAGTATAGCCATGTCGGAATTCGGTAGAACAATTTGCAAGACATCTGTGTTTTTTAAAGAAAAACGGTTGTCAATTCTACCAAGTGCGTGCTATCGAAGGACATAGACATTCACATCGCATTTTTCAAAATAGCTGGTCATACAACTTCTTTGCTGCGTTTAGGGAATCCGAAGCTAAACTGATTAAAATAATGAAGAACGCCAATAAATAAACGAACAATGAAGAACGCCATCGATTCGAAAGCATCCAACGCACCGACTTCAGATCTTTTGACCAAACCTGTAACCGAATCTTGAGAACATTAGAATCGCAGGTTTTATTATATTCAAAACTTTCTACCAAAGACCCAACCATGAACCGGTATCTTTGATATACTGCAGATCAATGGTTTACGTATCGTGTCCGGTAGCGGGTTTCTCCTTTTCAATCAATGTCAATTGGTTTATCCTGGCTAACGCTTGCTTTGTACACTTGTTTGCAAAGTGGCTTACGAAGTTGGTCTGTGCATCCAAATGATTTTTCGCGTTCGTCAGAACGTAAACTGTGAACAAAACTAGAGTAACAAGAAACGTAGCTGTCTAGTAGATAAAATAACCACGGGTCCGTAGTATGCCCACCGACGAACCGACGCGTCGTGCCAAAGGTAAATAATGCGCCAGTTGTCCTAATTGTTTAAATTAAAATACGTTGTTACACTAGTTGCATCTGTATAATGGTTCGTGTGTTGACGTTGTACCAGATATGCTAGAACGAACAAACTATCTTTTATTCTTGTTAAACAATCGTTTCTTATCTTTCCCAGCTTTTTATTATCTTTTGTATGCACTAATTCACAAAACTGTTCGTTAAAAGAACAAAAAGTAACAGAGATCTTTTCTAATGCGTACAGTTTCAACAGTGAATTTCGTTCATGTTTTTCATGCCGCCATCTTTGAATTTCATCTGGACCATTAGTACGGCACACGAAAATTGCTTACTTGGGTTCGATTCCCAAACCTGCACATATGATTGGAGATTTTTAGAAAAAAGCTTTTTCTACCCCAAAAAAGACAAATGACCCTAAGGTTAAAATATCTAAAATCGAACTAAACAAAAAAGCTGCTATTAAGTTCACTATCTGCCCAACCTAAATATCCGCAATACAATACGTTAGATTCCACCGAATATGGAATCCGGTGAATTTGATTTAAAACAGTCTGTTTACAGCGTTTTTGACTGCCGCTCTTTTTGAATTTAAAAAAAACGCGGTTTTGTTCTTTTAGTACAACGCCGCGTTTACCGCTCTTGCTCTTGATTTGCATGTATTCAAAATTATAATTGACAGCCGCTTTCCGTTGCCGTTTCGCTTCCGTCGCCATTGCGTATAGGCCTTTACCATTGGCGCCCAACTGAAAAAATAATAAGAAAAGTTTTCCAAATTTTAGGCCAAAATTGGAACCCTTTTCACCCGAGCTGCAGGAGGAATCGTAATTAGTTACTCTAATTCCCATTTAACAGTTATGTGCCCAACAAAAAAAACACCTTTAACAGGCCAACGTGGGTACCCGGGTACCCACAATTTGAAATGCTCATAACTATGGCTTCCTTTAACCGATTTGGACACTTTAAGATGTTTTGGATTTAGAAACTCGTCCACTTTTTGATTCTGTAAAGGTGAACCGGATGAATGGATCTGGTTCTTGGTAATCCGGATTTTTCGGAGTAATGTTCCAGTACTAGGGTATGATTTGTAAATTTTAATAACGTCCTGGCAATATGAGTATCAAAACTCTTCAAATTGTCTCGGAAGTCTGTTATTTGTTGTTACGGGACCCTATGGCAGTTTAAAAAATGGAATTGGAATGGAATGGCCACTCACGGCCCCACGGGAACCTGCTCCAGAATGTCCGTTCCGGGGTCAAACCACCAAATGGTTAAAAAACCACGAAATATAGCCTACTCATGCAATTCCAAGAATTTTGATACCCATATTGCTAGTATTCCATTAAAAGTCACAAATAGTATCCCAGCACTGGAACATGTTTCCGGAAATCCGGATTTCCGGGAACCGAATGAAGTAACCCGATTCATTTTTACCAAGTCTAAAAGTGGATGAGTTCCCGAATCCAAAACACCAAAAAGTATCAAAATCGGTTGGAAATTACCGTAGTTATTAGTATCTCACTTTTGTGGGTACCCGGGTACCCATGTCGGCCTGTTACGTAGTAAAAAAAATCAGGAGCCCCTCCTCACTCCCCCCCCCCCTTACTATATCAATAATATTATTAACCCAAAAGCTTGACTTAGTGAAGTTCTAAGATGTCGCAAAGTTTCGATTTCCAGCTATGGATAAAACATGGGAATTTCATTAATTGAAACCTAAAAAGGTACCCGGGTACCGCGTCGGATACACAACGGTTAAAACAGGTGGTGAAAGTATGATTTGGTATAATTGGTGAATCGTACAGTGATATATTTTAAACAGAAGTAAATAGTCGTTGAATTTTTTATTGGCACGTGGTCACTGATAGTGGTTGCCGTTTCAGGAAATTTCATACTGCTTTATTATATATCTTATTCATAATCGATTACTTTATTTGCTGTCGGTGTACTCGACGATTAGACAAATCTAACCAAATTAATCATGAGTGAGTTGATTCGCAATTACGACCAGCTCGAAGCAATGATTCTAGGGTAGTATCATGATTTGCGCGTGCACCATCTTTTAGAGGATGAACTAGTGTTTGAATTGTCTATGCGAACAATAGTCATTCGCGATGACCCTTCACTCGCTCGCAGGCGACGTAGTCTGAGAGAACATTTGAAAATAGAAAAAGAAGAAAACAAATTCATTAATCCCCACTTGGAAGTTGATTTCTCAGTGGACGTCGAAGGATGCGAGAAGAAATATAACGAAATTTGTGAATTAATCACGACTGGTGATTGGTGAAGCAAGTCTAAATGCAAGTCAAGACTATTCTGATTCTGATATAATCATTCGACTGACGCCGAATGCACGGAAAAATTAACAACTGTACTAACAGAGTCCGTTCGTGCATTGCAAAAATACTTTTATCAGATACACGTCCCAAACACACCAGATAACCCGGATATGGAAAACGACAACGATCTGAATTTCGCCGAGACTGATCCAAATGTCCCTGGAAACTCTAACCAAGACATAATCCCTTTCAAACAAACTTCAAATCTCAGTCGAGATGACTTGGAGTGGATCCGCTCACTGCAAATTAGAATTAATGAACTTGAAAGGGAAAGTTGGGATAGACCCATTCTTCGAGATATGGCAACTCAAACCCTTCCTGATCATGAGCATCAAATTCATCACCCACCACCAACAAAACCTATCCTTACGTCTAGTAAAACCAATCTGAATCCTATCAATCGGAACTTTGTAGATAAAAATCTAACCAGTACGAACCCAATCACCTGTTGCAATAACCCTGCCCATGCTGTTCATTTCCAGAATATTTCAGCTTCAAATAGCGTTCCATTGCCATCGGTGGTAGTCACAAATAATCCCATAGATTATCCCACCAACATGCAGCATTGGGAACAGCAACGGGGTACGCATAATTTTCCGTACACTCCAGGAGCGTCTGCGACAACAGCAATTCCCGGAGGTCAAAGTTCTTGGCACACCTCCTCGGGATGTCCTCAGCAGCATCAGAATATTCCATTTACCTCCGCTCAAACTCCTTTTCACCATACCTTACATGGAAGTCAATCTCGACGATCATTGCCAGTGTCAAAATGGTCGATTACCAAATATGATGGCGAGGATCAGGGATTAAGGTTGAATGAATTTCTCGAAGTAATTCAAGCCCTGTCCTTAGCCGAGCAAGTCTCCGAGATCTAGTTGTTCAAGTCTGCTGTTCACCTTTTTGCGGGAGCCGCATTAAAGTGGTACATGACCATGCGCACTACAGGACGCTTGCTAAACTGGCAGCACTTAGTGCTAGAACTTAAACGGTCCTTCATGCATCCGGACCTTGACGCTTTAATAAAAATGAAGATATATAAAAGACGGCAGCAGAGAAACGAATCATTTCATGAGTTCTATTATGAAATGGAAAGACTTTTTCGTATGACGAGTTTACAATTACCCGAATACGAAAAAGTACAGGTACTGATACAGAACATGAGGATCGATCATAAAAAACAACTTAATTTTATCCCTATAAGTGATTTACTAACCTTGGTAGCAGCTGGTCAGAAAATTGATGCACTCAATTTCTCTGCATACAATAAATTATTTGGGACAGAGAAATCGGTGCATATCATAAATAATTCTGGATCACAGAAGAGTAAGAAAGAGCAAAAGAATCAGCAAAATGCTGACACACAATTACAATTATCACTGGCATCACTGTTTGTGGAATACCGGTTGTTTATTAAGCTGAAAGTTTTTTTCAAGTTTTTAGTATTTTTACAATCGCGATCTGTTTTATTTTTGTTTTATGTGTATATCTTGTTTATCGGTTGTACGAGTGCATTGAAATTTAGTGGCTTCAAGCACGATATTATCTAGTTGTGTTCATTCGTGAAAGTGCAAGTTTTGTTTGTGATTTTTGTTGACGTTATCACTGCGCACTACGTCACGCTCAATTTTTCCGCCAAAAGCGACATCTTCTGGTAGATAGCTGAGATTACACATTGCGTGCAAGTTCGCTTGGATTGACGCACGTTATCATACCAGTTAGTTATTTTGCGCATATTGCATACCCGCTAGGCGTTATTTCTACACCAAAAGCATGGCTTGTACCAACTGCTCGAAAGTGGTTAATGATTCTGATCGAATCACATGTCGTGGCTACTGCGGAAATTCGTTCCACATGATTTGCGTCAAGATGGATTATGATGTTCGTGACGTCCTGGGAACCCACCCACGGAACCTATTCTGGATGTGCAACGGCTGTGCTGACTTATTTTCGAATGATAATTTCCGTAGAATGGCTTCGCGTTGTTGCGACATAGTACCCGACGACAGTTCCTTGAAATCTATAAAGAATGACATAGCTGATTTGAAAGATGTCGTCAAAGCTCTCTCGGTTAAAGTTGACTCGAGACCGCTATCCCCAACCGTAAGCACGCCTTGGAAAGGGATTGCTGCATATAACCCAGTTTCAAACACGCCCAAGCGCAAACGTGAAGATGATCCGCTCAAAACAAAAATCCCTAATATTCGTGGATCCAAAGCTGCGTTTGAAACGATAAAAACAATTTCACCACCTGAGGAGTTGTTATGGGTTTACTTGTCAGCATTCGATCCCAGCACGACGGATGATGAAATTTCTAAGCTTGTAAAAGACTGTCTGGGGGTGGATCTGCAACCGAGAATAGTGCGTCTAGTTCCTAAGGACAAGGATCTCTCGTCTCTGAGCTTCATAACCTTTAAAGTTGGCGTTAGCAAATCATACAGGGATAAGGCTCTGTCCAAAGACTCTTGGCCGGAGAACATCTACTTCCGTGAATTTGTGACCAATTCAAAAATTCAACGACCTATCATCAGGATTGCTGCGGAGAAGAATCCATCTGGTGGTGGACAGTAGCGCCAAGTTATTCTGGATAAACTCGTCTGTCCAACTTCTTGTACCCCGGCGAGCGATCTCGGTCTACCTGACGAATCGGCGACTTCTTCTGTGTCAGGTAAAGCCAAGAAGGGTATATGTCCTTCCGAAGCACTTCCAGATACTGCACACCCTCAATGTAAATTTCACTTACAGTCTGTTGATGAACACAACTTAATGAACTCTACCGCTGCAGCGAATCTACAATGTCAAAATGAAAATTTCGATCGCATCGCATCTGTCCGCTCAGTACGCCTCCTATTGCAGTCAGCTGCTGGACACAACAGTCATAACTCGGTCATTCCCTCCACACCGCTGCTTGTTCCCCTTCTGGACAACAGTACATCCTGCTCTCCCCGCGTCACTCGCGGTTATGCTGATCATCGAACTCGCAGTCCTGAAAATTGGTATGCAGCACAACACCTCTCACATGACGCTGATGGTTTGCGGATCTACTATCAGAACGCGAGAGGGCTTAAGACGAAAATTGATGACGTGTATTTAGCTGCTGTGGACGGTAACTACGATGTTTGCGTCTTCACCGAAACATGGCTTGATGCGAGGATAACATCGGTGCAGCTTTTCGGCGATGCTTACACCGTGTACCGTGCGGACCGAAATAGTGGCAACAGTATTCGCGGTCGTGGAGGAGGAGTTTTGATTGCTGTTTCCACCGCATTTGCCTCATGTGAGATTGATGTAGGTAGTTTAACCAGTGTTGAGGCTGTTTGGGTTAGAATTACAACTCCATCGAGGAACTTTTATATTGGTGCTGTCTATATTCCTCCTGAAAAGCGACTCGACTGCAATGTCATGCAACTTCACATTGATGCTGTGAATAACGCTTCTTCACAAGCTGGCGCGGATGGCGTGATGATTGTCCTTGGTGATTTCAATCAGCCAGGGCTCATTTGGGTGCCGTCACGACACGGATACGCTTACCCTGACCCGATTGCTTCGACAACCAACATCGCCAGTCGTATGCTACTGGACGGATTTGCTTTCAACGGATTAAGTCAAGTAAGCATGATTCCCAATCACCAGTCACGCTTTCTGGATCTCGTCTTTGTTGGTGAGACTATTATACCTGTATGTTCCGTCAATGAAGCATCCAGCGTGATTGTTCCACTTGACAACTTTCATCCAGCGCTTGAAATCTCAATTGGCACTATTCGCTCAGTTCAGTACGTAGAAACTGTTTCTGTCGACCGTCTCAACTTTCGCAAAACTGATTTTGTAAAGCTACGCAGTTCTCTGTCGCAAATTAATTGGAGTGTACTGTATGCCCAAAGGAGTGTTAATACTGCAGTTGCCCTCTACAAGCGACTACTACTGAACTGCGTTGAGACCTCAGTGCCTAAATGTCAGCCTCCTAGCAAGCCGCCCTGGTCAAACAGCACTCTTCGAAAGCTAAAACGCACTCGAGCAAAAACTCTACGTGCGTACACAAATCGACGGTGTCCTCTTTCTAAGCGCATGTTCACTTTTGCCAGTAATGAGTATCGTTGTTACAACAAGCTTCTATATAAACGCTATGTAAACCGCATGCAGAATAATCTACGCCGAAACCCGAAGGGCTTTTGGTCATTTGTCAACACGAAGCGAAAAGAAACTGGACTTCCATCAAGGATGCTTTACGACGGCGAAGAAGCTACGACAACTGTGGCGAAATGTACGCTGTTTGCCAGATTCTTCTCAAGTGTTTTTTCAGCTAACTCGCCAACCGCAATCGAACTCGAAAATGCTACTCGTGACGTTCCTGCTTGTGCTGTTGATATGGATGTGTTTACTGTCTCCGAACAAATGGTTATATCTGCAATTCGGAAAACCAAGTCATCTTATGCACCCGGCCTCAGTGCTATACCTTCAACTGTATTGAAAAAATGTTCGGACTTACTTGTAACACCACTTGCATATATTTTTAACCTATCGCTTCAGCAGCAAACGTTTCCTGAGGATTGGAAACGCTCAGTAATGTTCCCAGTATTCAAGAAGGGTGACAGATGCAACATGGAGAGCTATCGCGGAGTCACTTCGCTTGGAGTCGAATCTAAAGTATTTGAATCAATCATCAACGAAGCGTTATTTTCTGCTTGTCGACACTACATCAGTACATCCCAGCACGGATTTTTCCCCGGACGTTCGGTTGAGACGAATCTCGTCTGCTTCACGTCATTTTGCACGGAACAATTGTCTAAGAAATTGCAGGTGGATACTATCTACACTGATCTAAAAGCAGCTTTTGATAGAGTTAATCATGAGATACTGATAACAAAGCTTGATAAGCTAGGGTGTTCTACTAGATTCTGCCATTGGCTTCGATCCTACCTTGTACACCGTGAAGTCGTTGTTGAAATTGGCGATATTGTTTCAGAATCCTTTATCAACACTTCCGGAGTTCCTCAAGGTAGTACGCTGGGTCCACTGCTTTTTTCACTGTTCGTGAATGATGCAGTTTTCGTTCTAAGGCGTGGAGGAAAGCTGTTTTTTGCCGACGACTTAAAATTTTTTCTTGTTATACGAAATGAAGCCGATTGCCGTGAGCTACAGCATCTTATCGACACCTTTTATAGCTGGTGTGTAAGAAACATGATGGTCCTTAGTGTTGCAAAATGTTTTGTCATCAGCTATTTTCGAACGAGAAATATGCTTACCTTCAACTATAACATCGCAGGAACTCAGCTGCAACGCGTTGACCACGTGAAGGATCTAGGAGTCATTCTTGATGAAAAGCTAACGTATACTCATCACGTCTCTGCGTCCATCGACAAAGCCAATCGATTACTGGGATTTATTTTCAAAATTTCCAGTGAATTTCGGGATCCTCTGTGTTTCAAGGCTCTTTATTGCTCATTGGTGCGCCCGCAGTTGGAATTTGCAAACGTCGTTTGGTGCCCCTATCAAGCAACGTGGAGCCTTAGGATCGAAGCAGTCCAGCGTAAATTCATACGATATGCGTTACGAGGATTGCCGTGGAACGATCCGTTAAACCTGCCACCGTACGAGGACCGTTGTCGTCTTCTAGGACTTAATACTTTAACGCATCGGAGACATGCAGCGCAGGCTACTTTCGTGTCAAAGATTCTGCTGGCTGAATATGATGATCCGGAGCTACTAGCGCAAATCAGCCTCTACGCGCCTACCCGTTCTCTTCGCCCACGAGCCCTGCTGCATTCTGAAATGCGCAGCACTAACTACGCTGCCAATAGTCCGATTTTAGCAATGAGTCGTCGCTTCAACGAGTTTGCTGAAATTTTTGACTTCGTCGTGAATTCTTCGCAGTTTCGTCGTCGTGTATTGTCACTAGTTTAATTGTGTTTAGTTTAACTTAGTTTAGTTTAGTTCATTTAGACAAATTGTCAGTTGGACTTTTTTATACAAATACAAATACAAATACAATCGAACTCTTCGAGAAACAATAACCTCCGAAACCTATCTTATTCATCGCAGAACACTCCCATTCAAAACCTCAAAGAAGCCACGAACAAGCAGCAGCATCTTCTAACCAACCACTGATACCCACGCTGGAAAACTTAATAGACTCACATCCCCCCCTCAAATAATCACTGCTACAACTGTGGCAAATATGGCCATCGGATTATTAACTGCAGAGTCCCAAAAGGCGTGCTCTGTGAAAATTGTGGATTTCGTGGTAACCCCACAAACAACTGTCCATATTGTATAAAAAACTCCAGATCAGTGAGCGAAAACCGCCGCTTGCTGAATCCCAACAATTGAATGCGTACAACACTTCTCTCTCTAATTTTGAGTTAGCACCAGAAACCATATATTCAGAAGAACCAACCATTTGCTTTATTTCGTATCCTGTTGTAGGTGATAAAAGGCCCCATATATCAGTTCAATTATATGATGTGAAAATTTCTGCTTTATTAGATAGTGGAAGCAACTTGACCCTCATCAATAATTCTATTTTCTCTAAATTAACGTCAAAAAAATATCTCCTCCGCGTAAACCGATTGTGTTGCGTACAGCTAACGGCGATCAATTGAACATTTCAGGGCAACTATACTTACCTTTCGCTTTTAATGGGGAAGTAAAAGTTATCCGCACCCTAGTAGTTCCAGATTTAGCGATCAATTGTGTCTGTGGAATGAATTTTTGGGAGAAGTTCAAAATAAAACCTACAATCCCCGAGTGCTGTTTTCTAGACACAGCGCAAAATTTCGCAAATGACCCTTCCCCTCCATCATCCGTTCTTTCGGCTGAAGAGGAACAACAGATCATACATGTTAAGCAGCTTTTCCGCGCTGCTAGCAAGGGGAAATTATCCCTCACCCCACTAGCAGAACATAAAATAGAGATTCAGGACGAATGGAGAACAAAACCACCTGTTCGTCAATTCCCATATGTAATGATGCTTACCCCTTGCCACACCCCTGCTGAATGTTGAGTCAACTACCAAAAGCGAATTATCTTTCAACAATAGATCTTCCGGAAGCTTTCCTACAGGTTCCGTTAGATAGGGCTTCTCAAAAATACACGGCATTTAGTGTGCAAGGTAAGGGGTTGTTCCAATACACCCGAATGCCTTTCGGCCTAGTCAACAGTCCAGCCACATTGGCGAGGCTGATGGATAGGATGTTAGGTCACGGTGAGTTGGAACCTTATGTCTTCGTATATCTTGACGATATAGTCATAGTTACGGAGACATTTGAGCATCACCTTCGGCTCCTTCGTGAAGTAGCTCGCAGACTAAATGAGGCAAACCTATGCATCAATCTAGAAAAATCCAAATTTGGAGTTCAAGAGGTTCCATTCCTAGGATATCTCTTAAGCACCGAAGGTCTTCGTACCAATCTTGACAAAATCAAACCGATTGTGAAGTACGAAAGGCCTAACACTCTCACAAAGCTGCGGAAATTCCGAGGAATGGCGAACTATTACAGACGCTTTATTCCGGACTTTAGTAGAATAACCGCCACCCTCACCGATCTATTAAAGTCCAAAACAAAGATTATAAAATGGTCCGACGAAGCTGAGGAAGTTTTCTGTGCCACTAAAGAATGCCTTATTACAGCTCCAATATTGGGTAGCCCCGATTTTTCTAGAGAATTTGTCATCCAAACCGATGCCAGTGACGTGGCTGTTGCTGGAGTGCTTACGCAGCATCAGGGTGACGGGGAAAAGGTAATATCGTATTACTCGCACAAATTTACTACTCCACAGCGAAACTATCACGCTGCGGAGAAGGAAGCACTAGCCGCATTGCTAGCTATTGACGCCTTTTGTGGATACGTTGAGGGTTATCACTTTACGTTGATTATGGATTCCTCAGCGTTTACACATATACTGAATACCAAATGAAAGGTGGGTTCCCATTGTAGCCGGTGGAGCTTGAACCTCCAGCAAAACGACATGACAGTGGTTCACAGAAAAGGGAAAGAAAATATTGTTCCTGATTCTCTGTCGCGTAGTGTTACTGTGGTCGAAGTCCCACCTAACCCATCGTAGTACTCGTCAATGCTCGAAAAAGTTCAAAATCACCCTGAGAGATATGCCGATTTTAAAATAGAAGGAACACATAAATTAGTAACCGCGAAAAATGATTTATACGACAGTACATTTGAATGGAAACTGATTCCGCATCCCGATGAAATCAATAATATAATCATTCAAAACCACGAACATAACTTTCATTCAGGCTACGATCGAACTTTGTCTCGTATCCAGAAACGATACTATTGGCCTAGAATGTCATCCGATATACGATCGCACATTCAAAGCTGCTCAACCTGCAAAGAAATAAAAGCACCTTTTGTCTCGGTCACCCCTGAAATGGGAAAAATGCGCTGCGCTAACCGCCCTTGGCAAACCATATCAATTGACTTCGTAGGAGCACTTCCTCGAAGTAAAAAGGGAATCAGCACATTCTGGTTCTTGAAATTTCTAGTGGGTCATTACCCACTCGAAATTTCAAACCATTTCAAAAAATTTAGATGCGCAACGCATGTATCTCGCACTACACACATTTGAAAACATTGATGTACCACAATTCCATTTACATAAACGAATGTGATTTAATGTGAATGTAATGTAAACGTGTGCATTTCGAAAAGGGAAACAATCCTTACTAATTGACCCCTCACCCTATGCTTTTTACCCATTCGGGCGTAACGTGTTTCGCCGCCCCTGATAATGGTAGCACCTTCAGTATTTAAAATTCTTCTCGACTCCTTCGGTATCAAGCATTGGTTAAACTCAAGATACCATTCCCAAGCAAACCCGGTGGAACGGGTGAACCGAACGATCAACACTGCAATCAGTTCTTATGTTCGGGACGATCAACGATTGTGGGATACTAAACTCCCAGAAATAGAGCTCATGATCAACACGAGCGTACACTCTGCGACTGGTTTCACGCCGTATTACATCATACACGGTTACGAGCTCTCAGAACTGGGGTCTGATCACAGCCTAGCACGACATGGTAAACTTCTCTCAGACGAAGAAAAAGAAGCACGACGTAAACAAACGCTTAACAAAATTCACGACCTGGTCGTCACAAATTTGTCCAAGTCACACGAAACTACCCTAAATCAGTATAATTTAAGGCACCGACGTTTCGTCAAGGCAAAAAAAGGTTCATCCTCGTACGAACTAGAGGACTTGATCGGGAAAAACATCGGTATCTGGCCTGCCGTACATTTGAAGCCCGGATAAGTGATAGATACACAACGAATCATACCCGTTTCGTTGAATTTCCATCGATTTTGGCCAGAACGCTGAAAAATAGAAATAATATTAGTTAATATCCACCGATAGTAAATAAACTTTTTTTTTCTCTCGCTTTATCTGGCGCAGACCTTTTCGTCCATATCAGCCAAGTCTTGTATACGTTATTTGACAATAAATCGGTAAGTATGAATCAAACGACGTATATTCTTGAAAATTCTTTTATTTCAGTGGCGGGTGTAATGGTAAGGTTTGGTAAGTGGGATGGATAAGTGTCAAATATTGACATTCGACTCTCTAACAAATTCAGCTAGTTGTTTGATCTCCTCGGTCTTGTTGTTGGCTAGTATGTCAATTATATTTACTTTATTTTCGAGCAACGGATTTTTTTTCTGATTAAGTCGTGTTTAGGACATTGGTGGAGTATATGAATAGTGTCTTCAGTAACGTTGCATAAGTCGCACTTATCGTTTGGAATTAATCCCCATTTATTTAATCTATCTTTTGTAACTGTATGGCCTGTTCGAAGTCTAGAGAGAGTGATGATGTGGTTGGAAGGCAAGTTAACTTGGTGGAACCAAGGTTTCAGTTTTAGTATCTGTAGTATCTTGTAATGATATATACCTTTGTCTTCTGATAGGTTTTTGTATCGTTCATTCCACAGACAAGTGGTTTCTTGTTTTAAGCTTAGTATTAGATCGTCTTTTGTAATGGTAAAGTCTTCTATATAGTGTCTGGTGGTCCCTAGCTTTGCTGCATGGTCGGCTCTGTCGTTCTCCAAATGTGCAATATGCCCTGGTATCCACTGAATTGTCAGGTCATCTATTTGGGATTGATTTATTGTTTTGAATATTTCACAAACGAGATGATTTTCTGCTGAGTTTGTATTTTTTATTAGTTCTGCAGCACTTTCTGAATCTGTAAAAATTACTGAAGATTTAATATTTTTATTAGTTAGTTATATATTCTATTCGGAATCGCAACAATTTCCGCATTCATAATTGTATATTGGGTTTTTAAGCGCTATATGATGTTTTTTCTGGCAAATGTATATACCGTATCCTCCTTTTCCGTCTATTTTAGATTTATTGGAATATTTTGTGTTCATTAGGTCAAGCACCATTTGTCTTTGGATATTTAAAGCAGTATTTCTTTTCAAAAGGCTTTGGATTTCTGTATTTACCGTTATTTTATGTGACTTTGTGTGATTTCTGTATTTACCGTTATTTTATGTGACTTTTCGTAGGGTACAAGTTTTGCCAATTGAAATAGGTGATGGTTATTAATGTTTGCTATTTTTTCTAGGAATGAACTATACTTGTTTGTCGAGTTAGAATGGATGAATCCAGCCAGGAATGTTGTTATTGGGCTATTTTGGTAGTACAGAACTTTGGTGATCTCTTTAATTGAAAGATATTCTGCTCTATCTCTTAGGGGTAATTCACCAACTTCTGATAGTATAACATGATTTGGCGTCGATTGTAAAAGTCGTAGAGATGTTCTTATGTATGAATGCTGTGCAGTCTCTAGTTTGGTAAAAGTTGTTTTTGGTGCGGCTGCTGTTATTGTAAGACCATAGTCTAGATGGGGTTATACTATAGCTTTGGAGATTTTCAGCATGGATTTTGGATGGCTTCCATTTTTGCCTTTCTCATATAGAAAGGTTATGCAATCACTCTGAAAAACGTCAACCTAATCCCGGCCCGGAGTGTCGAGTGTCATATCCCATTCGACTCAGTTCGTCGAGATCGGAAAAAGTCTGTATGTGTGTGTGTATGTATGTATGTATGTGTGTGTATGTGTGTGTATGTGTGTGTGTATGTATGTGCGTATGTGTCAAATAATGTCACTCATTTTTCTCAGAGATGGCTGAACCGATTTGCCCAAACTTAGTCTCAAATGAAAGGTGCAACCTTCCCATCGGCTGCTATTGAATTTTGGATCGATCGGAATTCTGGTTCCGGAATTACGGGTTTCAGAGTGTGGCCACACAGAAATTTCTCATATAAACTATAGGAAAAATTAAAATAGAATTTTTATTTTTGATGCTAAATGTGTTCAAGGTGCATGAAACGTCGAGATTTGATGCAAACTTGAAAAAAATTTGACGACGATTCACTTTTTTGGATTTTGGCACATTTTTGCCTTTCTCATATAGAAAGGTTATGCAATCACTCTGAAAAACGTCAACCTAATCCCGGCCCGGAGGGCCGAGTGTCATATCCCATTCGATTCAGTTCGTCGAGATCGGAGTATGGAATTTCATTAATTGAAACCTAAAAAGGTACCCGGGTACCGCGTCGGATACACAACGGTTAAAACAGGTGGTGAAAGTATGATTTGGTATAATTGGTGAATCGTACAGTGATATATTTTAAACAGAAGTAAATAGTCGTTGAATTTTTTATTGGCACGTGGTCACTGATAGTGGTTGCCGTTTCAGGAAATTTCATACTGCTTTATTATATATCTTATTCATAATCGATTACTTTATTTGCTGTCGGTGTACTCGACGATTAGACAAATCTAACCAAATTAATCATGAGTGAGTTGATTCGCAATTACGACCAGCTCGAAGCAATGATTCTAGGGTAGTATCATGATTTGCGCGTGCACCATCTTTTAGAGGATGAACTAGTGTTTGAATTGTCTATGCGAACAATAGTCATTCGCGATGACCCTTCACTCGCTCGCAGGCGACGTAGTCTGAGAGAACATTTGAAAATAGAAAAAGAAGAAAACAAATTCATTAATCCCCACTTGGAAGTTGATTTCTCAGTGGACGTCGAAGGATGCGAGAAGAAATATAACGAAATTTGTGAATTAATCACGACTGGTGATTGGTGAAGCAAGTCTAAATGCAAGTCAAGACTATTCTGATTCTGATATAATCATTCGACTGACGCCGAATGCACGGAAAAATTAACAACTGTACTAACAGAGTCCGTTCGTGCATTGCAAAAATACTTTTATCAGATACACGTCCCAAACACACCAGATAACCCGGATATGGAAAACGACAACGATCTGAATTTCGCCGAGACTGATCCAAATGTCCCTGGAAACTCTAACCAAGACATAATCCCTTTCAAACAAACTTCAAATCTCAGTCGAGATGACTTGGAGTGGATCCGCTCACTGCAAATTAGAATTAATGAACTTGAAAGGGAAAGTTGGGATAGACCCATTCTTCGAGATATGGCAACTCAAACCCTTCCTGATCATGAGCATCAAATTCATCACCCACCACCAACAAAACCTATCCTTACGTCTAGTAAAACCAATCTGAATCCTATCAATCGGAACTTTGTAGATAAAAATCTAACCAGTACGAACCCAATCACCTGTTGCAATAACCCTGCCCATGCTGTTCATTTCCAGAATATTTCAGCTTCAAATAGCGTTCCATTGCCATCGGTGGTAGTCACAAATAATCCCATAGATTATCCCACCAACATGCAGCATTGGGAACAGCAACGGGGTACGCATAATTTTCCGTACACTCCAGGAGCGTCTGCGACAACAGCAATTCCCGGAGGTCAAAGTTCTTGGCACACCTCCTCGGGATGTCCTCAGCAGCATCAGAATATTCCATTTACCTCCGCTCAAACTCCTTTTCACCATACCTTACATGGAAGTCAATCTCGACGATCATTGCCAGTGTCAAAATGGTCGATTACCAAATATGATGGCGAGGATCAGGGATTAAGGTTGAATGAATTTCTCGAAGTAATTCAAGCCCTGTCCTTAGCCGAGCAAGTCTCCGAGATCTAGTTGTTCAAGTCTGCTGTTCACCTTTTTGCGGGAGCCGCATTAAAGTGGTACATGACCATGCGCACTACAGGACGCTTGCTAAACTGGCAGCACTTAGTGCTAGAACTTAAACGGTCCTTCATGCATCCGGACCTTGACGCTTTAATAAAAATGAAGATATATAAAAGACGGCAGCAGAGAAACGAATCATTTCATGAGTTCTATTATGAAATGGAAAGACTTTTTCGTATGACGAGTTTACAATTACCCGAATACGAAAAAGTACAGGTACTGATACAGAACATGAGGATCGATCATAAAAAACAACTTAATTTTATCCCTATAAGTGATTTACTAACCTTGGTAGCAGCTGGTCAGAAAATTGATGCACTCAATTTCTCTGCATACAATAAATTATTTGGGACAGAGAAATCGGTGCATATCATAAATAATTCTGGATCACAGAAGAGTAAGAAAGAGCAAAAGAATCAGCAAAATGCTGACACACAATTACAATTATCACTGGCATCACTGTTTGTGGAATACCGGTTGTTTATTAAGCTGAAAGTTTTTTTCAAGTTTTTAGTATTTTTACAATCGCGATCTGTTTTATTTTTGTTTTATGTGTATATCTTGTTTATCGGTTGTACGAGTGCATTGAAATTTAGTGGCTTCAAGCACGATATTATCTAGTTGTGTTCATTCGTGAAAGTGCAAGTTTTGTTTGTGATTTTTGTTGACGTTATCACTGCGCACTACGTCACGCTCAATTTTTCCGCCAAAAGCGACATCTTCTGGTAGATAGCTGAGATTACACATTGCGTGCAAGTTCGCTTGGATTGACGCACGTTATCATACCAGTTAGTTATTTTGCGCATATTGCATACCCGCTAGGCGTTATTTCTACACCAAAAGCATGGCTTGTACCAACTGCTCGAAAGTGGTTAATGATTCTGATCGAATCACATGTCGTGGCTACTGCGGAAATTCGTTCCACATGATTTGCGTCAAGATGGATTATGATGTTCGTGACGTCCTGGGAACCCACCCACGGAACCTATTCTGGATGTGCAACGGCTGTGCTGACTTATTTTCGAATGATAATTTCCGTAGAATGGCTTCGCGTTGTTGCGACATAGTACCCGACGACAGTTCCTTGAAATCTATAAAGAATGACATAGCTGATTTGAAAGATGTCGTCAAAGCTCTCTCGGTTAAAGTTGACTCGAGACCGCTATCCCCAACCGTAAGCACGCCTTGGAAAGGGATTGCTGCATATAACCCAGTTTCAAACACGCCCAAGCGCAAACGTGAAGATGATCCGCTCAAAACAAAAATCCCTAATATTCGTGGATCCAAAGCTGCGTTTGAAACGATAAAAACAATTTCACCACCTGAGGAGTTGTTATGGGTTTACTTGTCAGCATTCGATCCCAGCACGACGGATGATGAAATTTCTAAGCTTGTAAAAGACTGTCTGGGGGTGGATCTGCAACCGAGAATAGTGCGTCTAGTTCCTAAGGACAAGGATCTCTCGTCTCTGAGCTTCATAACCTTTAAAGTTGGCGTTAGCAAATCATACAGGGATAAGGCTCTGTCCAAAGACTCTTGGCCGGAGAACATCTACTTCCGTGAATTTGTGACCAATTCAAAAATTCAACGACCTATCATCAGGATTGCTGCGGAGAAGAATCCATCTGGTGTTGGACAGTAGCGCCAAGTTATTCTGGATAAACTCGTCTGTCCAACTTCTTGTACCCCGGCGAGCGATCTCGGTCTACCTGACGAATCGGCGACTTCTTCTGTGTCAGGTAAAGCCAAGAAGGGTATATGTCCTTCCGAAGCACTTCCAGATACTGCACACCCTCAATGTAAATTTCACTTACAGTCTGATGATGAACACAACTTAATGAACTCTACCGCTGCAGCGAATCTACAATGTCAAAATGAAAATTTCGATCGCATCGCATCTGTCCGCTCAGTACGCCTCCTATTGCAGTCAGCTGCTGGACACAACAGTCATAACTCGGTCATTCCCTCCACACCGCTGCTTGTTCCCCTTCTGGACAACAGTACATCCTGCTCTCCCCGCGTCACTCGCGGTTATGCTGATCATCGAACTCGCAGTCCTGAAAATTGGTATGCAGCACAACACCTCTCACATGACGCTGATGGTTTGCGGATCTACTATCAGAACGCGAGAGGGCTTAAGACGAAAATTGATGACGTGTATTTAGCTGCTGTGGACGGTAACTACGATGTTTGCGTCTTCACCGAAACATGGCTTGATGCGAGGATAACATCGGTGCAGCTTTTCGGCGATGCTTACACCGTGTACCGTGCGGACCGAAATAGTGGCAACAGTATTCGCGGTCGTGGAGGAGGAGTTTTGATTGCTGTTTCCACCGCATTTGCCTCATGTGAGATTGATGTAGGTAGTTTAACCAGTGTTGAGGCTGTTTGGGTTAGAATTACAACTCCATCGAGGAACTTTTATATTGGTGCTGTCTATATTCCTCCTGAAAAGCGACTCGACTGCAATGTCATGCAACTTCACATTGATGCTGTGAATAACGCTTCTTCACAAGCTGGCGCGGATGGCGTGATGATTGTCCTTGGTGATTTCAATCAGCCAGGGCTCATTTGGGTGCCGTCACGACACGGATACGCTTACCCTGACCCGATTGCTTCGACAACCAACATCGCCAGTCGTATGCTACTGGACGGATTTGCTTTCAACGGATTAAGTCAAGTAAGCATGATTCCCAATCACCAGTCACGCTTTCTGGATCTCGTCTTTGTTGGTGAGACTATTATACCTGTATGTTCCGTCAATGAAGCATCCAGCGTGATTGTTCCACTTGACAACTTTCATCCAGCGCTTGAAATCTCAATTGGCACTATTCGCTCAGTTCAGTACGTAGAAACTGTTTCTGTCGACCGTCTCAACTTTCGCAAAACTGATTTTGTAAAGCTACGCAGTTCTCTGTCGCAAATTAATTGGAGTGTACTGTATGCCCAAAGGAGTGTTAATACTGCAGTTGCCCTCTACAAGCGACTACTACTGAACTGCGTTGAGACCTCAGTGCCTAAATGTCAGCCTCCTAGCAAGCCGCCCTGGTCAAACAGCACTCTTCGAAAGCTAAAACGCACTCGAGCAAAAACTCTACGTGCGTACACAAATCGACGGTGTCCTCTTTCTAAGCGCATGTTCACTTTTGCCAGTAATGAGTATCGTTGTTACAACAAGCTTCTATATAAACGCTATGTAAACCGCATGCAGAATAATCTACGCCGAAACCCGAAGGGCTTTTGGTCATTTGTCAACACGAAGCGAAAAGAAACTGGACTTCCATCAAGGATGCTTTACGACGGCGAAGAAGCTACGACAACTGTGGCGAAATGTACGCTGTTTGCCAGATTCTTCTCAAGTGTTTTTTCAGCTAACTCGCCAACCGCAATCGAACTCGAAAATGCTACTCGTGACGTTCCTGCTTGTGCTGTTGATATGGATGTGTTTACTGTCTCCGAACAAATGGTTATATCTGCAATTCGGAAAACCAAGTCATCTTATGCACCCGGCCTCAGTGCTATACCTTCAACTGTATTGAAAAAATGTTCGGACTTACTTGTAACACCACTTGCATATATTTTTAACCTATCGCTTCAGCAGCAAACGTTTCCTGAGGATTGGAAACGCTCAGTAATGTTCCCAGTATTCAAGAAGGGTGACAGATGCAACATGGAGAGCTATCGCGGAGTCACTTCGCTTGGAGTCGAATCTAAAGTATTTGAATCAATCATCAACGAAGCGTTATTTTCTGCTTGTCGACACTACATCAGTACATCCCAGCACGGATTTTTCCCCGGACGTTCGGTTGAGACGAATCTCGTCTGCTTCACGTCATTTTGCACGGAACAATTGTCTAAGAAATTGCAGGTGGATACTATCTACACTGATCTAAAAGCAGCTTTTGATAGAGTTAATCATGAGATACTGATAACAAAGCTTGATAAGCTAGGGTGTTCTACTAGATTCTGCCATTGGCTTCGATCCTACCTTGTACACCGTGAAGTCGTTGTTGAAATTGGCGATATTGTTTCAGAATCCTTTATCAACACTTCCGGAGTTCCTCAAGGTAGTACGCTGGGTCCACTGCTTTTTTCACTGTTCGTGAATGATGCAGTTTTCGTTCTAAGGCGTGGAGGAAAGCTGTTTTTTGCCGACGACTTAAAATTTTTTCTTGTTATACGAAATGAAGCCGATTGCCGTGAGCTACAGCATCTTATCGACACCTTTTATAGCTGGTGTGTAAGAAACATGATGGTCCTTAGTGTTGCAAAATGTTTTGTCATCAGCTATTTTCGAACGAGAAATATGCTTACCTTCAACTATAACATCGCAGGAACTCAGCTGCAACGCGTTGACCACGTGAAGGATCTAGGAGTCATTCTTGATGAAAAGCTAACGTATACTCATCACGTCTCTGCGTCCATCGACAAAGCCAATCGATTACTGGGATTTATTTTCAAAATTTCCAGTGAATTTCGGGATCCTCTGTGTTTCAAGGCTCTTTATTGCTCATTGGTGCGCCCGCAGTTGGAATTTGCAAACGTCGTTTGGTGCCCCTATCAAGCAACGTGGAGCCTTAGGATCGAAGCAGTCCAGCGTAAATTCATACGATATGCGTTACGAGGATTGCCGTGGAACGATCCGTTAAACCTGCCACCGTACGAGGACCGTTGTCGTCTTCTAGGACTTAATACTTTAACGCATCGGAGACATGCAGCGCAGGCTACTTTCGTGTCAAAGATTCTGCTGGCTGAATATGATGATCCGGAGCTACTAGCGCAAATCAGCCTCTACGCGCCTACCCGTTCTCTTCGCCCACGAGCCCTGCTGCATTCTGAAATGCGCAGCACTAACTACGCTGCCAATAGTCCGATTTTAGCAATGAGTCGTCGCTTCAACGAGTTTGCTGAAATTTTTGACTTCGTCGTGAATTCTTCGCAGTTTCGTCGTCGTGTATTGTCACTAGTTTAATTGTGTTTAGTTTAACTTAGTTTAGTTTAGTTCATTTAGACAAATTGTCAGTTGGACTTTTTTATACAAATACAAATACAAATACAATCGAACTCTTCGAGAAACAATAACCTCCGAAACCTATCTTATTCATCGCAGAACACTCCCATTCAAAACCTCAAAGAAGCCACGAACAAGCAGCAGCATCTTCTAACCAACCACTGATACCCACGCTGGAAAACTTAATAGACTCACATCCCCCCCTCAAATAATCACTGCTACAACTGTGGCAAATATGGCCATCGGATTATTAACTGCAGAGTCCCAAAAGGCGTGCTCTGTGAAAATTGTGGATTTCGTGGTAACCCCACAAACAACTGTCCATATTGTATAAAAAACTCCAGATCAGTGAGCGAAAACCGCCGCTTGCTGAATCCCAACAATTGAATGCGTACAACACTTCTCTCTCTAATTTTGAGTTAGCACCAGAAACCATATATTCAGAAGAACCAACCATTTGCTTTATTTCGTATCCTGTTGTAGGTGATAAAAGGCCCCATATATCAGTTCAATTATATGATGTGAAAATTTCTGCTTTATTAGATAGTGGAAGCAACTTGACCCTCATCAATAATTCTATTTTCTCTAAATTAACGTCAAAAAAATATCTCCTCCGCGTAAACCGATTGTGTTGCGTACAGCTAACGGCGATCAATTGAACATTTCAGGGCAACTATACTTACCTTTCGCTTTTAATGGGGAAGTAAAAGTTATCCGCACCCTAGTAGTTCCAGATTTAGCGATCAATTGTGTCTGTGGAATGAATTTTTGGGAGAAGTTCAAAATAAAACCTACAATCCCCGAGTGCTGTTTTCTAGACACAGCGCAAAATTTCGCAAATGACCCTTCCCCTCCATCATCCGTTCTTTCGGCTGAAGAGGAACAACAGATCATACATGTTAAGCAGCTTTTCCGCGCTGCTAGCAAGGGGAAATTATCCCTCACCCCACTAGCAGAACATAAAATAGAGATTCAGGACGAATGGAGAACAAAACCACCTGTTCGTCAATTCCCATATGTAATGATGCTTACCCCTTGCCACACCCCTGCTGAATGTTGAGTCAACTACCAAAAGCGAATTATCTTTCAACAATAGATCTTCCGGAAGCTTTCCTACAGGTTCCGTTAGATAGGGCTTCTCAAAAATACACGGCATTTAGTGTGCAAGGTAAGGGGTTGTTCCAATACACCCGAATGCCTTTCGGCCTAGTCAACAGTCCAGCCACATTGGCGAGGCTGATGGATAGGATGTTAGGTCACGGTGAGTTGGAACCTTATGTCTTCGTATATCTTGACGATATAGTCATAGTTACGGAGACATTTGAGCATCACCTTCGGCTCCTTCGTGAAGTAGCTCGCAGACTAAATGAGGCAAACCTATGCATCAATCTAGAAAAATCCAAATTTGGAGTTCAAGAGGTTCCATTCCTAGGATATCTCTTAAGCACCGAAGGTCTTCGTACCAATCTTGACAAAATCAAACCGATTGTGAAGTACGAAAGGCCTAACACTCTCACAAAGCTGCGGAAATTCCGAGGAATGGCGAACTATTACAGACGCTTTATTCCGGACTTTAGTAGAATAACCGCCACCCTCACCGATCTATTAAAGTCCAAAACAAAGATTATAAAATGGTCCGACGAAGCTGAGGAAGTTTTCTGTGCCACTAAAGAATGCCTTATTACAGCTCCAATATTGGGTAGCCCCGATTTTTCTAGAGAATTTGTCATCCAAACCGATGCCAGTGACGTGGCTGTTGCTGGAGTGCTTACGCAGCATCAGGGTGACGGGGAAAAGGTAATATCGTATTACTCGCACAAATTTACTACTCCACAGCGAAACTATCACGCTGCGGAGAAGGAAGCACTAGCCGCATTGCTAGCTATTGACGCCTTTTGTGGATACGTTGAGGGTTATCACTTTACGTTGATTATGGATTCCTCAGCGTTTACACATATACTGAATACCAAATGAAAGGTGGGTTCCCATTGTAGCCGGTGGAGCTTGAACCTCCAGCAAAACGACATGACAGTGGTTCTCAGAAAAGGGAAAGAAAATATTGTTCCTGATTCTCTGTCGCGTAGTGTTACTGTGGTCGAAGTCCCACCTAACCCATCGTAGTACTCGTCAATGCTCGAAAAAGTTCAAAATCACCCTGAGAGATATGCCGATTTTAAAATAGAAGGAACACATAAATTAGTAACCGCGAAAAATGATTTATACGACAGTACATTTGAATGGAAACTGATTCCGCATCCCGATGAAATCAATAATATAATCATTCAAAACCACGAACATAACTTTCATTCAGGCTACGATCGAACTTTGTCTCGTATCCAGAAACGATACTATTGGCCTAGAATGTCATCCGATATACGATCGCACATTCAAAGCTGCTCAACCTGCAAAGAAATAAAAGCACCTTTTGTCTCGGTCACCCCTGAAATGGGAAAAATGCGCTGCGCTAACCGCCCTTGGCAAACCATATCAATTGACTTCGTAGGAGCACTTCCTCGAAGTAAAAAGGGAATCAGCACATTCTGGTTCTTGAAATTTCTAGTGGGTCATTACCCACTCGAAATTTCAAACCATTTCAAAAAATTTAGATGCGCAACGCATGTATCTCGCACTACACACATTTGAAAACATTGATGTACCACAATTCCATTTACATAAACGAATGTGATTTAATGTGAATGTAATGTAAACGTGTGCATTTCGAAAAGGGAAACAATCCTTACTAATTGACCCCTCACCCTATGCTTTTTACCCATTCGGGCGTAACGTGTTTCGCCGCCCCTGATAATGGTAGCACCTTCAGTATTTAAAATTCTTCTCGACTCCTTCGGTATCAAGCATTGGTTAAACTCAAGATACCATTCCCAAGCAAACCCGGTGGAACGGGTGAACCGAACGATCAACACTGCAATCAGTTCTTATGTTCGGGACGATCAACGATTGTGGGATACTAAACTCCCAGAAATAGAGCTCATGATCAACACGAGCGTACACTCTGCGACTGGTTTCACGCCGTATTACATCATACACGGTTACGAGCTCTCAGAACTGGGGTCTGATCACAGCCTAGCACGACATGGTAAACTTCTCTCAGACGAAGAAAAAGAAGCACGACGTAAACAAACGCTTAACAAAATTCACGACCTGGTCGTCACAAATTTGTCCAAGTCACACGAAACTACCCTAAATCAGTATAATTTAAGGCACCGACGTTTCGTCAAGGCAAAAAAAGGTTCATCCTCGTACGAACTAGAGGACTTGATCGGGAAAAACATCGGTATCTGGCCTGCCGTACATTTGAAGCCCGGATAAGTGATAGATACACAA